>NW_026623332.1:1492426-1510476 GCF_030028575.1 Malurus melanocephalus | reverse complement strand
TTTTGTATTCTGTTTTTGTCCAAAAGAAATTTTTTCTCCTAAGTTCTTTCAAGTTACAGAGATTTTACTGATCCAAACTTTRCCTACAAACTTGGAGATGTTTGGGTTCAAAATGTTGAATCTGTGTTTACTGTACTCCGATTACCCTTTGTCTTCATTGATGACTTCAATAGCACAATAGTGAGTGGATTTTTGGACGTTTTGTAATTGACAGAGGACACAAAAAGGTATTCTCAAAGACTTTTTAAGAATAACACCATGAAGTTTGAATTATCTTCTTTATGTTTATGAAATKTAAAATACAGACTGTATGTGTGTGTATATATATATATTTATATATATATGTGATGCAGATGTCAACTCGAGGAAAGCTGCCACTTGTAGATGTGATCCAATGACTTGGAAGAGAATCAACTATGAAAAACTATGGCTGTTTTGTAAATTGAAAAATAGCAGTGAGAGAATCRAAATGCACTCCAGAGAGGGTTACAGCTATCATACGCAGCCTTGAAATTTATCTGGTGTCTTTCACATTTTGTTGATTAGATTTTTAGTTCAAAGGACAATACTGACTGGTTAGGCCCTGTGACACACCTGAATATAGAGACCTGAGTTAAAAAATATGCTTTTTTTAAGACCTCCTCAAACTCCCCTCCAGTCTGAAAAAATGTAATGATTAGAATGGCTCCCAACAGCTAAGAGCCACAGGGAGCGAGAAATACATTATTGTGAAAATCCTTTCCTGGGAGAGGATTTGTTTAGCTTTATGTGAATCTGAGTAGGATCCGGGATGCTTCTCTTCAGAGCAGATGCAGTCCCACAATGAGTGTMATACAACTTTCACTCATAGGCATAATCAAGGTACAGGGACACACCTGCATTCCATGTAAAGCAGGCAACCGATTTGCAAACTTTTAATTTACTAATGAAATGAAACTCCAAAAATGGCAGTACAAAAGAGGACAACCCTGCATGGAAATTTAATTACAGGAGAAGAATGCAGGAAACAATATCCAGCTAAATGAAGAACTGTAAACAAGTGTGCAAGATTTAATATGTGGAATTAAATTGCAGTCACTGTTCAAACTTCCTACTCCCTGTCAGAATTGGACAGCAGAGCGGGTAACAGCAGGAGCTGAGGATCAATAGGGTAAACAGCATTTGCATCATGGTCTTGGATGTCACCTCTGCCGAGTGTGTTTGTTTCCCATGTTGTGTTTTAAAGTAGAGTGAGTAATGTGAAAGCGGAGTAGCAGCAGMAGAGTCTTACTTGCTGCTTATCCAGCAGTCTCCCATCAAAACACAGGGTTTRGCACGATAAAGTTTGCTCTCTACTCCGTGTGTCAGGGTGTTTGTCAGCGAGGTATGTTAGCTGAATGTAACTACCCAGCCTYCTGTGCTTTCCAGGGTCTGTTTGGTTAAATCACGCCAAGACTGACACCGTGACACATTAGTGGGAGGATTGTTTATGAGAAAAAGGGAAACAAATCTGACACTTGAGTTTACCAAGTTGTGGGAGCACAGATGCTCATCACTGCCAAACAYGCAGAGTGGAGGTCAGGGAAATCTGTCAGGGAAAGCAAAGCAGCCTTGAAGCAATATTTTTTTTAAACTGTTTGGCAGAGAACATGCATGAAATACTGTTACAGCTRAGCAGGGTGCTGCCCTCCTTCCTCTACTCCTTTAGGATTGCCTAGTTCCCTTTCCTCATTCCAGGCTCAAATGAGACATTGCAGGGCATCCTCTCCTTCATGTCTTCCTGTACAAAGCTCAGCCCCTCTTTTCAGCAGCAGCAGCAGTGGGCAGGGCTAAGACTCAGTGTCCCCTTTAGATGTTCTTTTTATTTTTTTTCTCTCCCTGGCATTCTTTTTGCTTGCTTCTCTACCAGGCCAACACTTTGGCGTCTTGTTCTTCTGCATGGGAAGGTGTAGCAGGCCTGGCCAAGTGTACTGACTCTTGGGGAACCTGGGAAAACTCTTAAGGGTGATTTTAAAAATACAGATATTCCTATGTTGTGGGTAATTTCTTGAGTAAAGAGGAAAACTATAGAAAGACAGAGAACACACACAAAAGGAGAAACTATATGAGACCTGTGGGGAAAGAGAATGGGTTGCAACAGGAGAAAGCAGAGGACACTGGAGAGGAAAAATAAGCAAAACAAATTAAATCAACAAGCCAAACCAGAAAATACRTTTCTAAGAATCAGAAGGAGACAGGAAGGGGGAAATTGGAACCTCCTGTTCTCATCAAGCAGAAGAGAAAGTAAGCAGTGGGAAAGATAAAATATATTTGCATAGAATGGAAAGAATAGTTTGTATGATGAAACGTATATTCATCTTGGTGGTGAAACATCTTTKTCTCTGGGGCTACTAAGTCCTGAAAGAGCTGTGCTTCCCACTGTGTCTGAATGATACTCCTGGGTCTTGTTTTTATGGAGGATGCTCAAAGGAAGCAGTGCTGTATTTTGGTTGATTTAAATTATCATTTATCCTTTGTGAAATGTGAATTGCAGAATTAAATGATAGGGATGTACCATCTGCTGTTGTTTAACATGTGAATAAAAGCTACTGTGTTGGCGCAATGTTTACACCCATGATAAGAGCAGAAATAATGGAAATGTTATGTCAGCTATACCCAGCAGGTCCCCTCATTGACTGAAGCATCATGTTTCTTCCATGTCCCAGAAATGTAGAACATGATTCCTGGAGGAGGATGAGCATTTCCTCCTWAGTGAGGAGGCTGAGTGTTTTATGTCTGTTATTCTCATTCCTTTCAGGGATCTCTTGCTGTCCGTGGCGCTTGGCCAGGTGCTCTCCCTCCTTATCTGTGGCATTGGTCTCACAAGCAAGTATTTGTCAGAAGATTTCCATGCCAACACACCTGTTTTTCAGAGCTTCCTCAATTACATCCTTCTATTCTTGGTCTACACGACAACACTAGCCGTCAGACAAGGTAAGTGCTTCTCTGGAACTGTTTTGTAGAAAACAAAAGGGATAAAGTCCTTTGCAGAACAAAAACAAGCAATATGATTTAGACACATATCCCCACTAACATTTGTTCCATATTTACCTGATAATACATAGTTGATGAACTGAAAAAAAACCCCAAAAAATCTTCATTAGCAAAGAACAAATCATTAGATKTCAAGGATTGGGGTTCTACCTAAAAACAGAAAGAAACATCAGTACTTTTGAATTCTAATTGTTCCTGTCTTACTGGGAAATCTTTACGTCTTAGGCAAACTAAGGAGAGCTCAAATGCAACCAAAGAAGAGCTTACTAGTTCTAGATGCTGATCGTGGCAATTCAGATCACTTATTAGAAAGAAATAAATAAATAGGATCCAAGTTGTAGCTATTGGGAAGTAGCAGATGAAAGGAGGGATTTTGGGGTGCTCTCTCTCTGGGGTGCTGTGTGGGCAAAGCAGCTTTATGGCCCTGCCACTGCTTTGCTACAGGGTCTGTGTAATCAATCTGACCTCCAAAATGAGAAATGCATTATAGTGTGCTTTGGTACTGTGTATATATATATATATATATATATATATATATGTAAAGTACATATATATATATATGTACTGTGTGTGTGTGTATATATATATAGTGTGTATATAATATGGGGGGTTGTGCTTTTCCTCCACATCCTTCCCTTCTTTGAGATTTCATGTCTAGGTGAGGTGTGGGAGGTAATGCATTTAAATAGATTTCTCAGCCACTCTTTTTTTTTGGTAATAATTTTATTTATTCACCTTTGCAGAACATGTAGATTAGAAGCTAAATAAAAGAGAAAAAAATATCATGTTCTCCTGTAGGGGTGTGCGGAGAATAACAACTACAAAATGTATTAGGCCGTGGTACATTTATCAGCGTGCTGAAAGGCTCATGTCTTCTTACAGGAACAATGATTTACAGGAACAATGATTTGTGGATCGTTCTTTGATGTTACATCTTTTAATGTTTTGGGAACAACCCTGAAGCTTAAGTTCTTCACTCTTAGTGCAATCTTGTGATACAATGCTAAAAGTGTTCTAAAGAAGCAAGGACTTTGTTTCCATGCAAAAAAATGAACAGTCAAAAATATACCTCTGTACTCCAGCACAAAGCACTTAAGCATGTTACAGCAGAAATTTTATTAATGTTGGTCCCCACTGACATTTTTCAGAGGTGATGAAAGCCAGTCTGCAAAGGAAATGTTGGTTCTTATRTAAGGAGAGATTACTCAGGCGGTGTTTCACTGTCTTGGTATTCCAGTTTGTGTAGGGGGAAACATCACCACATTCTTYGCTCTGCTGAAAGTTTAAAATGTGTTATTAGTAGCAGCTTTGTGGAGAACTCTGTTTAWAAATAATTATTCTGAGTGTAGGATTGCCTAGATGTTCACAAGTTCTGTCCCAGAAATGTCCTTCTCTGGACTGATTTAGATACTGTGGAAGGCAAGTCCCTGTGACTCTTAAATAGATTTTACTTTTTTGAAAATGCTGGCTTGTGAGAGGGTATACCCAAATAGACACTCCATACTGCTTTGCATTACAGAGCCTAATTTAGAATAATGTTTGATGCCTGATGTATATAGACGCCAAAAAAATGCCATCAAGCACTCTGTTTTACACATATATAAATATGTATTAAAAAGGTACCTTATAAATAATTTTCTGACCGTTGAAAAATATATTGATGGACTAAAGAGAGTTTGTCAGAGCTATCTGTTGTGCCACTAAGATAGATTTGGGAACTATATGGGAAAATACAGGGATATGTTGAAAATCTTTTCTGGACAAGTGATGGGGCTGGGGGAGATGTTTGAGCAGGCCTGTGATTGAACACAGACAATTAGATCACACGTAAAATGTACAAATGGAATTGACTGGAAAAGGAGCTGTCAAAAAAGCTCCAAAAAGATGGGTTTGTCCAAAAAAATGCAAACCAAAATTGGCTAGAGAAGCTATGAAAGCATCCAGCATTCAGCATAACATTCCTGCTGGATGGTATAGCATTGCACAGCCTATTTATTTGCTCAGCATTTAATGTTGCCAACTGACTGAGCCTGACATTGTCTTTTTGTTTGTGTATTTATTCAAATCCTTTATCTGTGTTTGTTCCAGTCAGGCAGTTTCTCTAGCAGCTCTAATTGTTTGACGTYGTTAACAGATGGAAATCACATAATAATGATACTAATTTTATATGGAATGATTCTGTTCTGAGTGATGACATCATCAGAAGGATTTTTTTTCAAGTATGGTTCTTCTACTCTCTGTACAAGATTGAAATTTTTTTAGATCATTCTCTTTCTCCTTCAGAAATTAAGCCATAATAAGTTGATTAGTAGTAAAAAGTATCTACATCCCTGTGTCTTTCTTTCCTTGCTTTCTTAGTCACTGGGATTTTTGCAGATGTGTACTGTTTTGTCACTTGAGGTAGCYAAAAAAACCCTGAATTCACTGTGGGACTGGAAGCTATAATTTCCTCAGGTATAAAGAGTTCCCCTTTCTTTAGAAGCTTCCTCCAAGTTTTGGTTTACTCTGGATGCCCTTTGATTTATCTGTCCCTCACTGTTCATATATACTCCCTGAGTGATAATGAAAAGGTAGAATTTGCTCTGGTCTCTGAAAATTGTCATTAGCACATGATTAAAGCTCATGAGCTTTTCTGACTAAAGTGCATGTGCAGTTTCCCTCAGCTAAAGTTAGCCCAGCATCAGCAGCTTCCACTACATTTTTATATTATGAGTGAAGATTGTTTTCCAAAATAATTTTATCACAGTGCTCTAATTGATGCAAAGATTAGGAGTATCACCTTGCAATGATTCCACATTTCATGAGGTAGTGCAGGAGAGGCACAGTCCTGCAGGTCTCAGAATCTCTGGGTATTTAAAGCTTCATTTCCACATTAAAAAAAAAAGGCTTTTAATCATTATTGCAATTTTGCTGTCACAAAGTGACAGGAGGCATTGAAGGAGATCTGCCCTTGTGAGATTTTCATATGGGCCTTAAAACATGGATACTACTCCAGCACAGGTCATGAAAAAGTGGAGGAATTTGTCCAAACCCTTTCTGTCAGGTGAAAAGTGCAACCATGAGTCTGGAATCCAGAAAAATTTTCCCTTTGTCCATCCTGGATATTTTTGTTTGGTTTTTTGGGGGTTTGTTTGGTTGTTGTTTATTTTTTTTTATGTATAATTTAAAGTTTAACTTATTATAGCATGGAAGAGGTGTGTGTGGAAGTCCTTTGCAGTTAGGAATGCACAGACTCAGACATGCAGAGATGCCAACAGCCACTTACCCACAAGTATTTACCCACCAGAGTGCCCAGTGCAGTGCTCATTAACTCACCAGTGCTTAGCTATGGTGTTATTCTTCAGTTTTCTTTGAATGAGAACAACGCTCTAAAATTAATGTCACTGATGCTGCATTGTAAGGCAGTGAATGTCATTATGTTTTTTCTGGCTGACATGCCAAACATTTAACAGGTAACAAGAACYTCCTCAKCTCTTTCTCTTGAGGTAGYTTCCCCTCATGCCTGTTGTTTTCAYARCCAAAACTTGTGTTTGTCCATGGTAACACCTCTGAGAAGGTTTTAACACATATTATCTCACCTCAGTCTCCTCAGCAGCAGAGGATTCTGCTTAACAAAACCTTGCAGGGATACTTCCATAAATCCTCTGGGTCGTGTGTCATTATTAGTCGAGGAAAAGAAAAACCTTGGATGTCATAATAAAAGCCTCAAGTCAGTGAAATGGAGCTATGGGACGTAGAGCTGGTGGAGATTAGTTTTAGCACCTGAAAAAGCAGAAGTGGGAAATTGTCCACAGTGGACCAGAAGGTGTTAATTGCTAACGGCCAACATGGTGCAAGCATCAGCAGCTTGCCACCAGAAATAAATTACTTCTAAAAGCCACGTCACATATGCTATAAATGAAAACAGCACATCTACCAGACATCATTAAAAACAGAAAAAAAACCCATGAAACTGCCTTTTTTTTTTTTTTTTTTTTTTTTTTTATTATTTTTTTTTTTTTTTTATTATTTTTTTTTTTTTTTTTTTTTTTTTTTTTTTTTTGTTATCCTGGAGAACAAGAAATGAGGGAGTAATGGGAGTGTCTTCTGAACAGAGGGGAACTAAAGAGCCTTAAGGGCTAGATTCTGCATGAGTAGGGCTCCCCATTGCAAGCTGTTCCTTGAATTTTGGTGCAACAAGTTAGGGAGTATTTTCAGCCCTCCAGCACTAAGGGATGGCAAAAATTTGCTATTTCAGGAACTATTTGCTATTTTTATGAATCTCTGTATGTCTGGATGAATTCTGCTTCTAGGCCAAATGATGAGGTTATAGCATATGTCAGTGGCAATATAGTTTTCCCTACAGTGACTGTAATGTCTTAGATTTGACCTATAATCAGAGGTGATGTGTTCCCAAGTAAGCCACAGAGCCCTGTGGGACTGGTGAGATTGCAGACGTGTTACTGGCATATCATTTTCTTATATATTTCTGTCTCAGATTGGTTTATGCCATCAGTGTCTCAGCCATATGTAATTTCCTGATGTGTCTGCTATTCAAGTGTCTATTTCCATTTAGATGCATGGTACCCCTTCCCAACATCCTTCCTACTTCACCAAAACTGACCAGAACCAGCTATATAAAGGAAAATAGAGTTCTATATAGGAGTTGCTTTTTTTCACTGCAGTACTTGTCAGCTATTTTTTTTAATGATAGAAAGGCTAAATGCCTCTTTTTACTTAATTTCATTCCATGAGTAAAGTTATATTAGCACAAAGTTATATTCATTTCATTCCATGAATAAAGTTATATTAGCACAAAGCTACTATTATGCATTTAGCTTATGTAGACATAACAGAATTTCTTCTATATCRACACCTTATTTTGTCAATTGCCAGTAAGAACTATCTTGTTTGTCTGGGAAATGAAGTATCTGGTTTAAGCTGATCAAACTGTATTAGATATCAGTACTTTGCAYTATATGTGTTGTACCATTGGGATGAAATGTCTTCTGGAAAAGCATCGATCCTGTCAGAATTTCCTCTTCACTGAGGATGACAGGGAATGATTTTGATTAGAAAAGATCCATTTCATCATTGTTCAGTTTCCTAAGCACGCTCATGCCACTGCTGTAAAACGAAGAGCTTGGTTATCACTCCAGTCAAATAAAATGCTCAAAGCTGCAGCCAAGYAGCTTTATGGTCCTCTCTGCCTGTGACAGAAGTGAGCCTTGGTCCCTCAAGGCAACARCTCAGCCCACACACTGGCCTGCAAACACATGGCAGATGTTAGAAGAAGCTGTGACGTTGCCCTTGAAGCACAGGGAAAAGCAGTTGGCCCATCTTTTCCATTTGACAGAGCTATGTAGGACAAGGGGAAATGACTTTAAACTGAAAGAAGGTAGGTTTGGGTGTCCCATCCCTGAAAGTGTTCCAGCCTGGGTTGGATGAACATCTCAGCAACCTGGTCTGGTGGAAGGTGTTGCTGTCCATGGCAGGAGTGTTGGAACAGGATGATCTTCAAGATCTTTGCCAACCCAAACCATTCTCTGATTCTCACAGCCCTCCCAGTGCAAGGGGCCACGCTTATTCTGGGTTGTAAAAATGAAACACAGCAGCAAGCAYGGCTCAGAACCAGTGAAAAATAATGACCTTCAGGTCTTTGGTATTCTTATAGCAGCACTGCAGAATCTCCCTGCTGTGTTACACATTGCTGTCTGCAATGCACTTTCTCCTAATTACTCTGGGCTTCTAATTAGCGATGCCAAACTGTGTGGGATATGTTTATTACGAAAATGGTCAGCCAAACAGTCCTTTTGTTTGGGCTTTGAAAAGCCCTTTTCATATTCAGAGGGAATTCTGTACTTTGGGAGAAATGAAACTAGCATGCTGGCTATTTACAGGCACTTCAAATTGCAGAGATCTTTTTTTTTTGTAATGTGCAATTTTCAGTTTTGGATAGCATKCTCAGAGGAGCAAGGATTATGATATGTTATGTATTTGGGATTTGCCTATCRCATCATGGACACCACAGCAAGCTAGCTAGAAAAAAAACAGCAAGACTAGAGCCAGATTTCTGTTCAGTTCCATTTACATAATAATTGTGTTTGTGTTTGAATTTTCATTCTACTTTCAATGGAGTTTTTAAAATTTCCTGCTATATAATGTTGACTGCTGCTGCTGCTGAATGCACCTTCATTATTTCACTCTGTGGGTGATAACAGTTCAGTGAGGTGTCAGACTTTCCAGGTATGTATAGTTTTCACACAGGGCTCTGGCATTTTATTCTTTATGATAGTGGCTCAGAGTTTCGCTTCCCAGTCCAATGAAGTCTTCCTGCATTCTTAGCCATAATACTGAAACAGATGCAATTTCAACACAGTATGATTATTGCGCATAGCTGGAAAGGCAGAGTGGAAAAAAAAGACCATATTGGGGATACAAAGACAATGTTAGAACCAATAGATTTGACCTCTCTGTCTTTTGTTTTGATTTGTTTGGTGAATCCTAGCAGAGAGGTTGGATGGTATTTTTTAATCCTCAGGGTTGTTTTTCACTCTCAGTTGTTCTTGTTACACTGGCCAGCAGACAGATGCTTTCTGCTTTGGCCCCGCTGCTCCTTCCCACCCACACAAAGGACCAGGCATCTCAGGGCTTAGTCATTATTCATTTTCATCAGGTGTGTTTTTTGCTTTGCCAGCTGTTTAACAAGGTACAAATAAACACACACACACAGAGGAATCCTGGCCCCAAACACAGGGCAAATAAAATGGCAGGTAAAGGCTCAAAAAGTCCCTCAGCTCTTTCTTTCCAGAGTTGTTATTTCTCTCAATGAGATGCTCCTGATCATTAGGTTAGGCACCTGCTGTACAAACCCACAGCATGCATCCTGTGTTACAAAATATTTTCCCCTTTTTTAATCCTGGCTGAAGCAGCACATTCTATACTCTTGCATGGTATCTTTGAAGTAAATCATGTACATCACACAGCACATGCAAGCTGAAAATTGGACAGCACTCTTCCTCTGGGATGCAGGTGGCAGCAGTTAAGCATGAACGCTGTAGTCGTGGTTTAATGATGCAAAAACTAATACAATCATGATACCCCGAAGCAATAAAGGCCAGGCCTAATCAGGCGTCCGTGCTGCAGCATTCTCTGTAGCTGTATCTCTTGATCCCTGATGCAAATCATTCAACCCACAGAGACCTCTTGTTTTATTAGGTTGCTTTCCAAATCGCTTTGATAGCTCAAGGAAGTATCCTTTCTGCCATCAGAGTCATAAGCTGCAAGAGGGCATTGTGTGAAAGGATAGCAACACCTCATTTTTCCTGTGCCTGCTGATGCAGATGAGCACATGAAATAATGGGAGTTCTCTTACCATCCTCTTGATCTAAATGAGGGGATGGGAGGTCTTGTCCACACATGTAGTGAATTTGTTGCATGTGAACTCGGGGTACCTCTCCTTGTAAAAAAGTCCCTGGAGGACTCAAACCAGGCAGTTTGGATCACTCTCACTTYGGGAAGCTCAGACCCAGTCATCTTTCTGGCTGCCAAGTCTATGCCCTCAACCAGTACCTTCCAGACACAGCATTTGGATTTGCACCATGGTTCAAAGACTGGTGCATRTTTTATGAGAGCAAACCTTACAGGCACTAAGTGCAGTGAGCGTGAAAGGGATGCTGAGCTTTAGGCTGCCCAAAGTCCTGGCTGATGAACCATGTTTGCATCAAGATGCTGCATCATTGCTGTGAGGCAATGTCTACACTGAGTATGCTACTTSAGAAAAAGGCAGTTTTACCCTGGAGGTAAATGTATATTCATTTTAGGAACATTTAGCCAGCTGTGGCCATTTCATGCCAGTAAGWCCATAAATAGAAACCACAGATGCAGTACAATGGGAAACATTGCCTTTRCTCAGCTCGCAGCTGCAAAATCACAGGTAGCTAGTGGAGTTTAGCAGAATCAAAAAATCATCCCAATGTGGCATTTCATACTGTCATGCTTTTCTTAGTGATGCCAGCACCTGAGACTTGAGGCAAATCTGCAACATATATTTACAAGCATTGGTGTCTGGATCAGGATTTAGAYTTTGTTCCTGAGCATGGGAAGCTCCCTCCTCTCTTACTTTTCCAGGAGCCCTGCCAGTCCTTWGAAGGCAGTGCTAATCTGAACACAAGTCTGTGAATTCCTGTTTGAGAAGATAAACCTCATCACGAGAAGGATGAGTGGGCAGGCTGGAGGAAGCTCTGAGGAAGTGCAGTTTGAACCACCTATGCATCTTGCTGCTTGATTTTCATCCCCACCTCTGCAGATGCCGTTATGTGCATTTGTACTGCAGGTTCAGATAGGGACTCAGATTTTATAGGTGAAAGAATCAAGGCTTTTGAGCAGGTAGAAAGCAAGGTATTGTATGGCACAGCCTGGAAGTGCTCAGATACCGTGGCAGTGAGCACAGATTGAGCTTTGAAACTTAGTGCACAGTATCAGGGTATTGCAGAGGGGTGAATGTTATTCTCAGTAATTTTATTTGAGGGTAATGAAGCTCCCTGTGTAGCCCAGATTGCCTCMCAGTATGTCAAATAATAAATTGTCTCATAAGGATGTGAGCTGAATCACAAACACTTGATTTTCTGTAGAATTAAGGGATAACTTCCTTTATAGTGTAAGTATATGGGTCTGGCTCTTGTTAATACATAAACATCTCAAGTGCTGTTTACAAAACCAACCATCCCTTCCCACTTCAATGAGGGAAGTTAATGGTTCTGATAAAATAGTGCACCCTTGATCCTACAGCTGTAAGCAGAATGCACGGGTTGTCTCTGCCGCCTCATGCAGTATCAGTATTTCCCTGTGATTTATGAAATATTTAAACATTCATCAGGCCAAGCAGCTAGCCAGGGTAGCAGGATCCACATTCAGCACACGTAGCTCCAGCGTTCATACGGGAGATTTGAAGTGTGGTTACAAGATGATAACTGTATTGCCTGAAGGAGATAAGTCCCGCTCTGCCAGAATGGTGCTTTGTGTGTCATTAGTGTAAGAATTCAGAGGAATAGAGTTTATCCTTGTGATCGTCTTTCTCATTAAAAAAGAATCATAATGAAAGAACAAAGCAGTCCCTGCAGTGAATTGAATTGACTTCCTAAGTTTTCATTAAATCAAAGGCTCAATCGCATCCCATTTTCCAGAGCCAGTTGTAAACTGTACACAAGACTTGCAGCAAAGTCCCTGAGAAGATCACATCCTTTCTGAAGGTTTGGAAGCACTACCTTTTGTAAAATAAGGACTCTAAGACAGCATGAATCAAGGGAATAAAAAGTTATGCCAGTAGGATAAAGCTCTATTCTCAACTTTTCTGCCTCACACTTCATACTTAGTCCTAACACAAGCAGTGATTTTCTCTTCTTTCATGTCCATTATTACAAGGGTAATGCATATATTCATTGTTACAACTAAATACGTCTTTGAGGCAAAAAATGTACAAATATCCTGTAAGTTTATCTACCACTTTGTAAGCTTTTTTTTTTTCCTATTTAGCTGAACTGTTAGTCATTGGCCTAGTTAGTCATAGTCATTGGTCGCCTTGAATTCTTGTTGCCTTTCTGGATGATAGTGCTACAATAATAATTAAAAAATTGCAGCCTCATCTGACTGAATGTTTACAGATGTAGCACTCAGTATATAAGATGCAGTTGTGCTGTGTGCAGTTCCTTCTGCTCAKGAGCTGCCGAGCACGGGTGGGAACACCAAGTCCCATCTGGAAGGTGCTCAGGATGCAGGGACACGGGGACCGGCCTCTTAGATTAGGTGTCCCTTTGGCTGCARCATTGCTTCACAAACCTTGAGGATGCTTTAGACCCAATTCCTYACAGAACAGAGCAGCTCAAGGCCGYCMGCAATCAGCTCTGTTAAAACCTCCCCCTACATTATCTTTCCTGATTTAACATTAAGGAGAAAAGGAGAAGCATAATATGTGCTATCAGCCTCCTCCTTATCTTGCACACATTTCCATGATGAGAGGAGGGAGCTTTGAGGTAAAGGTGGGAGCTTTGCTGACAGCAGTAGTCAGTGCTCCAAATACACAGGGGAGGGAGGAGGGACCACGTGTGTGTCTCAAAAGAGCACTTATCCCTTGGTTTTCAGTTATATCACAGTGACAGTCAATTCACAGGGATATTTTTGTAACTCTTACAGAAATATAGCAAATAAGATTTCAAAGGAAAATTATGCATCTGTGCCTTTTCTGAGTTAAATATTCATGAACTTGCTTCTGTGCAGCTACTAGAATGTTTACACAGTATCACTTGTCCATGCTGCTCTGATTATCTTTGTGTGATCTGATACTTGGTTTTGTTTTGCCTGATTCTAAAGGAGGTTTTAATATCCCAGAGTAGAGGTTGAGTATCACTATTTTAATAAAATGGATCTGCTCTGATTTGCACCGTGGATGATGTAAGAGAGTGAGCTGCACATTCATGGCCATAGATTTTGGTATAAGCTGTTTTCATTGCTGTTTGTGATCTTTGGTTTGAATGTGCTTTCAAGTGTCCTATTAAGATTTCAATTGCTTGGTGTGGAGGAAGAACAATTTGTGCCCTTATTTATTAAGTTTGGCATGTGAGAGGTTTGTTTCCATTTAAAAGGGCTTGAGGTGGTTTATATTTTCCGTGCACACACATCTAACTATATTCATTCACACATGTAAAAAACCTCCAACTATRTATTATCAGTAGAATTTAAGTATTATTTTATATTGCTTATCATCTCAAGATCCCAGTGAAATTCATGTTTACCTGAGCTAAGTTTCATGCCCGTTTGGACAAGAGTATAAGAAACAGGCCATGGTGCAGCCAGGAACATTTCATGATCACTCTCAGCTTTTATAGCAATTTAGAGAGATGAAATGCCGCAAGGGAAACAAATACTTGACAATAGCAAAGCTTTTCTGTGGGAACCAATGAGCTCTTCCCAGGCATGGAGGTGAATTCCAGAATGCATGGACACTGATGGAGGACCCTGTGGAGTTTTTTGCAGTAGTGTGTCGAAATTCTGGGTTAAATTTGTCTTAAGAAAAAATGTCTTGTGTTAAGATTGTATTCCAAATCTGAAGGGAACAACAAAAACACTTGTAGGATTCCAGTGAGATTTTGATGCTCTCGTGACTGAGCCAAACCTGATGTACGAGTGCTTGTTGGGAACTCGTCCCTGCTAAAGCTGGGGATAAGAGGTCAGAGTGAACCTGGCCATGTCACTGGGCTGACATCACTGGGTTGAATGCTTTCTAAGAAAACCAGGTAGCTGAGGGAGTGGCAGAAGCTGAAGTTACAAAAACAGCTCCACGATAGGACGTCTGAGTGAGAAACACCTTTTTAAGTGGAGGCTGGAAAAGGCCCTGCCCTGGTGTGTGAGGAATCACAGCATGTCATATGGGCACAGTGGAGAAACCCTGTCGAGGGCCAAGCACATTGCATCAAAAAGCACATGCCCTGATACTTTAGATGGTAGCACAACTGGCATGTGCCACTGTCACATCCTAAGTGACATGTTCCTCTTCCCACTGGTGTTTCATACCTGTGGCAGATTGCCTCTGTCTCGGGGAAAGTGCCCTACTGAGGATGCCAGTACGATAGCRAGAGTAATAATCACTGGAAGTTACTGAGCAGAAGCAAGACTAAAACTTTTTTTAGCATTTCTCCCCACGCTGCAGCTGTAACTGAAATTGCATGGATAATAATACTTGGGAATGCTTGTGAATCTGCAGTGCATGATTGTCTGAGGTCTGCACTCAAGCCTGCTTACTTTTTCTCTAGTGAATGAAGTATTAGAAATGTGAGAAACCAGCCACTTTTAATTTAGTGAGGATATAAGGTGTTTGTTTCTTCTACAAAAGAAACAAAACAAACAAAATTGTTGTTTTCCTAGAAAATATAAAATAGTCTGTTTTTTATCAGAAGAGTATTTCTCTGAAGCATGGAGTAAAATAAAATTAATAAAAAAGTAGTGTTCTTTTTTTCTTTGAAGGATACAGCACATTGCAGAAAAAACATGTGTTGCTGTTTCAAGGTGAGAGAACTCAAGTAATATCTCAGAACAACCTGCCTTTAAGAAGACAAATGACTGTGGTATTTTTGATAGTATGTTTTGCCAATAATCTAATGACTACTCAGTAGAATCTGTTTTCAGAGCAGGAAGCACACTCACCAAGGGCTTTTCAGGAGCCTGTTGWCATCAACATAAGATACAAGGCAACACAGAAGTTTGGACATGTATACATCATTTTCTATTTAGAGAAGTGCACGATTGCAAGGAAGAATTCCCAGAGTGTCTGTGAAAGAATTGCACCGTTGCTATGCCATGATGATAGAAACATTTTTAGCAAGGCTGACTCATTTCATATATAGGCTGTATTTCAGTGTCTGTGTCTAAAGATTGTATCCATGCCYGAAGCTGTGTGAAGACATGTCATCTTTATGGCTGATTAATCTATCTTTAAAATCACCTTTGTAAAAACAATCTTGATTTAAAAGCAAGGTGCTCGTTTCAGTTGTCAAGCAGTGAAGGCGGTGATAGCCCTCTCCGTGGAAAAAGGAGAGAATCTAAAATGTGGAGGTGTTGTGTCAACGAACTTGTGGAGAACAGCACAAGGTGCTTTCTATCAGTCGGTATTTCTAAGCATATGTACACAACAAGTATTTAAAAAATATTTATAGGTATGTGCACCTGAAGTTCAAACTTAAGCAGTCAAACAAATACAAGCCAACTGACGCAAAAAGGAAAATCACATACAAATTTACACAGGATGTTTCTGCTTGAAAGTTTCACAATTACCTTAAATTACCTTTCTGTTACATATCCACCTGATAGTACAGGAGCAACTCATTCCTTATTGGAAGCTGCTTACTGCAGATTGTCAGGTTCTATCAACATTCCTTCTCAATCTTTTCACAAAAGAATCAGGTTTCTTTAGTCCAATATTTCAGATTTTGTCAGTAAGCTGACAYAATGGCATCTCCTTTTTTCTTAATATGTTGAGCAGTGATATAAAAATGGAAATTCATTGTCAGCTGTCCCTGTCATATGCATTGCAGAGGCATTTCTTCACATGCATTTGGTGAAGCTTTTGTTTATTTCCATAACTTCAATGAATCCTGGTTTGATGAGGGAACAGTTTGTCCTCTGTTAATGACAATATTGAGACATAACCTTCTTGAGTGTTTTTCAAAAATTGYCTATTAGAGTATTAATATTTTCCAYTGATGCTTTCATTTTGTACTTTTTTGAGCCCTGTTTAATGCTTTATGGATTTAATCTGTTCTGTATAAAGTTGTATTTAATGGATTTGACCAATTATTGGTTATAGATATAAGCAACACTTAAAAGAAGTGGAAACTTGGGTATTGAGAGAAAGATTATTGGCAGGTATAAAAAGCTGTRGAATTAAGGAAGTAGCAGGTGGTGGGATCAATAGCAGTGACAATTGTCATTGCCTTTTGCAGTCTCACAGGCAAAGATTAGTATTTATTAAGTTGGAATTAATTAGTTGTAGAAGCCCAAATTTTTATCTTCAGTGAAGATTTATKAACAAATCACTGATAGTGATTTTCAACTGAAAATCATATCCCATATCAATATTTTAGCTGCAAAATGCCATTCAGGAATAAAGCATTGCCCYTCAAGGAATTTAGTAAACTAAATTTCTTCATTACTGATTAATGTTATTGCCTRTTAACATTGCTAGCTTCAAAGCAAGGACAATAATCATTTTAATAGATACAATGGTAATAAGTATTTCAGTTTTAAATGATAGTTTTAAATGAGAAAGGTTTTTAATTCACTTTCTTACGAAATTATATTGCCTGGTAATAATTATATGATCATAAAAAGTAGTAATACCTCCTAAATTAAATTTTCAGAGGAGATTTTGTGACCCAGTTGAACCACTGCATAGCAATCCCCTACTAAATTTAAGAACCAGCATTAGAAWGGWATCATCCAGAGATAAYRTATAGRTACMAGAAATCMTATTRCAAGGTTTTTAGTAGAAGCTTTATSTTTCTGTGAATCTTTTGCCAAGCACAATCAAAGGTGGGTACCAGCTAGTAGGTAAGGAAAATATTAACATGAGAAATTGAGTTTGGTGAGGCTTCAGGGAGACATGGTCAGAAGGTTTTTCTTAGGAATATTGTCAGACATCTGCAAGGTGGGAAATATTTCCAGAAAACACAAATATTTCCTCTGAGAAACACCCTTGGAGCTGAGGCGTATCCTTAACAAGAGGATTGTTTTTGTTGTATTGGTCCATTCACTGTGCCCTAAGCACCAAGCCAATGGTGTGGGGCAGAACTGCACAGTCACGAAACAGACACTCACTCCAAAGATTGCAGTCAAGCCTTTTCTTCTGGGAAGAGAAAACTCAGGAGTGTTTCCACCAGTACTGCCCAGATTCCTCCCCGAGACCTGCCTGGGTCATTGTTCCCCTCTAGTGGTCAAATGTTCCCAGCAGGGGAAAGTGATACTCAATTAGCCCTGGGTCACTGCAGAAAGGGTTTGAAATATCACTGCTGGAACTCTGGTTTTGCTGGTTTGGTTGACAAAAGGACTCTGTGAGGAAACTGCTGGGGAAAGGGACTGCAGACAGGAGCACTTAAATGGAATAGTTTCTCAAGGACCATTTCCTAAAGAACTGATCTCCGATTTCCCGGCTCTGAACGCTACCAGAGTTACAAAGTGACATTGCTCAGTGATCATCTCCTGTAAAATGCTCARACTGCCCCATTTCCAGTGGTGAGATGACGAAGAAGAGCAAAAAGGATTTTGGTTCCTGCATGTGGAAATAGAAAGCTGTGGTTTGCCTCTGTCAGACCCAAAAGCAGGCACAGGCTGTGACACCTTATGCTTTGGGTGCCTGAAACTGTGGCTGGCACAGTCTCAGACATGGCTGTTTGGGCAGCTTTGGGGTTTATGTTATTGCTCACCAGGCCTACCATATCCAAATTACAGCTTTGTGGGGGGTTTGGCTGTAGCTCTGTTTAAGGACAAGAGTTCGAGGTACCTTTCTAACT
>NW_026623332.1:1464782-1492158 GCF_030028575.1 Malurus melanocephalus | reverse complement strand
ATGTTTTGAATTTGGTTGAACCTGATAAAAAGCAAAGTGCAACAGAAACTAGGTTTTTATTTTAACTTTAGACCATAAATACATTATGAGCTTTCTGTAGCCTTCTGGACGATTTTGGAGGTTGCATACAAAGCAGTCTGTGAAGAGATTGCCTGAACAGACAAACAGACATGTAAACCAAGGAAACAAAGCTGCAAAGAGCYGTGGGAGCTGAGACCAAAACACTGATGTAGGCTTGCAGAAAGCTGAGTGAGTCAGCATGCCTGGAGAACAGCAGTTCACATCCTCTGGGTAATTTGAGAGCCCYGTGTCGCATCTGTGATCAGAGGAATTCCCTGCTGATCCCATTTATCCCTGCCATACCAAAATAATTTTTATGCTGCTTGTGCTTCTGTCAGTGCCATCCAAAGCTTTATTTCTCTTCCTGGTTTTGATTTCCTCTTTTAGAGTGCTTTCATTCGTGTTAGGCTCCACTCCCTTCTTCCCTGTCTTCATCCKATAAGCATTTTTAAAATTTATTCCAAATATTGCCTATAAATGGGAAATGCTTCTTAACTGATCACATCCTTGAAACTATCCTCAGACAATGCATTTGATTCTGAGGGAGGCATTAATTTCTTTTGCACTTAGTCCATGTTAACACAAATGTTAACCATGACAGCATGTTAGGAAAAATCTTTATTCTAATACAGTTTCATATGGATAAAACTTTTCTGCTATTTTTAGGAGGAGAAATGAAATGAATATCAAAGCAGCAATAGTGGGTGGTACAAGGCATGATGTTATCAAAAGAAACTACACAATATGAACAAATTATGAGGTAATTTCTCAGGCTCTTTGTTGGAAACAATCAAATGTATGAAGGTGAAATATGTACCATAGAGCAAGAGAAAAAAGAAAAGTCCCTGCCTTTTAGAACAAGATGTTTTCTCTGTCACAGAGCTGCATTTTCAGTATGCCAGTAATGGATTACATCCATGTCCAAAATACTGACAGAAATTGAATGAAATTTCACAAGGATTTGATTTATGTATAAGCTGTAATGAGAATTTTTCATATAGATGAACTTTGAGAAAACATAGACTGTTTTGAAGTCAGGCATTTTATTAACACAGAAGATTCCAATCAGCTTTTGAGCTATGTGCTGTAGTAACACAGACAAATTTGCATTTCTATCTTTTTGAAATATAGTAAATATGAATAGTATCTGATAGGGATTTGATGATTAAACATTTCATCACAAATGCTGGTGCAGTTAATCAGAGCAGGATAACCTTTTCACAGCGGCTGCCATGGAAATAAAACCAATGAAGTTATGTTTGAAAGGTGTGCCCCTTGTGGTTAGAGTTCAGTCAAGCACGGTCTCAGGGAATTGGCAGATTCAGTGCTGTACAGCACAGGCTCCTGCAAGGCAGCAAATCAAGTCAGAAGCACAGAGATTATCTGTCTGTCCGTCTGTCCATTCCTGTGGTAGCTGAGTGCTTTTAAAAGCTGTTTTATTCTAGATGCCATATGTTCAAATGAATTACATAACAAGCTTAAAGTGTCAAAATTCTATTTCTAGCTTTGATTCAGTGCGTAACACTGAACAAGTTGTTTAAAGTATAATCTTATTCTTGTTTCTCTGCTGTGAACAGGAAAGAAAAATCAGCAGCGGCAGAAAAGCAAACTGCCAAGCATTGTGCTTTGTACAGAACAGTGCTGCCAGCTTTTATAGAACACTGTTGTAAAGWGATTCATGATAATAAATGTCTGTTTTTTTCTTAAAACCCTCATTTAGTTTTGTCAACCGAAAATGCCTCCTCTGAGTTTCCTAAGTATGTTTCTTACRTGGTGGCAAAGAAAAGTTTTCAAACATGAAATCTCAATTTCTTTTTGTAATATCAGATTTACTGTGTTCAGCATAATGAGATTCTGTAAGTTCTCTCTCMAATTTTGAATGARTATTTTATTTGAAGAMATTTTTAAGTGTTTGTGGTTGACTGTAGTGAGAATGGTGCCTGCCTGACTGGCAGTTTCAACAGTTGTCACTCAGAAAAAGAGACTACGCTTGCCTATGCCCTTTGTGGCCAGAGAAAGATAAAATGATGGCAAACCAGTGAAAAGACTGAAGAGTGCTCCTAATGTTATGCCCAATGCAAGCAGTTAGCCCCCCGATTCAAGCTTTTAGAAGGGTAATGGACTGTACAACCTTCACTGAGTGCACAAGTGTCCCCTGCACCCAAAACACACAGCCTGCTGAGGTGTTATTACGATGCTGCTGTTCCCTCCGCTTGTAAAAGGAAGAAAGTCTACTGGCAGCAGGTACAGCTTGTGAAGGACGACAAGGTGCTATTTGCCACTTTCAGGTTTTCTTGTAGAAGGAGCTCTTAGGAAGGAACTGAGGCAGTTCAGTTTTCCTACATGGCCTGCTGGGGGTCACAGGGCATTTCAGCTGGAATTCAGTACCAGGATATCCTGCAGGACTTGTGCCTTCCTAACACAAGTACTGTGTTAGCCTTTGCATGACTAAAAAATAGTGCACAGCTATGTACTGGGGGCATGCATTTCCAGTCCAATTTAAAAGATCCCTTTCAGTCTTGGTGGCCTGATGCCCCAGCAATGGCCTCAGTTGTTCATTCCAAAACCAGCTGCAATGACTTTACCATCTCTCCCTCCCACTCAGCAACAGTATGTGGCAGTGTGTCCCTTCCAGTAACAGTGAATCCTCGTTTCCTGAATCTRGATGATCACCGTCAATATTTTTTTGTCTGGCCTTGGCAGACTGCCTTTCGTCTTCTGGCTGCAGTAAGTGAGCAGCTCCTCCTTCCCTGCTGTTCCCAGTTGCCTTGTTAAATCCATCATATTCGAAAGCTCAATTGCTGTGGTTACATGYGAGAAAAGCCACCTGATCGAGAGGYGCTCCTGTGTTTCCATTTCACACTTTCTGCTCAGTTTAAATGCCCCACTGGCAACTCTAGCTAGCTTGTTAGAAGATTCCTTCTCCCACTGATGAAATAGGAACTATCCACTTTGTGTTGCTCTGTTTTGATACAGGAGGTAGAGCAGTGTTGAACAAATTCAGGTTCYTCTTTCTTGTACCCTGTAGAAATTTGGAGATTCATTTCCATGATATTTTTTGCCTTCAACTGCCTGCTTTTACTCAAGGAGTTGAAATAATCTCYGGGAAGATTTCTTTAGTTTCTAACATGAAATAGCATCACTCTGACACTTCTGAATTTATCTGTAATATGACTTAGAACCCRTGAAGTGTTCTACAAAGCAATATCATTAAAGCTGGTGTGCATCCTGCCTAAATGGATCTTCTGCTATTTCCGAGTCTAGATAAAAGTAAGGCCATGTCTCTTTATTAATAAGAGCAAATTCACAAAGTAGAAGATTAGAGAGTTTTTAATTTTCCAGTTGAATATCTCAGATTGCTCTTGATGTCTGACAAGGTTGGGCCCAGCTAAAGAACACTGCTGGAATTTTAAATGACCATAGAAATGAGAAAAAAAAACTTTTGATCTTTTCTATCTCTAAACAAGAACCCATAGTGATAATGCTTTTCTAGTGTAGCTGCAGGATTAGACATAACTTAAGTTGCCCCTACAGCCAGGTGGGAATGGTCTTATATCCTGTTGTCTTCGCTAATTGCTTATGAATTAGAGCAAAAAACAGAGCACATGGAGATTGTCTTTCTAACACCTTCCTTTAGACAAAGCCTGTGAGTGTCATGCCATGGTAGTAATAATATTGAAATTTATACCACCCATAAACCTTTTATAGCAGTGTAATTAGTTGGGCTATTAGTACTACCCAAGCTTAGCCTTATTTTATTGCAATGAACACAGCTTGTAATCACATAAATGATAATAAGTAATAACACTTAAGGGCACCRCAGAAATGCAAGAATTTTAGTCTCTCTAGTGAGTGCTCTTTGTGAACAAAAGTAGGRGATCCTATAGCTTTTCCTCTCCTGTAGGTACTTATTTCCATGCTCYCCTTAGAGGGTCCTCTAATGCAAAATAAGATTGTAAAACTCCCGATCTCCTCAGTTATCTGACTCTGCTGACTTCTGTGCTAGGTGCAAATTAGGCAAYAAATAGGAAGAAAGAAGTGGATTGAAAGAGTTTGGGGACCATTTCTGCAAATCAGAGGTGTGTTACAGGGTTCTCAATAATAGATTATGCAAATGAGCTTCTTATTGCCTTGTGGTTTGTGCTGGTTTCTAGAATTACTATTAGTCTATAAATAGGGCAGTATTTTGGAAAAGAGAAGATGCAGCTTGTTTTTAATTTACAGTACTTTCTTGAGCAGAAAGCATAGTCCATTTGCCTTTGCAATGTGCTGCTGGGTTTGTTCTGTGCCCTGGAGAGGAGACTGGATGGGCATTCCTGCTGTGCATCACTCCAAGTCTCCAGCTTCCYTCCCAGCTGGCCTGTGCCACCATCTAATGATATTTCTGCTCTTTCTGGGTCTCCAGTGCAAGTCAGCTGGTACAACATCAATTCTGCACTTTAACTCTGGTGAGGATAGTGTATTCACAGAACCAAAATTGGGTATTTTCTTGTAATGTTAATAGCCAGAAGGAGATTCACTGTGCTGGCRAGCAGGTTTTTGAAAGGAATGAAATAGGCCAGGAGCTAACTGCAGGCAAATTGGTCAATACTCATCATCCAACCCGAATAAAATGAAATTTAATTAAGTAGCCTAGAGTGACTGCRTATCAGTCTTTGGGCATTCTTCCCACATTAATAATCTAATGTACTAGGGATGAAAAAGAACTCTGGGAAATTAAAAGTATGTTTTAAACAAAGTAGAAGGTGGGAGGCAGAGAATGACTCAGTGTGTTACACCTCCCTCTCCATCACCCCCTGCTGCAGCTCAGATGACGGCACTGCCCCAGAGTTGGCTTTCAGCTTTGGTCATTCATTTAGCAGTGTCCAACATAGTCCTCCCAGGACTGCTTCTATGTCTTCCAGAAAAAAAAAAAAAAAAAAAAAAAAAAAAAAACCCAAACAAACTCATGTCTGTGTGAGAATTGAGTTTCTGTTATATTTATGAGTACCTTTACAGCATTTTGCACAAAACTGTGATAAACATTAATATCAAAGAACGTGGTCCCTATCTTTTAGATTTCGGACTTTCAAGGTTACAGCCTAGTTAAATAAATGCTTTAACACTCCTTTTGCCTGATGCCTTCCATTCTTGAGGGTCTTTTAGAACTTCCCAATCTGTTGTTTGGGTATGTGAAACTACTGATAGATGTTTTTTAAATGCGTCATATCTTCATGATTTGTCACTTGTGTGAAAAAAAAAAAGTTAGAAAGCCAAATTCAAAACATAAATGAATTTGTCCACAATGTTGCTGTTCTTCTGAGCATCATAATCAGTATTATGACAGCAGAATTTGTAAGGAAAAATTGAACTTTTGACTTCATTGCATTAGCAGGATGCTTGAAATTATAGCATGAACTCTACTATTCAAGAACTTTCAGTGCTTGTGGATTTAATGAGACTTCGTTTGACAGCTTGTCTAAAGATCGGACTTTGGGCTTCATCTCTGTTACCTAGACTTTCCTAGCTCTTATAGATTATTGATTCTGGGCTGAATGGAGGGTTAAGTCCCTTGCTGCTTTCTCTTAATATAGTCTTGCTTTTTTGCTTTTACATAGTACTGTTTAGTTTTAAAGCAGTTTTAGTGTTTCTCAAGAAATAAGCCTATTACTGAATCACAGAGTGCTTTGCTACTTGGAAAATCTGTCAGAAGCCTACATCAGAGGCTTAAATATTTTTAAATTGTTTATTTTTCTATACTTTTTCTGCTTCATTACAACTTAAGCATCCATAAATTGGTCTCATGCTAAGAGAGCTTGTAAACCCTCAGGGCCTCCCAATATAGCCAATACCCTAATTGCCTTTAAGCACATCTTGGGTAGTTTCCTGGTGTGCTCCAATACAAAAATCARCAGATTGTGGTTGAGACACAGTCACTTCTGCCCATGAGGTTCTTTTGTGATGCAGCTACTCTAAGATGAGAGATTAAAAAGTAATGTAGGAGAGGAAATTAAACAAACAAAACAGAGCAGCCCATTTAAGTTTTCCAAGACAAAATGCTTATTAAAACTGGCCACGTTTTTTATTCTATGAAAGCAATTGCTGTAATCGAAAAAGGTGTGATATAGTTACAATTAGGAAGGGACAGAGTTCAAAAGACAGTAACTTTTGACTTATGATTTGTCCATATTTGCATTGCAAAAAATATTCTGGAATTTTCTTTGAGGATTACTAGGGGCTTGCAGTTTGGCAGCTTCATTCATTTTGGAGTTTGGTTGTAGAATAGCTGCTTCATATCCAATGAATTTTTATGAGCACTGAGAAAAAGCATTTTCAGTTCATCTGTGTAGTGGATTGTTGGACATACTTGGCTCAACATAAGGTTCCATGGATAGGTTTCCATTCACAGCTGTCTCATCACTTAAAGCTCTTTGAGATGAAAGCAATAAAAATTGCTATCCTCATTTAAAATTTGGATGATAGGCATATAAGAAATGTTGCCTACCAATAGATAAATACTAAGTTTCTTTAAAAGTGCATCTATTTTTGTAATGGATGTTAAAAGTGCTTGTTTGACCAAGAAACCGGAACTACCCTATTAAAAAATACATTAYTATGTCATAATCTAACAGACAAGGAATGCAATGTCTGAAAGACAAWGAGTTGTATTCAAATAATTCTGTGAAACACTTTGACTTCTGTTTTAGTGCAGATTTATATAATGTAATTACGTAAGAAAATTATGCACAATATAGTCCTTCACATCCTGAGCTACAAAACGCATAACACTAATCAGGCAAAATTGTGTTCAGTAAAAGGGCTTTAAGCCAGTAGAGGTTTGAATCCAGAATTTCACGTTAAAGGTGTTTTCCAGAACTTTCTGGTTATGTCTACTGCTTAGAGCATAAGAGGACAGGAAGATGACTTTCTCTCAGTATAATCTGTCCCATGTCAAATTCAGTATTGCTCTATCTTTCCTTTTTCTTACATTTTTATTCCCGCTTGAAGTCTGGGATCAGCTAAGGTTATTCTTATCAAGAAGCAGCTTCATCTTTCTGATAGATGTGTGAGCAGGATCCTGCAGTGTGGAAGCGGGAGTGACAGCCCAAGGCTGGGACCAGGCCTGGTTTCACACATCCTTTGTCAAAATGCATCCTTTGCCTTCTAGTGGGAGTCCTTTAATGACCTGCTCAGCAGAAAAAACTGTCCCTTTCAAATAATGAAAGAAAAAGAACTTTACATCTTTTTGGTTGGCTTGTTTGGGATTTTTAAAAGTCTCATTGAAAGCTGTTACCAATATCAGTGTTTTTTGTAGTTGCCTGGTCCACAGAGACCACTCAGAGTTTTGGCTTAGACATGTTCATCCTGGAAGTGATCACAGTTATCCTATRAGGATTGTTTTGTCATTGAGCAACAAATAGACTTGATTTARAAATCAACCTCAGCCAACCTTTTTYTTTCTCTTCAGTTGGCACTAATTAAAAGGACAATTTGCACATACCGATTTTTGAAGGCTCAACTACTTCTTTTCACCTGTTTAATTTACTGCTGTGTGCTTGAATACAATCAGCTGTTACTAGAAACAATTCAAATGAAAAATTGCTCTTGAAGATATAAGCAGGTATTGYATTAAATATCAGCTCCTTCATCTTCTTCTGGCAAAAGCCAAAATGGCCTTTGCAGTTGTATAGGAGAAGATCTAGTTTATAGATCTGGTTTGTTTTATTGTTTGCTAAATTGCTTTTCRAATTTTATTGCTAAAAATATGAATTGTTTTTAATTTCTCTACATTTTGCTGCGTTCTTCAATTAAAATATGAATTGAAAAATAATTCAGTTCAAAGGTATTTGTGTTTGAATAGAGTTTRWATCCCCTGAAAATGTTCTTAGTGTRCAGAAAGCTTATTGATGTGTTAGTGCTCATTTCTCAGTGCTCACAAAGGTCATGATTTCTAGGAAAGCAATACTTATTTTTGTTTCTCTTACAAATTTCAGGGTACAATTCATTCATGCAGTAACTCTTATTTATAGCCTGAGGAAACAGGATTTGTATTTCTGTTGTGTTCATGTACCAGATTTGTCAGTCTGAAGTTCTCAAACATCCTGCAACTGGTCATAAAAARCAATAAAATCAGAGAAACAAATAGGAAAAAAAAAAGCTAACAATAACCTAATAAGAAAAAAGAATACATTTTGATTCATGACAAGTTTAAACTTCTAGGATACATATTGTCGACATTTTCAGATATTGGTGTATGAAGTGAATTCTTGTGTTTAGGTTTTGATGGAAGTTCCAATAAAAACAGAATTAATTGATGCCAAAAACTGTATGTTGCAGAAAATATCAGATACTGTGAGTAGAATTAAGGAATGGTGTTGTGCATGCAGTGTTTTACAAAGAAAATATTGATCAACAGCAGGAAACTTTCTAGGAATTTGTTATTTTTCTCAAATGTTTCACATAATTTCATTCTTTTAAAATCCAAGATTACTCCTTCAATATTTTTCAAAATGAAACTGTTGGTTTTTATATGGGAATTGCAATATATAATTTTTACATCAAAATTAATTGGGACCAAGTTTTCAAGTCATATCCTATGTAGCCATGCATGATATGACCTCTCATGCCCTTGGATTGCATATCTAACAATGGATGAAAGCATTAGTTATTTAATTTCTTCCCRCTTCTCAATGATTATTTACAGAACTTGGCACTAATACTTTTTGTCTTTATTTGCCACAAAAAAAAGTAATTGCTACGTGACAGCTATGCCACACAAATTTTTAAGGCACTTAACACTTAAAGCAGATTACATACTGAATTCTCTGTTAAAGGTTTCAATGACTTTTACCTTTGGTAATGATCACTCTTATCGGATTTTGACTGTTACTTTTAATTTAGTTTTATTAGAGGGTTGTTTTTTTCTTCCTTTTCAAGCTCCCAAATCTTTTAGAATCAGTGCAAACACTTCTGGCATCTTATGGGGACCTTGCAGTGCAGACTCYAAGAGGACAAGTGTCTCTTGGGGTCACAGCTGAAGCAGATGCTCACTTCTTTCTAGACAGCAAAGCTGTGCCAGTGACTCTTCTTTTTGTGTATTGTTAGTAGAACAAACAAACTTGGTGGGGKTTTTTCAGCTGGTTTTTTTTTCCCTTATTTAACTAATTATGGTATAATAGCAGTTTTACTGAAAGCTCACTAATAGTCTGAGTGCTGATCAATTCCTTACCTGTTTCCTGACAMAAATCCATATAAATACTCTTTATTTTGCTTCTTTTCCTCCCATTCTCCATCTGCCTGCTTCATCTGCTTTCTCTTACTGGGCAGCTAACTGTTTTTATTTCCTTAAGACATGGGGCGGTTATTAGCAGTAATACTGACCACAGATTTTGTCTGATCCTTCATTCCTGCTATGATGTTCTTGTGTTTGACTCTGTTAAACCTTCCTATTATGAAAGGTCCAAGATTTTAATCAACAGCTATGACAAGCAACCTATAATGGAAACCTAGATTTCTTTTAAGGTTTTGCAAGGAAAATTTTRTTATTATTCTGTTTACAGGAAGATTTATGGACAGAAATGAATTACATAGTATAAATCAACACTTACTCAAATTCAGCTACGATGATTTGTATCAGATGAGAATTGGGTGTTTGGTAGGGTTTACAGAAGACCTGTGGCAGTGAGAAGCATCACAGGCTCAGGAAGAGTGAAGTTGTTGCAGGTCTCTCTGTTGGTGACGCTGGTGGTTACAGCCATTTGGAAGYATGAATCCAGCTGGAACAGTGGCCAACAGATTGTGTGAGCCTATCAGCAGGAATGCAAGTGAAATATTTCCAAGTGAAAGGAGTATAAGGAATGCTCAAATTTCACTGATAAAAGTGGGAGAAAGGGCAATATAAAGATGAATTAAGAAATGGCTTTATTTTACAAGGGAGGCAGACCATGAGACTTGAATGTACAGTGACAATCCCAAATACTTCACTGACTTACTGATATCTTTAAATTTTGTCTGTGATTAATTGAACCCTTACTTCTATGTTATAAAGTCCTTGAAGCAAATCCTGTGTAAATGCACTCATCAGACAAGGGCACTATTCATTTTCTTTGTCTTCCTCATAACAATCACTATCAGAAGAATAAATAAACCTCAGCAGACCTAATCAGTTTTATGTTTATTTTAGATATTCTAGTCTTTAAGTCTAAATAATATACTAGTCAATTTCTGCTAAAACAAAAAAGTGAGCCTTTAACATTTAATGGATAAAGAAAATACTTTCAGATAATAATTATAAGAGCTAAAAAGCAGAAAGCAACTGAAGAGCATTGTGCTCAACAATCAAGAGTAAAATTAATTGTGTTTACTCTTATCAYTGCAAGGACATCCCCATTTTGATTTTAAAGGAATGGAGATGGTGAATCTGCCTCTTTCATGTATGCAACCTACAGAAGTTCAGCAGTGTTGGATCTATGTAGCTCCAGTGGGAATAAAATCTGTTCTTTAATCTGCATTTACATCCAGTACATTTCAGTCGTTCACACTTTGATTGCCAAGCACGGCAGAGCTAAATTCTAAGCAATAATTCAGTAACAATAATTCCCTTTTCCCCGCTATCTTGTCCATACTCAGCTCATTGATAGATCTCTCAACTGTTTTARGAAAATAAAAGGAGATGCACATTATTTGACCATCAATGTCTCATCAGTTTTAACGATATGCTTTCTAAATTGCTTGTGAGACTAAATACAAGCCTGGATGCCAGACTTTTGAGTTGGCCATCTGTGGGCTAACAGTTGCAAACTGGTGCATTCTTTCATCAGCAAAATGCTGGCCAAGCTATTGCTTCAATCAGCCATGGCAGCAGAGCAAAAAAATCAGACAMTCCTTAGCATCTATGCATATTCAGAGGAGGTCACCGTGTTCACTCGTAGTCAGCTGCACATGTGCTCTGGATGAGGCACAGAGAGGGGGAAMAGCAAGCAGGGAAAGTGAATGATATTACTGAGAGTGATACTTTTATTCTCTGCCAAAGTCRGTTGAAAGTGCTGTCAATAACAAGCACCATAGGAGAGTAATGACYGCAGAAGACCTCTCTCCCATGGTGAGATGCTGCAAAGTCTGAATGCCAGTCAGACCCCTCCTCTTCTGGCTGTGCAGCCAAAAAAATTCCCTTTGTTTAATGCGTGTGTGGCTGATTGAAGCTATTGTTTACCCTGGCTCCCTTCTCCTTTTAGCTCCCTCGGGGAAAAGCAAGAACTGAGTTGGGGCTTTCCCTCCTGTGAAAACAGCCATGAAGGAAATGGGTCCCATTTCCAATTAAAGACTGCAGTCCCATAGGAGACCCATTTGGCTATAGCGTTGCACAGCATTCCAGCCTGGGAATGACAAGGAGMTGGTGGAAGAAAAAACTGCACAACAGTTGCTGCATCTCACCACTTAATTTCAATGCAGAGCATTTATAAGTTTTTTCTGATTTCAGAAATTTACCTATGGGTATTAGAACCATGCTGTCGTTTTAGGCTGGGGAGAGGTTTGGTCTGGGTAGCAGTTAGCTGCCAGACATCACTCAAAGGAGTCAGAAGTCTGTTGACCAATTCAGTATAGGTTAAGGAAACAATAGCACTGAACAGAAGAACTGGTAGATAAATTACATTAGTACTTYGCAGCAAAACCTGTCTCTGGTTCTGTAGTTTGTTTTGATAGAGAGCAGTAAAAAAAACCCTGATCTCTGTGGCAGGCTTGCTCCTGGACTTCAATTAAAATTGCTTATGGTGCCACTGTCAGGTGGCAGGTAGAAGGTTGTCATTTTCTATAGAGAAAGGAGGATTTTATTAGGTTACAATAATCCTGTAGGTGTTAAAGGGCTGGCTGAAAGCCTGGACCAGCATTTGTAGGTGTATCATAATAGCTACAGGTAAGACCAGCATCTCTTTATTTTTGAGTGATCCGGCACCCCACATAAATAGCTGTTTCTGAAAGCTTTATTCTTACTCGTCCTGGCCGTCAGATGAGATGTAGTAATATGCACARACCTTGACATGTGTTTGTGAGAGTSTTGACTTTARAAAGTGCCATAAATTCTGTGTGATGCCTATGGCAAAAATGTTAAAAAATGATTGGCTGTTGAAATTGTTGTKTTAGGAGAGAAGTAATGAAAACTAATCTGTCTTTTATTATTTAGATCTCTTACATGTGGATTTATGAAGTRGATGCCCTGCTGGCAGTTGTATTACAGACATTAGCATGCTTTTCTTCTGTTCAGCATCAAGTTTATTTTAATGGACAGGATCACTAGTAAAGAAAGTAGCAGTAATCCATTAACAGTGTCCCTTTTTCTCATGTTTTCTTTCTCTACAAATTCTTAATAATTTTTGGCTAAGAATCCACCATGAAATCACAAAATCTTGGAAAGCACTGACTCCTTTCCTAGAGAACTGCAATTTCCACCACCAGCAGGCGTTATTGTAGAGTTATTCTGTGCGTGGCTATCCAAGCTCAACTCTGCCTGGGYCATTACTCCATCATGGGGTGAGTCAGTGTGAGCATATGACTTCCACAGAAAGCTGATCTCCCTACTGCCTCATGATCTGTGTCARTCACTAGCTTCTTAAAGAATTTGTTAAACTATTACCCAAGTAAAATGCAGCATAAGAAATTAGCAGAAGCTTCCAAGAAGACATAAGTCAGCCTTAAAAGGAGGATGAACATCAAATAGAAAATTACAAATGGCAGTATGTCCAGAGAAACGAAACATACTAGATGGAATAAAAATCACTTTTACCAGCTGTTGAGTTGAAAGGTAAATTGTTTTTTTTTTGGTAGAGCTATACAAGGCTTTGCTCCCTACACAATTACTGTCAGCCGTGGTTGCTCCATAAACATATTTTGTGTTTCAAAGTTGTAACAGTGCCAAAATCTGGCTTAGTATTTGATTTCATTGTAGGTTAGAGACTTCAGTCAGTTGTGAAATTCAACAGCCTTATTATTTTTTGCTACCCAGTAAACTATTTAGAGATGTGCAAGAAAATCCGTGTTTGTCCTCCAAGCACCAAACCCATGATACAACTCAGCTGCCAGGCAGCTCAGGACAGGGCATCATATGCAGTCAGGGCTGGGCACTACCTCACCCAGTGTCCTTCTGCTGAGCCACTGTCACTTCACCTGGCTTGCCACTATGTACTTAGGAAGACAGAAATGAACATGGTACAGGAATTTGTCAAGGGTATAAAGGACATGATTTCTCTATGACTGCCTAGGCTCAAAGTTCCCTTTTCTGTTCTTATATTCTGGGATCACGTTTCATCAGCTCAATTCAATAGACAATTTAAGCAAGTGCTTAACTTTAATCAGGAATTTAGGCTTCAGAAAATAAGGTGTATGGGCTGAGAAGTCATTTTTGTGGTTTACTTGCACTTGTTGTCTGTGTTCTCTCATATATACCACTCCTTAGGTCAGAATATCACTCAAGAGCCATCTGGATGCAATCCTGGGCAACATACTCCAGGCAGGAATACCCTGCTTGAGCAGGGAACCTTTAAATGTGAGRCCTCATGCCTCTCCCCTGCCCTTAACAATCCTTTTTCTGTGACAGAAATAAGTGTGGTTCTGCATGGTTTATTTTTGACAGCTCTGTGTCCCTGTCATCTGTCCTTGCAATGCATTCTCTCATCCCTGTGAATCCTCCAAGAGAGCTTATAATACTTGGGTGTCTGTCTCAAGAGCACTTTTCAGTGGCTGAGGACAGTGCTTTTCAGAGTCAGCTGATTTTAAGATAAAAAATCTTACCTAAAGCACTCCAATCTACCCTTTCACTGTGTTAGCCCAAGCTGTTCCCCTTCTGCAACCAGCAAGAGCTAGTGAGACCTTGGAGATTCAATGCCATCCATGTCTCTCCTRTAACATGACAGTGGCTTCTAGAGGTGCCAATTCTGTGAGGATACAGCTGTGTATTACGAGAGATGGCCAGGGAGCCTGCCCAGAGAGACGAGCTCGCTTAAAGTGGCTGGAAATATTATTATCTGTTTTACAGATGGGAATTGGAGAGGAACTGAAATGAAGTGATTTGYGTGTGATTACACAAGCTGTCTCTGGCAGAGGCAGAGGAATGCTCCCTTTTTTAATATCTTAGATTAATATTTAATAATGTAACTGACAATATTGATTTACTGTAACCACAGTCCTGGCTACCATTTGCASTGCTGGTGATTTTCCAGCATTAGTGTTACTTCTACAGGCTGACACCCCTTTGAGCTGGCCATTCTGCCTAGGCTGCTGGAAATCTGATAGCTGAGGGCTGTTCTTGTCTTTGCTCACCTAGGCTGTYGGTGGACTTCTGGCATGGTGAGGGTAAGGGCTTCCATCACAGATCTGCTAGGCATTGTAGTTCCTTCAGCCTTTCAGCTTTGATTAACAGGGGTAATTAATCGTACACTGATGAGGTTTGTGGTGACTGAGCCGCTGCAGCTAGGAGAACAGCATGTAGATGCTGGAGAGCCAATTATGAAAAAAGAAAGAAAGAGAGCAGGAGAAAGAAGCCATGTGGACTTTTGAAGTGACCTTTCAGTGCAGGTTCTTTACTTTTTCACTTCCTTTATGTTGTTCTTTTCCCTATTTGTTCTGAAAAGAGTGAAGCCCTCCTTGCAAAGCAATTCATATGTAAAAAGTTTTCACATTGGGATTCATCTGATAAGGTCTGCAGAGGGGACTTATTTGCACTGACAAGTTGGCAGCCAGACAACCTCTCCATTTTCTAAATGAAAAGAGAGTAGCAGCAGGACATCTCCTGCCCCCTCTGCCTTTCAGCGCTGGAAGAGAACCAAAATGTGGCCAACAGCCGTTCAGGGGAGTCAGCTATTTGGAAGCTGCAGAAGTGTACGGACACTGGGAATGTAACATACGGTTTGCCTTCTGTGAGAACCAACACAGACAAGTGACATTTGGGTTGGTGATTTTCAGGGGTGGGGGATGGGAAGCTTGACCTAACACATGCAATTTGCCTGCCTTTATATTTTTTTAGCTGGACCCTGGACTGTTCCAAATCTGAAGTAATTTAAATGTATTTTTAATTCTTGGCTGTAAAAGAGGAGGCAGTTATAAAGACTAGATTATTTTATTTCATAAATAATAGATTATTTTATTTCCATTCAGTCTTATATTCTAGCATGTAACCAATGTGGGATCACTTTCCCGTTTCCTTCAAACATACCTGTGGTGCCTCAAAGGCCCACTTCCCTCCTCTCCCCATCTCACTGATACAAGTGTCAGATTAGGAACACCAATGTGAGGGACCCTCAGTCCTGTGTTAGGAGTATGATCACTCCCTGCGCATTTATCCATGTACAACAACATCAGTGTGCTGTGCATTTTAATCTGGGATGCATATGCAGTCATATCAAGGGAATAGAAAAAACTGGTATCTTGATTTGTGCCTTTGCTCTGAGTTACTTTGCCAGGCCCCAGTGAAATTACTTCATGAGTGAGTAAGCTACTACCCAGCTGTAGCATAGCATCCACTGGCACATCTCAGGGAAACAGGAGCAAGAGCTTTGTGAATGTAGTAACAAATAAATGTTAAATTATCACAGCCTGCTAATCCATATTTGCACAGTCTTGCACATAGCATACTGAAAGGGTGCACCTTTACTTTTATAGGCAACATCCTCTCTGTTGAATGCTTCAGCATATGTAAGCCTCTGGAGAAAGGTCCACTTCTATCTGGATAAATTTTAAGTGTGTTTTTTAGCTGCCATTAATCTTGGAATTCCTCTTTATGCTMTTGAGGGTATTGGGAAGTTGTTTGGTTAAGAAATCCTTGGCTGCATTGCAAAATTTGCTTGAGTGTAAAACGCTGTAATACAGCGATGAGACCTGTCATGATTGCTTGTATATGTACCTAATAAACTTTCTCTTCCAGCCATTCATGGCTAAAATAGTCTGATGGCACTTGAAAATATGTGGCTTCTTGTTAGACGCATACTTGACTGATCTMCTCTTGTCTTCATGGCCAAGCACTCTGTTGGATCCCAGTCTCACGCCATTCCCTGCTTTCCTGCTCAACACACACACCTGGCTCCTCTGCTCCACTGCTGCTTTGTGAGAGCTCAAGTTCTTGAAAGATGAGGAACAGAAATTAGTGCTAGTGCCATGGTCTTAAAAATCTGGTAAACTAATATGGTGACCCGCAAAAGGCCAAAAGTCACTTCGTGGTCACATACATGGTACTGCAGGCTAATAGCAGAAAAAAATAATTACTGCCCCTGCCCAGGATCAGTGTTTCTGTATATATTTATTCCATAGAAGCTAGCACTTGAATTTTGCAGATTGAGCTAGACAAATGACCTGTCTTAATTAAATACGCTGGTGTGCATTTTATAGAAAGGTTTTGCYATAATTATAGTGATGTTAAAATAAGTTTGTTTTACATAAAACCCGAAGGGAAGCTGTAACTGCTTTTTGTGTAGTTACTGGGTTATTTATCTTGAGAGGAGAAGAGAATATCAGCCATACACCTAAACCAATGTTCTTTTCTACCAAATTAATCTACAGAGCCTAAACACCTGCCTTTAGTACCCCCAAATGCAGGTGATAGCCCTAATACAGGCATCTGCTAAACAACAACAGATCACAAACATTTCCAAGGGCTCTGTTGAGCATTTTCTAGAGAGGACCCATGTGTCATGCAAGTTCATGCAGCTAAATTGGACCATTCATGGGTGTGAATCTCAGTGGGAAAACTTAATCTTTTCTGGTCCAGCTGCCAGTTTTCTGTGTTTGGTGATAATAGACCCAGTGCTAGAAATATGATAGATGTGATCCAGTAAATGGTGCCTTTGTACAACAGTTTTCACACACATCTAAAGGAAGCAGAAGGACCTTTCGTTATTGGAGAGGGAGCCTTTGGTCAAGAGAACCAGAGCAGGAAATGTAATAACTGAAAGATCAATGTTTCTTCGACTATTTTACATTCAAAGATCTGTGCTGCTGTGAGCTCCAAGAAAAGAAGGCAATTGATGGAGAAAAAAAATGAAAATAAAATAAAATCAATTTAAAGAATAAGGCCTGTAGTAAATTTACCCGATCAAAAAATGAAGTATTGCTGAATAAGCCCTTATTATCCAGTGTCAAGCCCAATAGCATGTAAATGAATGTAATGGAGATGATGAAYTGCTCAAATCTTGGCTAATGCTCTTAGGACTGATAGAGTTGATGAGAATTTGAAGTACAAAAGGTTTTTTTTTAGAACAATATCACTGCTGGTTTTGAAAGATGCTATTAAGGGAAGCTAACAGACTCATCTCAGTCTTTTAAAGCTGTGTTCCTCTAATGAGCAGCTAAATGGCAGCTCATGTATAAATGACAGCAGTTCATTTAAATTGCACCTTGCTGCTCAGGCTGATGGTCAAGGAGATACATAGAAGGTAAAACTATAAAGCAGGCAAGGCAATATTTGGGAAGACACTTCCTCGTTTTCTTGGTCTCTGCCTTTGTCGAAGTGCTGGATGTGGAGTGGATGAGAAATGAGAGCCCAGAGAAAGTCAGTGGGAACTCTCCTGAGCTGCCTTGTTTGTCCAAGGAGGAAGAATTAAACATGAATAGGAGAATAGGGCATTYTTGAGGTGTCTTTAGTAAAAAGAGGAAAGGGGTGGATGGGGGATTGATAGGAGAGGTGCCTTGCAGGACATGGAGCCCTGCAGCTCCAGCAGGCAGGCAGCAGTGTGGAGGAAGAGCAGGAGACTTTGCTGGGCAGACCTTTGTCAGAGCACGCACTAGGCTGACAATCTGGTGTCAGAAGCTCCAGCTATTGCAGAAAAGAGCAGAAAAGCTTTTCAAACCATGAATGAGTGAAAGGGTTTGGGCCTTGATGGCCTTTTCAGACAGCCACTGCTGGAAAGTCAGGAGTGACACATTTCCACAGCAAGAGCTGCTGTGCAAGGAGACACAAACGGAAAACTGAAATATGTTTTTCCAAATTTTTAGAAGACTGATGACCGGAGAAATTCACTTGGAAAGACATTCATTATCTGCATGTTCCTAATCAGGGTTTCTCATATAACCCATATAACAAGAAGTTTTTCTTTTTAGCCCAGAATTTGGGCACCCCCTTTCTTGATTTCCTCATATCCAGACTGGCCTCAAGAAAAACAAGATTGCAAAACAGGAAAACAGGAATAGTTGGATAGGAAAGCTTGCATTAATCTTGTATGATGAAATTATAGTATGGTTCAGCTGAAGGTAGTGGTGCTAATGCACTGTGGTGTCCAAAATATAGTTCTTCGATTCTCTTTGTGTAATTACCACTCCAGTCACCTTTCAGATCACAGGCAGTATCCTTCACCTCCTTTCACTCCCATCTAAATAAATTTTGTGTGTAAACCCCAGGTTTCCATGCTACAGCATGGAAGAGTGATTAAGAGAAAAGGAAAACCCACTGTCTTTTACTGGAATAGAAATGTAAAGAATAAAAATACTGAAGGCATGCCAGATTAGCATTTTGGTACTCCCGTRGTTATGCAGGAACTTTTCCTTTCCCCTGATGCTTCCCAGTCCCAACTGCAACTCATTGGTCTTGCAGTTTCTTTCTCAGTACAYGTTTTCTCTTCTGCAGACAAGGGAGAGGCAGGCTTGTGATGCAGGGGATATTCTTGTGGTCCTGTGCCTTGCCTTTAAGCACSTACTGGTATTTTGCAGTGGGGTGAGCATGTATCAGTAAAGCAGCTCTTAAAATTACATACCAAAGCCCTGATTTTTATGTTGTGTTTATTGCTGGGGCTGAGTAGCTTTCTCTGGCTTTCAAGACCAGCATCATTAGTGAGGAACAGGTAGCCAGACACTGGTCACAAGAGGTAGCCAGAACCTTTGTGGTGCTCCGGGTGCTGAGGAGATTGTGGATAGCTGAGTCATTTGGAATCATAGAGCCATCAAACAGTCTGGGTTGGAATGGTCCCTAAAGGTCCATCTTTCAATAAGCAGAGACATCTCCAACTRGATCAGGTTGCTCAGAGCCAGGTCCACTTGATTTCTGCTGGCTGGAAAACTTTATTTTTTATATAATTTTTTGAAAGGGCCCCATATTGTTGTCAATCAGACTGTCAGAGGAGAGAGGATAGGCTGCTCTCTTGTAGAAGGTGGGCGCAGCCAGCCTTGCTCTTTTCTGTCAGGGGCAGGTAAATCTGCTGGGTTTGTGAGCATGACCACAAAGGCATTTGCCAGCTCCTGACTCAGAAGGTAAAATAGCAGGCTCAAGGCTGRTGCCCCTTGCCAAACAGTGGAATGGTGCTGTGGTGGAAGGTGGAAGCCTCGGTTGCTGCACGCTAACCACAAGGGTAGGCGTGTGAATGTGGGATACATTCATATTTCAGTGTAGCAAAATAGGTTGAAAAAGTAAAGGTAAAGCTGCAGTGGGCGTGTAGGGAAAAGTACAAATGGGTGAGTAATATGCAAGGTGAACTGGAAAAAAAAAGGAGAGAGCATAATTATTTTGGGGGATATTTTGCATTTGAATGCTGGAATTTTTCAGACCGCAGATCAAACCAACAGTTGGAAACATCTGCTTGTGTTTCCAGCTCACAAAATACTGACTGCAAGAGCTATTAAAGGCCTGTTGGCATCAAACCCTCTTTTGAAACAGAATCCTTTCCAATATTTAGTCTAAGTTCTTTACCCAACACTGTAATTGCAATAGGTAAATATGGTATCTAGATGATAAAGAATAATGTATGAATTATATCCTTCCTGCTCTGGTGAAGCCATCCATCTGCCTTAGTCCTCTTCTCTGACTGAGCACTGCCTGCTGGAAGGCAGAAGGTTTGAAGCAAGAGCTGAGAATTTAAAGCCACATCTCAGAACACATTCTGTATGTATCCTGACTAGTTGTAATATTATTTTATTTCTTTTATTTAGATACATCTCATCTTCTTTTGGAAATCAAAGTATCTCAATTTATTACATGATTTATTAAAATGATGTGATAAAAATACCAAGCATTTCAAGTATTCTGCAGTTTCTRTGTCACATGTATCAGACCATAAGTCCATTAGTTCACATTGGTCCTCCTGACCTTCTCTGAAATTATTAAAAAGAATATAAATAATAAAACCACACAGTCAATTAACTAAAAATCAAAATGAATCCTCAAACTTGTAAAGCAAATATATCAGAATTCTAATGCAAAAATGTTTTATATATTCTTTTCACTGGAGATAGTAATCAATTTTCATAAAAATGTGTTCATTTTGTCAAAGCATATTTTATTGCTTTTTGACTGGTGAAATTGATGCAGAGGTCTGAATCCCAGGAAGATTTTTTTAGCCTTTCCTATTTGAAAATTATGTAAACGAGTGAGCATTTATAAATGCAGTCATTTATTTTGAAGCAGAAATTTTTTAGAGGAGATGCGTAAGACAGATCGCAGCAGACCTGAATAGTTATTATGGATCTTTTGCATTTAAGAAATTCAGAATTTGGCAGTAGATGAGCCTATGTAGTTCGATGTCTTGACTAAACATATGCTRAAGCATATGCTTTCCTGGACCTACATATTGGAGGATTTGTTTGTTTCTTTGTTTATTTAAAGCTGTTATCTGTCTTGGATACAATTGTTCTGGTGATGTATGTATCACACAGAGGAACTGTATTAGCTCATTCTTTCTCCTAAAGGAGGAATTTTTTATTTTTATGCCCAGATATTATGCATTCTTCTTCTGCAACATTAAATAGAGCAAGGCATAAGAAGAGACCAAAAAATAAAGGGGTTGTCAGGAGAGCTCTGTAGTCCTTTGCTACAGAACACAAGAAAGCACTGAATGGTTCCCCTTTTTTTTAACTAAAAATGGCATGTTACCTATTGCAATCTAGAAAACAAATATAAATCTGTACCTAAAACAAAGCAAATTGTTATTAACTCCATAAACAGCCTAAATCATCCCATTGGAGTCATCTTCTAGTTCACTTAGGAGCAGCAAAGATCTTCTATGCATATGCTGACTATTACCAGGCTGACTTTACTGTGAATATGTAAATGTTACTGCACATGCATGGAAGATGGTGAAGAGCAGGATCATGAATTGATGCAATCTGTCAGACCATGGAAAGACTGATTGCAGTTTTCTGTTAAAATCTTAAGAGAGAGAGAAATGGAGAGCCGGAAAACAAAACAAAAAGAAGGGCTTTTTGAACTCCTACTGGTGCACTCGCAGTTATAGTCAGCAGCAGTACTTGCTGGGAGAGCTGTAGAGATTTCATKACCAGCCTATAAATTGTGGTGGTTCCCAGATCTTTTGGGGGTGTTTCTACTTCCATAAGCCTAATATCACCTCTAGCAAAGTAGATAGGCAACCATTCCTGTGCATGTTCTGAATGTATAGTTTAAACAGGTGAAGGCATATGTCCAAGCAGCATAGTTATGTCCAATGCTACCTTCATTGTCTTCCTCTTCCTTTGCCATCTACCTGGCATCTTGAATTTTATGCCTTCAAACATTAATTGCCTCTTCAGTGTTTCTTAAGAGCTCAGCCTGGTGCTTGCAACTGGAAACACACAACTGTGTGAACACTCCAAAGGATCTAATTAACCTGGGCTGCCCTGCACAAATTTCACCTGAAACCTCTGCTCACATTTTATGTGTGTGGCTTTTCTTACTGTCAGTAATAAAGGTGGCTGAAAGGACTGAGCCTTCATACAGGARCACATTTCAGTGTAGAAGATGTAGACTGGGGACACCCAGTGCTGCTCCCACATCACAGAGAGCCCTGACTCTGCTCTCGAGTCAGGCTCTCTTTGTGGAGCCTTTGCCACACTGAACAAAGCAGGTGTAACTCATCCACACCCTGATTGCACTCACTGGGCACAAGGCACAGAAAATAAGGTCATGATTAGAAAAAATTGTGAATGCATATTTAAATATTAAAGAATGGGAATAGTTATGGGATGTTTAATGGCACCTTCATTCCTGTTTGATGGGTTACGGAGCCCTCAGTTTTCTCTTCTACAGCTGARGGCTCAATAACACCTTCTACCTCTTTTTCCCATCAAGTTCATGTGCAGGTTCGTCACCTGTGAATATTCTTCCATTTAAAAAATCCATCCAGTTTCTTTTACAAGAAGGTTTTCTTGATGCTGGATGCCACCCAGTGTTTTATGGGAATTATTTTATTAACTGCATTTCCTGAAAGCTTATTATTCTACTTCTYTCACAGAACATATTTTACTGTTGCTGACAAACCAGATTTCATACTTACCCATCAAGGCGTTTATGATGAAGTTTGAGTCTTTCACACTGACACATCTTTTCTCTGAGAGGGTCAGACAGTCTGTTCACCCTTTCTGGCTGCCTGATCTTGTGTGATATACTTTCATTCTGTSTGTGCTGATGGCTTTTCTGAGAGATGGGATTGCTAAGGTGACCGCTRCTTTTGGAATGGTTTCCTTTCCTTGAATCATCGCGCTGATGCATTTCTCAGCATTGGATGCAGCAGTACAACACTCCCACTCTCTATATATAGAATATAAAGAATCACACACAGATTCACAAAATATTCCAGGCTGGAAGGATTGTTGAGTCCAGCTCTTAAGCAAACGGTCCATACAGGGATCAAACCCATAACCGTGGCATTATTGGCACCATGCTCTAACCGAGCCAACACTCTGTTTGTGCTCCCCAGCCCTCTGTCACTTTTATTAGCAGCTTGTGCTAGGAAGGTGCATTGACTCTATTCTTTCACATGCTGAACAGTTGTTGCGTGATGAAACTGCCTCTGGGCTTCAGCTGTGGAATGGGGGAAAGGAAGAAAAATTATGACTCTTGCACAGCTGGATTGATGTCAAAGGATGTGTGTCTGAGTCAGATAYGCATGCTTGTAAGCACAGAAAGATGTGCTCCTGACTAAAATGATAGATGACAAGATGGTAAAGGTTYTGTTGGTGCATAAGTAACCAGCTGGGTGTGCAAGGGGGTATCCTGTACTTGTGATAAATGTTCATAATTCATGGCTGCTTGATCAGCTGATGAATTTCTGCCTGGATGTTAATTGCACAAGATGYAAGTTCCTGTCATTCTAACCCTGAGTTTCACGTTTTAGAATTTCATGTTGTACTTATCAGCCAGAATATCTTCTTAACACATTAATATTTCCTCTCCTATAAATGAATTGGACRTATTTCTAGTTAGGTGTTGCTGCTTATTGGTGTGGAAAGGCTACCTGTAAAACATAGGGCAGGACAGATAAATGCTAGTGAGGTATTCAGCAATTTGCTCATAAATCAGGATTCATGTAAAGGAAACACTTTTTTATAACAAGTTTCTTCATTGTAAGTATCACCGCTTTTTTATTGCTGGAGATTGTTTAAGCTTTGTGCCAAATCAGCTGGGATCAAGAGAGGYGTAATCACTCCTCGCAGCTGCTATGTCAAGTTTGTATACTTCTCCGCAGTGTTTTCAGATGCACATTCCCTTGAATTCTTGGTGAGAAGGAGTGGGAGATGTTTAATTTCAGTGCACCCTGCTAAGCACTGCATGATTCAGTAGCACACATTACAGAAGAGTGTGCAGAAAGTGCCTGAGATCTCCAGGAATACAGACGCCAAGAGTGGATTATTTCAGGAGTGATCTTAATACATCATTGTGATCTATTTGCATTTATTCTGAAGCCAAAATGGGGGTATTGGCTGCATCTTCTGATAGCTGCCTCCCCCCGTCACTGATCTGTTTTTACCCTCCCAGAATTGCTAGCTTTCCTGGGATTGGAACCCCAATGGGCACTAAACCACCATTCTGGGAAGTACCAGCTTATGTGCTGGCTCCAGATTCTGCCCCTAGAACCATCTCTTCCTAAAACTGTGGTTGGCTTTTCCAAGATGCACCACTCAGTTTCTGGATGAATTACTGGAGTTAATTTATCAAGATAACAAGGACCAAATGTAATGCTGGTCTTTCACTGTGTGATCAGCAGCACAGTGGCTTTAGCTCTCCTGCTGTATGATCCAAACTGCACCACTTTATTGTACATATTTTATGAGGTCCTGGATGTCTCTATTGCATTTTTATTGGGTATCACTTTCTTCCATGGAAAGACAATCCATGTTATCTTCAGTTAATCACTCTTTCAATGCCTTAAGCATGTGCACAATCTCCAGTAGCACTATCAGATGCATAATTCACGTTATAATAGCACTGATGGAATATCTCTGTACTTCACACTGCAGGTACACTTTTGCCAGACTTTTAGAGGACTGCAAACTTTCAGCTTGCTAGCATATCATCTGACTGCTTATCAGTCTCACTCTCAACCTTGTCATTGTTTCAGTAGCACAGCTACAGTAATTAGATTCTGTATTTTTCAGACTTCAAAACTACGCTATGCAGGGACACTTCCTTTGTCTGTATATTTTGGTTTACACTTTGTATTCCAGTCATTATTTTGCTGAAAGATAAAACCAGGTGAGGTTCAGTCCCTGACACAAAGCTGTTTTGGTCAATTTACTGAAGGTAAACTGGTACACACTGATCATTTAATTAACATTTAATGTTCTAGCTAGAGCAAAACAATGCCTGAACTGTATTGCATCAGCTTTCACCATCTTCTGGGTATTACTGCCCTTACTGCTGGTCCTGACTACAATGCTTGTGAAAGATGGCAAAAAATACACAAAAGTTGACTACTCTGATTATGCACCTCTTAGAGGTGTTACAAAAACCTGCTAAGTTGTCTTTTTATAGAGTTGGAATCAAGGAWWTTTTTTTTCTTTTCAGAAATGCYACAGACTCAACCCCATTGCCAAGTTTATCTAGCTCAGTTCTGCCAGCTCAGGAGGCAAGAAGTGCAGGATGGAGGGCTGCTCTCCATCACTCCTGTCGCCTCCCACATCTCCTTCTCCTTTATGTAGACATATGGATGTATAATTCTGATTTGTTTATCTGATACTAATACTACTAAATCTTCAAAGGTTACATAGAGACTGTGTTGATTTGGGTGCATAACAGGTGTTCAACAAAATATCACCTGCTCCARTCAACATGTCATCTAAAAATGTGTCTGGTTTCATATCTAATCATGGTCATCCTGGGTAACTCATTCAGGATTATGTGATAACAAATAGCCAGTTTCTTCAGCATAATTGCYTGTAGATGTCTAGTTGACATGGTAGCAATATGATGCCTTATGCCAATTAATTAGCATGGTTCAGTGATGCTTTATGCTTTTGGTATCATACTTCAGTAGTCATGCTGCCAAGGACATAAACAATGGGGGTTTTTAGTGGTTTTGATYGTTACAGATGCAATGTTGAGATTTCTGGTGTGTATGATTACTGGAAATAATCATGGCATAGGCAAATGAACGCGCCAGCTCTCGCTGTTATTTGAAGCCATTGTATTTCACATATTTCTTTATGCTCATGCCTGCATTTTCTCTRTTCTTAACTGGGTTTACTCATTTTGAATAAGCCTTTTGGAACTGCTGCCATGCATAAAACAAGGTGCTCATGCTGTGGCCARCAATGAAGGAGCCACAATGGGTTGGTGTGTCTTGCATGCTTCTCTTGGGCCTCTGCTGCTGGTCACCTTGGAGACCTGGACTGGGCTCACAATTGCTTTAACTAGTGGCAGCTCCTACATTTTCTGTTTCATGTGTAATTAGTGGCATTTCTTGAATAATCTGTGTTTTTTCTGAAGTGAAGAGTTTTGCCCATGCTGATGRGAAGTTCCCAAAGCTACTGTATTCYTCCAGGGATAATATTYAATGTGTAATTTGGAARTTTAGCAAACTTTATTCCAGTTTGTCAATAGTAGTGCCAGGAAAGTTCCAGAAGGGGAATAATTCTCTTAGATTTTCTCATGGCTGTACCACARAAGTACTCAGAGAGGACTCTGTATATGTTTGCAGACCTTTGACAGAAGAATACTGGAATCCCTCTAGAGATCGTGGAGCATCTGTAAAGCCATACTTGTCTAGAGCCAGCCAGCCTTAATGTATTCTGAGCTGTTCAGCTTCCCCCTTGACTTTTGCCAATGAYATGAAATATTATGGGTATTAGGACTTTACATACTTTTGGTTAACAGTATTGAGTCCAGATGAAATTTTAATTCTGCCAGCATTGCTACTTTATCATCAGCTTCCCATACTCTTCTATTTTAAAATGSCCTTTTAAATGTTAATCGATTTGTTGCCAAGCTAACAAGAATTGTTAGTGTTGGAGCGTCGATGTGCCACAAAAACACTCCCATCTTCAGTTGTTCACTTAGCCTTATTCCCCTTAGTAGTACTGGCCTCTTGGTAGTCATCAGCAGAGAGGTTTCTTTCTTAGGAGATAYCTCCAGGTTTCATAGCCTGTGAAAAACCAGGTTTTCCTTCATGTGTGCTATATCCTGGATACAGTCCTTGCTCTTATTTCGTGCCAGCACTTGCTACTAGGCAGAAATTTGGTGATCCCCAGAGCCAGCATTGCCTGATCTCTTAGGGTTTTGTGGCTTGTGTTAAATGAGCTGCTGTGTAAGAAGATGCAGAATCCAGACTCTGGTGCCTAGAAAGTAGTGTGAGTACCACCAAGCCTGTGCATAGTGGTGGCAGGGTTAGGTTTTCTCTCTTCTGCTCCATTAACTATTCACAATAAATCTGTAGGAAGTAATATTTTTGCACTGTGTCAGATTAGATTTAAATTGGATCAGTGTGTTCAGACATTACTGTTGGAGAATAGAGAAAGATACACACTCCTTGATTTCCTTATTCTTTTCTTACTGTCTTTTAAGGAAAGACATTCAATTTCAGTTGGGCCATTGTGCCTTTTTTTTTTTACTATCTCAGTCAAATCTCATGCTTTGGGGAACAAAATTGGTAGGAATCACGCATAACAAGTAGATAATTCATTATTCATATCTGTCTGCTGGGAAAAAATGTCATGGAGTGGGTGGGTGGCTGGACCAACATTTTGTAATGAGTTGATGCAAGGTGAAAAAAAAAAAGAAAACTCATGCATCCTAACTGATTCCTCTGCCTTAAACAATGAACATTATTTCTTTTATGATTATTTGACTTTCAATAAGTCTTGTGAATATGATTAACATGCCCAAGCTTATCCAGGATAAATTATTCATGCAAATGACACACTTACAAATGATATACAGATATATATATATAAATACATATATATACACAGGTTTCTTTCATTTGACTTACACTCCAGTAAATTTGAAAATGAGGGGTTTTTCTTCTGAGAACCTTCATATTGTTGTAAGTAGCTTCATACTAGATAAAATAAGATGAGCAATGGAAAAGGGACTGACTGCAGTTCTTACAGAGTAAAGAAACAGTCTTGTTAAAGAAAAGAAGAGAAAATAAAGGGGAAA
>NW_026623332.1:1376919-1464692 GCF_030028575.1 Malurus melanocephalus | reverse complement strand
GGAAAGGAAAGGAAAGGAAAGGAAAGGAAAGGAAAGGAAAGGAAAGGAAAGGAAAGGAAAGGAAAGGAAAGGAAAGGAAAGGAAAGGAAAGGAAAAAGGAAAATAATATTTCAGTTGGAAGGGGCATACAATGATCCAGCAGCCTGTTTTGAAGTCGTTCTGTGTGGGAGTGAGCCAAAAGCTGACAGACTACAGTGTTAGCTCCGAGGTAACTTAAATCTGAAAGTATTGTAGATCAGAATTAATTTTGAAGATTTCATGCAGAAAAATATAATCAGCTCTCAGGTTTGAGGGAAGGCTTCAGCTTCTCGGTGTGCTCAGTCCCTCTGCAATTCAGAGTGGGACACATTCTGCTATTTCAGGACAGGTGATTACCTACGTTTAGGCTGGGAGATGAACCAACTTAAATGAAAAAAAATGTGTACTAGAAACATCACAGTGGTTTATAATGACATTTTAAAAARCTGGGAATTTAGAGGTTTGTTTCTTGGAACACTGCACTGTTCCGAGCTTTCTTCAGGTTTTACACAGTTCTGGACATAGACTGTTCCTTGCAGTAACCTGTGGCAGTGACACCCAGCATTGTGTCTGCCATCAAAGGAAAAACCATATGTAATCTGGTGGGTGGGCAGGAGGAGAGAAACTGAGGCATGAGTAAAATGGTCAGCTWCTTTATTTGTGCAGTTTGAGTTGTAATTTAGCCCTAAAAGTAATGACCGGTAATCTCATGAAATAAGACATCTGAAGATKATCAGCTCTAAGAACAGAGCTTAGGCTGGATCAAAATCAAGGCACCAAAAATTAATCCTTTCATATTTTATGGAAATTCATGTTCAAATTCCTAAATCTGACTTCAACCATCRTGCTTTCCAACCAGGGTCAAAACAGACTGTTCTGGGAAATCTCTGGAAGCAAATAACAAGTCTAAATGCTTCAGATGAGCCTGTCATTTAGTAACTGGAATGCTGTGTTATGTCATGTTAATAGGCTATGCATGCCCTGTGTCAGAGAAGGGGAAGCTTGTCCCTTGCCTGGATMTGCTTACTTGATGCTCACCTTCCACAGGAGTAATATTGGATCTGGTTGCAGACTGCTGAGGACACAGTCTAAAAATTAATCTGAAAACCCCAGATCTGTGGCTTTAGCAGGTGTTTGCCCTGGCTCACTGTGCAGYCCCAGAAGCCCCAGCTGGCTCAGGGCAAGGAGCAGGAACATGGAGAGCTGCTTGCAGCAGCATCTCAGGGCTGTTCCACCAGCACAGTTTTCCTGCTGTGAGAGAGGAAGCAGAAGGGAGCTGTGAATAAGAGCAGGTTGGATAGGATCAGATGTTCTGAGGAGGCAGAAGGAGATGATGCCATCTAGTCTCCCAAAGGCTTGCTGAAAATGTGGTGTAGGACAAAAGCAGTACAGCCTRTAAGCAGTCATGTGTGAGGGGAACAGGGTATTTTCAGGTGTTTTGTGAAGCCARGCTGGAGGAGCATTTCTGTAAAAGCATTTTCTCTATTGTGTAAATAATTAAGCAGTTGTGGTGTTTTGCCTTTAGGCASCAGTATTCCCACAAAGTAGTCATCAGTAACACAAGTGGATATGAGGAAATAAGAAACCTTTTTGGGTCAGAGGATTTAAAGTTGCACAGAAGAGGAGCAATTCTTTTGAGCTTTTGTGCAGAGATGAAAGTCTTCTACAGCAGCCCTTCAATCTCCTGAACCAACTACTCTGCCAAGCAGGAGAAAAGCAAAGTTTCATTGTTCAGGCACAGGAGCCTTTTGGCTCTGTAAAACAGATATCTGTGTTCCCCCTACACAGTGTAACCTCAGCMTCCTTCCCCTGGTCCTGCAGCAGGGCTGGAAGACTGCAAAGTCTGTAGAGAAACTGTGTTCAAACTGGTGAAGTTCTGTGTCTGCTAGGCTGGGTGAAAATTAAAAAGAAACAATTTCCTGTCATTTTGATTTGTGATTGAGATTCTTTTTCAAACAAAGGAGATAATAAGTAGCTCCTGGTTATAATCTTCATCCTCTGTGAGATTTTTACTTCTTTACCACTCTTCTTTACCTGTGGCAGGAGAGGACCAGCATGCCTGGCAGACCTCTCTCCCTCCCCAGTCTGCCTCGCCCGTGCAAGTCTCCTGTGCTCATTTAGAGCTCTCTGCTAAACTCTGTAAGGAAGAAGGGGAGCACAGCTCCTTTGATGATTTTGATCTAAATAGCAAGTTGTCATCTGAAGTAAAAGAGACTGCAGTGGATGAAAGAGAAGAAATATAGGTTTTCTGGTCTAGCAGTGCTGTTATGCTACCTGTGTCCCAAGCCTATACACAAATAATTAGGAATTTGCTGTCTTAATGGCTGTTGGGTTTTTTTTTTATTGTACCTCCGTGGCTGTGTGGGTGAATRTAAAAATGTTCTGTACATGTATATATATATTTTTGGTAGACACTGCACAGCTAAAGCCTCTTCCAATTTTCTCTCTAATTTATTTTTAATTTTGTAACCCCCTAGGGGTAAATCCTTATTACAAGATGTAAAACCATCTCTTCTTCAAAGCAGCTTATTTGTTGATTTTTAATTTGAGCCAGCAGATGCAAAGCTGTAGCTTTTTCCCAAACACTGAGATCTCCTCTGTATATACAACTGTCAAGTGTGTCTCACTGCAAAATTAGTAAAAAATGTAAAATTTAAAGTATCATTCTAGAAAGAACAAGAAGAGAGGGATTGCATTTCTCTGTATTAACAGTATGTTTCTGAGCCTTGAAACATTCCTAATAGGCAATTTACTTTGAAATCTACATTACATTTGGATTAGACTGAATGTGAAGACTTACATTTTTAGGAGCTCAAGTGCTGACTGAAGTTGAGGGTTTGTTTTTTTGAAGAGGGACTTCCATCAAAAGAAGGCTGTGTCTGAGGATGGCAGTACTCTGTGCACTTATATAAATACATGTTCACTGGCATCAGTATGTGCTTTGCCTCACGGGAAATGCTGCCCTTAAGCTAACCCGTGCACTTTATGGTTTAATATTTGTTTATATGGCTGGCTGAAAGTCCTAGTCACAGACCTATTGCAATARTAACAAACAGACATGGTCTGAAATAATCTCTCTTCCCACTGTATCTCACTCTAATCAATTCCTGTTCAAAAAGATTAGCTGAAAAACCCCTTTAAAATGGCTTACCAGATAGGTCAGGTGTAGGCATCTGCATTTGGTCTTTCTGGCTTACAATGTCTATGACTCAAAAGAAATTAATAATTAATTTGCTTTGAGTTGTCATTAGGGGAAATAAATTTTAAAAAACCAAAATAGATTGTCTCTTTTTGTTTTGTTTTAATAAACCATGGTGGTTTTGTTCCCCTCATTGCTTTTATGCAAAGTCCATGTTTGTTTCTATTCAGGATGTGGGCCTTAGAATAAAGCTCTTGATTCTCTCTGCTTCTCCTTTTAGTCTTCCCAAGTCAAGGCTTCCCACTTAGCTCCTTAACTCCCATTTCCCTTCTCTTTGCTGTCTGAATCCACTGAGCATGCTGCCATCTGTGATTGGTGTTCGGAGGTCCTGTCCTGCTGGCACCCCGCCCCTTCTCCAGGTTGTTTTCCACCCTTGCCTTCTGCTGGGTGTTTTTTTGCTGAAGTGGGACATATGAGAACGGTGACTTCATCTCAGCCACCTGTCAAAACCAGGACTCCACCTGCCTCTTCCTTGGTTTGTCCATGTCATTGGGTCCATGACATCCACTGCAGATGATCACCTTCCTTCTGCCCGTCTCCCCAGAACATCTCCCACTTTGGAAGTGATTCATTCCCTTCCATGAATTGTGGTGACARTGCCAAAGAAATAGAAAGCAGTAAACAAACAGAAGTGCCCAGATTAACARCAGCACCCTTTAGCCAGAAGTCACGGCCATCCATTCATTTTTAAAAATAGTTGGCCACATCTGAGCAGCACAGTGATCTGGTGGGTGGAAATTGAGGACAGCACTGGCAAACCAAAGGCACCAAGAGTCCTTAAGTTGTATTCATAGTCCTGGCTCAACCTACTGCCAGTGCAGTTTTTGAGCCTCCTGCTTCTCTGTGCTTTTGTAGGTACCATCATGGTCCTACTGATGCCTAAAACAAGGCTCACCTGAAACAGAGGCCAGACAAAAATTAAGAGAATAAAAACAGGCAACTTTAATACAGGTACATTAAGGGCAGACAAAAGCCTCCTCCTGAGGCTACACCCAAAATGGACCCCGAGTCACGAGATCTTTTCCTTTTGTAAGTTCTGTCTTATTAACGTATTGGGCCTCAATTCCCCAATGATATTTTCAGGTGATGATGTCAACCACCCCAGGCTTGCTCCCCCCAATTCACCGTTGTTTACATATTTTGGGGCTCTGAGGCAGCGAGGTGTCCTTGGATTCAGACTCAGAGGAATTGTTTTGTCTAAAGATGGAAGAACGGTAGTTTTAGCACTGTACTAGAGAAGTACAAGAGTACAGATGCATGAAAACATAGAAACTAAAAATCYTAAGGCATCACTACAGTAACAAAAGCAGATTCAGGTGGGATTTTCACTGTTGGAATGGACAGTGCAGTTTGACATCTTCGGGGTTTTTTTAGCTTTCTCTTTACAATTAAAATGAAATATCACTCTGAAATGTTAACCACATCCTTCCATTGTATTGTTGTTTTCCAGTTGATGTTTTAAAGGCATTGTCTGGGCAGCATAAAAAATTGAGATACAGTTTCAGTACCTCTAAGGGATCTATCTGTGTGGTTTACACTGATTACAGTAGAAATTAGGACACCTCATCTCAAATGCTCTTTCAAAAAGTCTCCCTWAATAAACCACTTTTAAAACTATTAAAATAATTCACTTTTTTGCATGCTCAAATCATCCTAAAAGTATATAGGTGTAGTCATAATTCTGTCTAAAGGATGTGATTTAGTCAGTGTAATAGGGAARTGTATGATTGAATACACTTACTCTTTATTCATTGTTTTAAATATTAGCCAACTCACCACCTTGTTTCTGCTGCTTTTCTGCTGCTTACTGAAAGAAAGAGTAAGAGAAGGAAATAGAGGGASACAAGGAAAGAAGGGAGGGAGGAAGGAAAGGGAAAGAAGACTTTTTAGCATTTACAGTTTTGCACTCCAAGTAATTACCATTGTAACAAATAATTAGGCTGTTGCATAATAATATCCCACAGGAAGAGTGTRTGTGTGAGCGCCTGTTAATGAACAAACATGAAATGCTTTGTTCAGGTAAACACCTATTCAAGTCACTCAGCAGGGACAAGTTTTAACATCTATGATTTCTGAATTAACATCTGAGGTAATTACTGTTTTTCTGAGTTTGAATCTCACAGGGTCTGAGATACCTGTGCTATAGAGAGCCCAGTGTTTCTGCCATGGCATGGCAGCCTGTGTRCTAGTGGGTGTTTGTGAACCAGAGAGTGAGCACACTTGTGATGAAGGAAAATGATGAAGGAGAATTGGGAAGCCTGAGCAAGTTTTGGCAATGAGCAATAATGATCCTTTTCTTCTGTGTTTCCCATCGCCCATTTTGATGATCACGGGCACTAAGAAAAGCTACAGCAGCAACATGAAAAAAATCTCAGAATAGTGGGGTTTTCTCTGAAACTTTCCAGACAGTTCAAATACCATTTATAGTCTTTTGGCAGTACAAGTCAACCCTACTTAGATYCCTTTTTAGGCTACAGACTCTGAAAGACTTCTAGTTGTACTGTGTGCAGTCACAGTCTGCCCCTTTCACAGTGAAGTCTCATCATGTGTAGAATTTACTGTAATGCAAATAAGTTACAGGTTTGCCCACCCTCACTAATGAGCTGTTTGCTTTTGAATGGAGAGCAATAATAATCCCTAGCCCRGTGTGAGGAATGCTTTGACCTTTTGAAAGTTGTGGGTTTGATCTGCAGTCTGTATTGTGGTGTCAGTTTTCATGTGGTGAAGATTAAATGCTGGGTGATTGGCAGGGTTCCCATAGAAGGCAGCAAACCTGTCTRCTTCAGAAAAAAGATTCTGGGAGCAGAGCAACCTGTCACCCAAAATATATCTCAGTGCAGCCTTTCTCTACACAAGTCTGATACTCTGAACTTCTAGGATCAGAATAAACATCCTCGGAAAGGGATCTGTCATGTGCCCAAATGTGATGCTGTTACTGTCCTGCTCTTATATTCCATCATATTTRCAAATACTGGTAATCTCCCTCTCTGGCAAAAACCTGTTGCATCATGTGTGCAACATAAAACATTTAGTGGTGTGTATAAAACATTTATTAGTGTGTATGGAAAGTATGRATATTTTTAATATGCTTCTCTATTYTTAAGCATTYTATAGRTGCYTATATATGTTTATATACAAACTAAAATAAAGAACATATACCTGTTCTGTTCAAGCTGCACTTGTTTTCCTCACTGATGTTTACATCCTAAGTGAAGTGTCAGTCTGATCCTTATGTATTTCTTTGCCAGGCTGGCTTTTTTTAACATCTGCTAGACAAAGAGGGTGTGTTGGTTTTCACTTCCTTGCAGCACCTTTTTGTRTATGGTGGCTTTCARCTGCACAGTGTAAATGCAAGAGATMTACGTAATTTCTCTCAACAGGCAGGTGTTTTGGGCACGTAAACCTAATTCTTACATAATTCTTCTTGCTTAYCACCACAGGAGAAGAAAACTTGCTGGCAATTTTGAAAAGGAGATGGTGGAAGTATATGATCCTGGGGATAATAGATATAGAAGCCAACTACCTTGTAGTCAAAGCTTATCAATACACGACTCTYACCAGCGTACAGGTAAGGACTCAAAGGATTTCCTCTTTTGAGGTAGGATAATGGGGTCCAGTGGGGACAGTGGTGCAGTGTCCATTGGCTTCAGTGGACCAGTAGCTAATTGCTGCTTCTGTCTTTTGTGTACTTTTTAATGCTGTCTCATAAGACACTTTTTTTTTTCATATTGGACTATTTTTATTACTACGTATTTTCAAAACTGTACAAAAACATTTCATTTTATTTCCTTGTGCTAAACCATTCATAATCACTTTTTTTTTTGCATTATCCATATAATTTGGTACTTTAAGGAGGTATTTACAGATTGGCTGAAATGTTTTTCTCATTTTGTATTGTACGTGGAAAAAGCACGAGCACTTCTTTTGTGATTCCTTAATTAGATCTGAGTTTTAAAGGTCGGTGGTGGTTGACACCAGGTGGCCACCAAAGCCACTATCACTCTCCTACTCAGCTGGACAGAGGAGAGTGAATATAAGGAAAGGTTTGTGAGTCAAGATAAAGACAGGGACAGATCACTCACCAGTTGCCATCACAGACTCAGCTTGGGCAAATTAGTTTAATTTATTACCAATCAAATCGTTCACATTCTTCCTGTGCTCCAGAGTGGAATCCCTCCCACAGGAGACACTTCTCCACCAACTTCTGACACCTCTGCACCAATGTGAGTCACTCTACAGGCTGCAGTTCTTCACAAAGTGCCCCAGTGTGGGTCCCTTTCACAGGGTGCAGCCCTTCAGGAACAGGCAGTGTGTTCCCTCAGAGTGGGTCCCCTCTGGGGTCACAAGTCCTGCCAGCAAACTGCTCCAGTGTGGGATTCTTTTTCCATGSGTCCACAGGTCCTGCCAGGACCCTTCTCCAGCCCAGGCTTCCTGTGGGATCACAGCCTCCTCTGGGTAGGAACCTGCTCCAGCATGGGGTTCTCCATGGCCTGCAGGTGGATCTCTGCTCCACCATGAACTTCCAAGGGCTGCAGGGGGACATCCTGCCTCACCATGGTCTGCACCACAGCCTGGAGGGGAATCTCTGCTCTGGCACCTGAAGCACCTCCTCCCTTTCCTTTTGCACTGCTCTTGGTATCTGCAGAGTTCTCTCACACATTCTCACTCCTCTCTCTGCAGCTGCAGTCTCTGCTGCACAGGGTTGTTTTTTCTCTCCCTGAGTGTTATCCCAGAGGTGCTACCACTGTCGTTGGTGGGCTCAGCCTTGGCCAGCTGTGGGTCCATCCTGGGGACAACTGGCATTGGCTCTGCTGGATACRGGAGAAGCTTCTAGCAGCTTCTCAGAGAAGCCACCCCTGTATCCCCCACTGCTGTCACAGCCTTGCCAACAAACCAGATAGAGGATGTTTAGGATTCCATAATTAGATCAGAGTGCAAAAGTTGTCATTAAGTAAAATGAATGCAGTTTTTGTGGAGAAGTCCTACTTCAAAGCAAGCTGTTAGATGTGTTATGTAACAGCTTAACTGCAGCTATCAAAAAGTGTACTCCCTCTTAAAAAATTATATGTGCAGTGAACAAAAGCTAGGGTAGCAATTTCTCCAAAGATCCAACCCAGGTATTTTACATATATTAACACAAAAGGATCAGGCTTCTTCTAATTTAAGTGGAAAAGTGAACAGAAACATTTTTAAGAGACTAGAAATTGTCTGTCTTGGGAAATCATTGCATACTTCATTGCTACTTGTTCTAAAACAAGCCTAGTGCCTCTTTACATTATTTTTAAACAACTGAGCAACATTAGGTAGTGTTCAATGTTTTTTACACCTTCCTTGCCTGAAGTTTGCATTAGAGCTATTAAAATAAAGGAGCAGCAGTTAATGTTCTGCAGGATCAAAGCTAATTAAGAGTATATTTCTTCCACAGTTGAAAAGCMGTATTGGAAAATCCTGAGCTTCTTTAGCTGAATAAGAAAAATGGAAGAGAACTAAGGCTTCAAGGAATTTGAATGTGAGGTTTATGCTAAATATTCACAAGTGCCTCTGGCATCAGAATCCGGGTTTCAGGATTCTTAGAATCATGCCCAGACAATGTAATATTGTTTTTAACACTTTTCCAAATCTGATTACTTAGTATAGTGTAAAGCTTAAATCCACATAAACCTCATATTCTCTGATTTTACAGCCACTAAAAGCCTCGAAGAAAAAAGCAAACTGAATTGCTTCCTTGGTGTGATTCACTCAYAGCAAGTAGAAATAGTGGAGTGAGCAGGATGATCCAGGTCATTAAATCCCGTATCCCAAAGCCAGCAACAAGCACATGTCAAAGATTCATCTGGCCAGACCTGTGAACCCCCAGTTCCAGGAGATGCAGATCCACGAGSCAGCAGTGCAATGAGCATGGCCTTYAGTGTATTGCATCCMGAGATCAAGAGTTTCAGTGTGATGGGGAAGCAGGCAGGAGAGTTGAAGGGCATTGCCTGTGCCTTGACAGGGAATTTGTTAGCTGAAATCACCCATGTTCTCCTTTTAAACAGAGAGAGAGGAGTGGTGGATCAGGAGAACTGTCAGAGGGCACAGACAATGTCATTTCCATTTTTAGACCTCTTCCACATCAAAATTGCAGCAGAGTTCAGGTTTCTTTCCCGTGTAGCCTGAAAGAAGGAAGAGGTAGGAGCTCAAATACTGTCAAGCTTTGTTCCAGGCATGGAATGAATAGTGTCACCCTTTCCCGTAGTTGTCCTTGTTTGCTTGGATACAAGTGGAGTGACTGGGGATACCTGCTGCATTTTAAATTCATTTCATGTCCTAATATGAATGAGCTTCTAAAGACAAGCCCTAAGAGACGGTGAAAATGGGGCAAATATGAGGTAATGCATTAAGATGTTGAATCGAATGACACATTTTCTGAAATGTAGCCAAACACCCTATTTCATTTAAAGATGAAACAGAAGCAGCTCAGGGGATTATTCAGCGTTGGTCAAAGTGTGTCATTGTATGAAAGGAAGACTGAAAAAGTAGAAAATAGAAGACAAAGAAAAGAAAGCTTTTCCTAGAATCTGAATGTTGAAGAAGCAAACACACCTCTTAAGAGGAAGAAACTCCCTGTCCTGAAAGGCCTGATCCTGCAGGAGCTCTACCTGAGGCCATAAATGCTTGCTGGCACATAGCAAAAAATGTTCAAATCCTTTTGGAGCTGTGACCCAAGAAACTTTTGCTACCTGCCACAAATCAGCATGGCTTTGACTGAAGGCTGGGGGAGCTATGCCTCTGTATGCATTGGCTGAAATCGAGCCCTTCAAGTCAGTTCTAGGGGATTTTATACTCAACAGGCTACTCAAGGCTTTTCTGATGAAGAAAATGTAAGAATGTTTGAAATTGTCACTTCAGTAAATGAGAAATCTTGCGGTATTTTTATAGTGGCAGTACATGGCCCTTTTCAGTAGGAAATCAGTTTTACAGCARGTWTTTTCCACATGACATCTCTGCTCCRTCATGCAAAACTAACATGCARCACAGTGCTCTTGGTGCTTTTAGGCAAAAAAAAAACATTACACTGGTCCCAGAAGAAAGCCAAAGCTTAACAGTAAAAATGTACTTTATTGCAAATGCTTTGAGTTCAGCTTSACCAAAAAACTCTCAGCCTTCAACAGCTTTGTTTGTCAAGTAGCTTTAAACTCTTGGGATTGTCTGAGTTTCTAGTTTTTACTCCATCCTTTTTTAAAATATATATATTTGGTATGATTTCATCATGGTTCTAGGAGAAGACTGAAAATGGTGCCCTGGTTTTYCTCAGTGTTTCACACCCACATTTTTTCCTGTATTTCAAGATTCTCTCTTGGCTTTGATCTGGGAAAATGGGATTTTCTAATAAGCCTTCCCATAAATCTTTCTCTGAATGCTTTCAGAATCACAGTGAATGAGAATGTGTAGGCACAAATCAGAAATGAATGGTACCTAACCTTTACCTTTGGACATGCTTCTGATTATTTCAAATCCTCATGTAGTCTATAATTAGTATCTGAGAATGTGGCACTCAGTTTCATCATAAGATGAAAGCAAAGTGAAGCCTAGAAACATATAATCTTTCTCTTTAAAAAAAAAAAAAACAACAAACAACTAATATACCTCCCTTATAAGTTAGGTGACATAAAATTTAGGTTGAAAATCAGTGCACTATTTATATTTCAGTCACCAAGGTGTAGATCCTTTTCTACAGATAAAAGTCCCAAGTTACCCCTTAGGCACCAGCAGTGCAATCCAAGGACAGCTAGGTTCAATGGAACAGTGCAAGGAGCCCACATTTAATTGTCTACAAATCTAAAATGTCATCTGTTATCTATTATCCCTTCCCCTGCTGCCTAGAGCATGATCTTGGGGGCATGAAAATATGTTTGAACCTATCAGGTTGCTTCTTTGGCAGCTTTAAGCTCTGGTTCTTTGCATATACTCACATACCCAGAGTGATTCTGTAGAGATAGATGGAGATAGATGCCTAAATACCTGCCTCCATTAAAAAACTCAGAAGCTAAATATTCCTACATCAAATACCCCAAGGAACTCAATTTGTTAGATATGATCTTAGCATGTCTCCAGTGCTTGCAGAAATTCTGGAGTGCTTTTCAAATTGCAAGTGTGGAGCCACCTTTTTCATAAAGGCCTAGCTTTTAAAGCAGTGGCCCACAGAATGGGCTYGACTTAACACCATCTCAGCTGGGGGGATGGAAACTCAAGCTGGCCATGAAAATGCTCAGGCTAGTAAATAAAAACTGCTTCCTAAAGGGTGCATTAAAAAAAACTGAGTATAGACCAGTTAAAAGGCACAGGGAGTTTGCAGATGGATCAATTTGATATCCAAACCCACCTATTTCAAGAAGTATGAGAAATCAGTCACACTTAATGTAATCAGACATGTGTTTTGATTCCCAGATGGCCCAAACTTGTGAAATGATCTTTACTTTTTCTTTGTTGTATCAATCTGACTTGCAGGAGGTTTTGCAGCCTTCTCGCATGTCAGCTGTACCAGGTTCAGAACGTACCCTAAGCACTCGCTTTTACACGAGCCCCTGATCCCGTGGACTTGTTTTAAAAGCTACCTACTTAACTTTCAGAGCTGCTTGTGGTAATGTGTGTTATATTTATCCTAATGGGCTTTAAAACAACCCTGGTGTAGGCCTGTGGAAGGTTTAATTCTTCAAAAAGATGTTTTAAATACTGTTAGAGACACCTTTTACACAGCAGATAAAATTACTTCCCCCAGAGGGAATTAAAAGATTCTGAAGTTATTGCAGTTATTTAGATCTAGATATTACACTTCCTTAAAACTGTGTTTTGACTTCAGCTTGCCTGTACTGCATTTACAGTGTACCACACAGGTACATCCTCCCAAATCCATAAAGTCTTCCACTAAGCCTGTTATGATACAATTGTAACCTTTTCTGCCAGCTAAATGCTTTCTCATCATATCAAGCTGCCCTCGCTCTTCTTCCCACATTAATTAGCTCTCCTTGCTGCAATACATTGTTCTCTCCATCTCCAAATTGCACTCGTGTTGCTCTCTCTAGAGGTGGTGCTGTCCTTTTTCTGTGTTACGACATCACACAGAAATGGGGATTATTTCTGCCACACCTTGCATAGCAGTACTGCAGAGTATACATACAATGTCACAAGATGAGAGGCGCTGTCAAAAGGAGAGMGATGTTTCCAAATAGCAGTTTATCTGGTAATTTATTCCTTGGGCAATCAAGCCTTTGATTGGCATGATGAAAACAAAGGTAGTAAAAGCTGGGATTTATAGACACCAGGAGACAGGCTATAAAGCTGTGATGCTGATGTTCTCAACTACTCTTAGATCACTGTGAGGCTCAGCAGTACATCATACTTCCAATTACCTCTGGCAGTTTTCATATCTCCACAACTGCCACCAGAAAAGGAAAGGAGTCAGCAGTAAGTGCTTATTATAGGAGAGCTGGATGGCAATAGACTTCACTTTGTTCTTGGTCCCTGTGGACTCAATGTACATTGAGGCAGAGGGTTTGAGATGGTTTTGAAGCAAATCTGGGAGGTGAGGAGCAGGGGATGGGCAATATTGAAGTTGTTGATCTACTTTGTCTGGTGGCTGTTAATGTGAATCATTGCAAAAGCAGGGATAAATTCCACTCCTTCCCTTCCTCCTCMCATCCTGTGGATGTAAGATCGACCGTACTTTTCTGTTCTGCTTCAGGGCAGTGAGGAAATAGTGTAATGCAATAAAGTTTGCAGATCAGCATTTTGCAGAAGTGTTGCATGCTGTACATTTATACCGTGAGAGAGTGTCTCGTATCTGATTTATTATCACTCTTTGAGTTACTGTTTTTTAACTTGTTAGATACCTGTGGTTTGCAAACCAGGCCCTGCAAGTATCCACAATCTCTCCAGGTGGGTTTGAAGTCAGCAGAGCCCTCAGTGTCCAGAGCTCCTGCCTCTACTGGCAAAATTCACCCAGAGCCAAACTTTTTACTAACATAAATATGCAAAATCTCATTAAAATYATTGAAGCTGTGCCCATGACAAGAGCAGAGATTTTGGCCTCCTGTGCCCATTTTCAATATTCTGGCAGGTGACATGYGAAAGCAGAGGTTTTTCTGCAGGAGACTTCCATGATTTTTCTTAGGCTGGGATYTGATCCCCCACATGGTTTAAAGGGTTAGATGCAACCAGCACCTTTCATTTCTCATAGCTTCAAGGAGCCACTGAGCTCCTGCTATGTACACAGAAAGCTGCAGGTGTGAAAATCCTCATCTCAGGTTTTGATACATACACATCAGATAGAGGTGAAGGTCTTTCACTAGTCAATATTTTGAGTGAGTTTCTATGTCCACAGGGGAAAAAAGCAAAACCACTGAGAACAGATTAAAGAATTCAGGATTAAAGAAACTGATAGGAACTGTTCTAGAAGCATCAAGAAAAAAATTTAAGGTCTTTATGGGTAAAGTGGAGAAGACTGGGAGAGGTCTTCTGAGTTGTTTTTTTTTTTTTCCTACATCATGAAAATAAACATTTTTACATTTCTTTTAAACAAATAACATCACTGATTCTTTCACCAGTCTCCATASCTGAAATACTGTACATTTTGGCTGAATGAAAAATTAATGGTTTTACATGAATTAATTTGAATTGCTTGAAATAACCCTGTCATAGATGCTGCCAGCATCCCCACCTTTCCTGCAGAAGGTTCCAGTTGCAGGGCAGCATAATTGCCACACAGCTCCCCTGGCAGCTGGCATCCAGCTCTGTGAGGGCTCACATCTCATCTGCTTTTGTTGAATCAAGTGTGTGTGATATTGTGAAGGTGGTGTGAAAACTGGAGRAGAAAAAGCCCTTGAACGGGCAGCAAACCCTTTCTTTCTTTGAAAAAAACCAAAGTAAATAGCAGAAGCTGTKTCTCTTACTGAATATAGCACTTGCTGTTGTATTGAATTTCCAGGTCACATGCTGAAACTCTGTAGCCATCATGTGTTTGACCATGCAATGTTTGACAGGTATGACACTGATTTTACTGATCCCTCTGCTCCGGAGAGTGGGATGAGTAGAGGGTGCAGCTGATTCTCTGCATGATTTGCTGGAGGGCAGYGCTAATGAGAAACCCCTAATGTGAAAAAAAAGGGCTTATAACTGGGAGGGGAAAAAAATCCAATGAATGTTTAAATAGGAAGATTCAGCTCAGCTGTTCCCATTGGGAGTTTGCTGACCAGCTTTTTTTCTTTTTGATATCACTGCAGATCAGCAGTTCACCCTCTCTATTACAGACCTTTCTTCTAAAGCTTGCCAGCTCTCCTTTCCAATGATTTAACAGTAAATTCTTGCTGTAGATTTGCAGACACATACTGAATTTGTGAGAGCAGAGACTGGATATTTACTGTTAACAAGAGAGCATTTGCGTACGATTCACACATATAATAAAGTCAACATAATTTAACAAACAAGTAGTCAGAGGAAATAGATTTCCACATTGTGTTTCATCAACAGACTTAGATGCAGTGGGTTACTTTTACGGTCAAATAATAATCTTCAATTTCTAAAACAACATGACGTTCTTATAATAAAAAGAAGCTTCTGCAGGACAGTATGTCAATAGAGTACATTTTTTGTGTGCTTCTAAAGCAGCCCCATTTAGAGCTGTGACTGAAGAAAGCCACAGACAAACAGCAGCAAAAAACGGGGTCTGCACCACCCCATGGCAACATCGGAAATACATTTTTTTTAGGTTAGTGAGATATAATAACTTCAGTGATTAACAGGAATGTTGATTAAAATCAGATCACTCATTATTTAACCTAATGATGGTATAGATATTACCTTTTAAATAAACAATTTAAAAGAAGGAAAATATCAAAGAATATTATCTGAGAAAGATTGTTCAACTACTGACCTTTATGTGCTTTAAATTAAATTCAGCTAAGCATAATCTGTCTTTGTTACTGTAAAARCTTTATAGACAGAAAAGCTGCAATTAGTTACAATAATTTTTCTTAATAGTTGAAATAATTAATTACGAACAGAAGAAAGAAAAAAAGGCAAAACCCCCCACCAATAAAAAAGCCCTGTTGCAGGTGAGGTAATCCTCAATCTCACATCTTTTGTCTGTGGAATGCATGTGCATTTTTTCTTCTACTAGACAGGTTTATCTGAGGAAAAAAAAAGAAAGGGCAAATTTAGTCCTGGAGAAGTGAAATATGAAGCAATACCTGAAAAACAGTTAAGCAGTATTTACTAGGTTATCTTATTGCTTGCATTGTAGTAACCTGATTTATTTCTGTCTACCTCATTGTTTAATTAAAGGTATAAACWAAGCACAATTTAAGCACTATGTAATGTCAGTGAACATTACCTACATTTCATGTTTGTATCTATTGATGCTGCAGCATTCCCAAAAGCGATTTGTGGATTAGGCTTTGGACTGCCGCCAGCCCCAAAGAAGCATTTTCTAGCTGTTATCAGCATTGTTTATTTGTGACAGGTTCTGTTCATGCGTCCTTTCATGTTTGYGCTTAAAAGACACACATTCACGTACTTGAAAGCATAGGTATGTTTAAATATTTATGGAATGAKAGGAACTTTTGAAATCTGCTTCTAGAAGACTTTTGGTGGGAATTTGCATATTGAARTATGCATGCTGCAGTTCAAGCAATTTTTAAACTCATAGAAAAATTTAGATTCATAGAATAAYCCAGCTTGGAAGAGACGTCCAAACTGATCCAACCTTTTGTGGGAAAGGAAGCTTAGATGAGATTATTTAACACCATGTCCAGTCAAATCTTGAAAGCCTCTGGTAACTCTACCATGTCCCTGGGGAGTTTGGTCCCACTGTAAAAAAATGTTTTCTTTATTGAGAGGAAATCTTTCCCAGTGTAACTTGTGTTCATTGCCTCTTATCTTTCCTCCACTCCACTTGGTTGAGACACCACCTGGGCATACTGAATCCAGCTCAGGGTCCCCCTTCACAGGAAGCACATAGCATTGTTGAAGCAAGTCCAGAGGAGGCCACAAAGATGATTGGAGTGATGAGACACCTCTCCTCTGAAAAAAAGGTTGAGAAAATTGGCATTGTTCAGAATGGAGAAGAGAAAGCTCTGGGGTGACCTTGTAGCAGCATTTCAGTGCCTGAAGAGGTGGAGAGGGACTTTTGATAAGGGCTTGATAGTGCCAGGATAAGGGGTAAGGGCTTTAAGCTGGAAGACGCAGGATTAGATCAGACACTAGGAAGAACTTCTTCCCTGTGAGGTTGGTGAGGGACTGGAACAGGTTTCCCAGAGAAGCTGTGGTGTCCCATCCCTGGAAGTGTTCGCAAGTCACATTGAATGGAGCTTTGAGCAGTCTGGTCTAGTGGAAGCTGTTTCTTCCCATGGCAGGGGGGTTGCAACTGGATCATCTTCAAGGTCCCTTCCAACCCAAATCCTTCCATAATTTTATGATTCTGTGAATGCCCATATGATTTCTGTTAAAGAAAGAGCCTCCATCTTATTTGTGGCCACATATTAAGTAATGGAAAACTGTGGTGAGGTCAGGAAATGGTGAGTTGAATTCACCTGTTCAGTGCTGCCGTGGGAGGGAGTGGAGCAGAGGATTCMAACCCTCAGAGATAGCTGGGAGCAGAAAAAGGAATGCTGCTCTCCTTGCTGCTTGCTGCCACCTTCCTGCCCTTCACAGAGGCGATGGGTGTGGTGTGTGCCAGCAGCTGCCCAAGGTTCTTTCAGACCTTGTCCCTTTTTGTGTTCTGTCAGTGAAGATTGGAGTTTTGAGGACTGCTGGAGAAAGTTTTCACTGTAAAAAGGCCTGACCATGACTTTTGGATGATTAGTTCTCATTTTAAATGCGGAACCTGCTTTTAGCATCGACCATTCCCATTTGTAATTTCACTCATCTGTTCTGCAGCTCTTTGGGACTCTTTGAGCCTCCCAAGAGCAGCATGGTCCTACTGATAAACTGGTTTTCTTCTTGAAGCTTTTGCCTCTCATTTTCTGGGATATCTTTGAAATGGATGAGTTTTCACTGCACATTCTTGATTTTCAAAGGAAGTTTCAGGGAAATTGTCCTTAGTCCAAAAACTGGTTTTTATTTTTTTGCTGATCCCATGAATATGTTTATTACATGTGTATCTCACATGCAAAAAAACGCCAGTTTTCTAAGCAGTAAAATTCTTGGAATAATTAAGAAATATTTATTTCTTCAAATAACACATGGACAGACAAAGAAGTTAAAAGGGGTTTGATCTTTMTTTGGCAACAATGTCCTTAGTGGTAAACCACACTGAGAAAGCAAGTAACATGTAATAGGTTCAAAGGGAAGAAAAATCAAACTRCATCATCTAAAATCAAGGCAACAATATCTGGAGTGTTTTTCCAGAACTATGGACACAGGTCACAGTTCTCCTCCTTTGGTTGTTCCAGACATTTTCATTAGGAGTAAGGTGCAATCATATAGTTCTGGTGCATGCTTCARTTTGTATTGAACAGTAGCATATCCTGAATAATTAGTTAAATCCCATCATTAGTCCACAGAATTACAACTTTTCATTACCTGTGTCCTTTTAGGAAGTGGGATTAAAGTCATGTTTCTTTGGGTGTTTCTTACACACAGCTTTTATTTCCTGGTAGCATATACTACGTTCTTAAATATATTTTAATTTGAAAATCTTAAGGTACTCTCACAAACTTTTGGTGCATTTCTTTTTTTATCACAGCTTCTCTGGGCTTATTGCTGGGTGTCTCAAAAAAAAMCCCAAACAATTAAAGATTGTGTTTCATAACATTTCTTTGAGAAAGCTCTTTCCAAGGGTCTATTGGCAAGAAGACTGAGTTTCTTGCACTGCATATAAGATGGGATTTTGAGTTTTGGGGTTTTTCTTCCTTCAGAGGCATATGGGACTCTATTTTCACAGAGATAACAGTCACCACAGGGGCCAGATTTTTCATAAGCATTCTGCATGCAGAAAACCCCGGTTCATATGAACAGATTCAATAAATCTGATCAACTTGTGTGTTATGAGCATTCCTAATACCTGGACCTGAAATGATTGAATTAAAACATATGTCTAGACTGCAGGAAAACTACCCTCAGTGCTTGTCTATTAATCACCAGAGGTGAGGACCAGATGGAGTGGTGTGACTCTCTTTTGGCCCAGGTTTTCTTCCCATGGATTTGAAATATGCATCTGAGTCCAAGAGCAGTGCATTTGAGCATTATCATAGAACAACAGCTTTCCTGAGTTTGTGGAATTGTCATGGACTGTCTGATGTATGAAGAGCCACTTGAATACACTTGCTGTTGGTAGAAAGTGCTATCACTAACTAAATAACCCTGCTTCCCTCCATTGGAATCCATCCTAGTACTTTAGGGCAAATCTGCATGTTGATGTGTGTTGGTTTTTCTTGTCTTTTTTGCCAGCTCCTGGACTGTTTTGTCATCCCGGTGGTGATACTCCTCTCCTGGTTCTTCCTACTGGTGCGATACAAGGCAGTGCATTTCATTGGGATTGTGGTCTGCATTCTGGGCATGGGCTGCATGGCAGGAGCAGATGTCCTCGTCGGGAGACAGCAAGGGGCAGGTGAGTAAGGATGGGTGGCTCGTGTGGCCAAGGTCTGTTCAGRGAAACCATTGACAAGGGTGCATCAGATTGGGGGGCAAAAAGGGGGAAATTTGGCAAGAAATTCTGTACCTTCGTGGGTCTAGAGCACTGAGCTGCCTCTTTGTCAGAAGGGCAAAAATGAGTCAACACTTACAAATCAGCAGTGCTGCAARCACRTTTCCTGGGCCCTGTGTCTTACAGCACAGGTCACCCTCTGTGCAAGCTGGGGGCAAGCTGAATATTTGTAGTTTCATTCTTGTTTGGCTTGGCTGTCGAGCTGCAARCCTCAATAGCTTCCTTTCCAAGCTGGCTACATTTCTGAATTGTAAACACCTCTCACATCCTCTGTGTGYTCTTACTTCTCAACTTTGCTTGTTTTTCTGCAGAGGTGGGGTCACTGGGTAGGTGCTAAAAGACACTGAACCTATATACTACCAGTTGGGTTTTGCACACAGTTTCATAATAAAGTTTTGGGACTTGGTTTTAACATTCTTGAAAACCTTCYTATGTATAAAATGTTCTTTTTTATGTGTGGCATCATATGAATAATTTGTGTGTATCTATTAATGCAGACTAGACAGAGTTAGATTTCATCGATCACCTTCCCCTGTCACATTGATTTCTCTAGTGCCAAGCCAAATGATGTGGGAAGGCTGGAAATTCTTTTCAAAGATTGTCAATTAGGCACAGTTTTCATTCTTAATTAAAAGCACTGAATTGTGAGCGGAGCATAATACACTGGGATTTAAAATTCTTGACTCAGCTTTCTGAATACAAATGCAAGTGCTGTAAAAACTGCATTTGCCAGAATGCTACTAAATAAAACAACGGAGTTTGTGACAGTGCTCACCATATCTCCCTGCCCCCTTTTATCTCTGTCCTCAATCCTGAAAGGAGAACTTTAGTTCACTGGGCTCCTCTAGAAGTAGCCCTGCCCCAGCTAAAAAGGAAATAATGTGCTYTGTACTATGTCATCAGCCATCCAAAGCTGTGTTGGGAATGGCTGATTTCAGAGGGATTGAGATTTCAGCCCTGGGTTCCAGAAGAAATGTCCTGTGTGCCAGCAGTGAAGAGAGTGACACACTTGAGCTTGTGAGCTGTGAATCAGCAGGATCATGTGGGGCAGAGGAAGGAGACAGGGAACAGACTGAGGAACACTGACACTGCCATCCAGCTGCAGTAGTTGGGTGTTATTTGCCACGTTCATTGTTAAAGCATGGGTATAGCTGTTAAGTAAATTTGTCCAGCGAAATCTGTTAGCATGCATTATTGCCTTTTAATTTGGACCTACACATGAAAAACTGTRTCCATGCTTATTGCTATGCAGAGAGACTGCAGCTTTTTTTACTTGTTTTAGTGGCAAAATTATGTTATTAATGATGCTGTCTTTAACAGAGTGAAATAGATCATCTGGTCTAATTTCTTTGAAAGGGCAACACCACACATAAAAATGTACGAATAAAAAGAATTAATGGTAGGGAAAAAAAACCCCAAAATTATTAAAACTCTTCATTAAGAGGTTCTACACCATTTATAGGATGTTTCCTAGGACTGGGCAAACTGGGCAAAGAAAGGAAGACACTGTCATGGTTTTACTTGGTCCGATTTTTTGGTGGTGGGGGGATGGGATCAAGATTCTAGGGACAGCCCCTAGAATTTCTCACAGCAGCCATCTTTGTGGTTTCTTGATCCCATCCCCCCACCATCAAAAAATCGGACCAAGTAAAACCATGACAGACACCAAAAGCAGTGATGCTTTGTTTGTCCTCATTTTAGGGGACAAGAGCYATTACATTTTAGGGGACAAGAACTACTGACATTTGTGTGCCCCTGTTGACCACACTGCTTACTGTATTAGAAGAGCCATAAGGCTCTGCTAGGTACCCACAGCATGAGGCAGTTTAGCCTGCCAGCTCTTACAGTAAGAGAMCATGAATTTAAAATGTATCGCTGAGTGGTTAACAGGTATTTTTCAAACCATCTGCAGGAATTAGGTATAATGTGCACTCATGCTTTCAATTTTCAATAAATAAGTGGTGGTTTACCTCTTTATTGTATCCTTACTGATATTTTTCCCATTACTCAGTGGGAAAAGCAATTACTATCAAGTATTTAGTGCTCTATCATCTTACRTGCCAAGTATACCTGAAAATAACATTATTCTCACCTAATTCCTGTGAGCTGTTTTCATACTTCTGCTCCTACCATATACAGGGGTCTGAGCCACAGAATGTTTTATCCAGGTTTTTCAAAGCACTTCACAGCTTTAGTTTACAATAGTTTCWAAAAACCAGTCACATCAGTCCTGTTAATGCATATATGAGTCTATGTTCAATTTAAAATGGGACTCGTTGAGACTGATTTTTAGATATTATGTTCATCAGTAAGTACAGCCAAAAGCAAAGAGAGACTCCTCTTAATGGGGTGGGGCAAAAATGTGACAAAAAGGCCTAGTGAGAGTGGGAAAAGAAATCATGTGGGAACACAGTTCACATTTAAAAGATTTGTGTTACACTATAGTGCCGTAAGTAGTTCCCAAAACACTAACTCCARTCTGGACTCTGACTTCTCCACAGAAAATTAAATATGCTAACAATCCTTAATGTAAAGCTTGTTTTCCCGGGTTATGCACTGTGTGTCTTCTGAAGAATGAACTGCACCCTTAAATTGGTCAAATGTAAACTTTATTTATATAAAAGTCTTTAGGATGTCTCTAGTTAGTGATACATATTTCCTTAGCAATGAAACCATTAGATGCATGTGGATATTGCATCCATGAAAAGAAGTCTATAGGGATATGTCAATCTTGGGGAAGTTCCAAAGTCTCAGCTTCTCGAGGAAGCAGAGATAAGGCATTTGACAACCAGAACGGTAAATGCTAAGAAAGAAAGCAAAAACATATTTTACAACATTTTTACACCTGTACAGAAAGTTTTGATGCACTAACCCCTTGGGTATCATATATTATTCTAGTCATTATGTCTCAGAAAGAAGTAATCAGAAAATAAGCCTGCATAAGCTATGGACAAAGGTGAGAAAGCTGTTCAAGGGCATAGAATGGGCTTAGAATGAAGAGACTTTAGCCAGACCAGGACTTCCTGTCTCTCAGAAAATGCAAGAAAGAGACAGATACTCTAAAGGTATATGAAGTCTTCAGYCACATGGAGAGGGTCAATACAGAGTGATTTTTAAATATTTGTTACAGTCAGAAAATTGTGGGATGRCCAATATAAATCTGAGGTATCCAGCATAAAAGTTAAAAACATGAAGTACTTAGTAGTAGGACAAAAATATATGAAATTTACACGAATTGATGAAGAATCCCTCAAGGCTTATCAAGTTTGAGGATCTAATGCAAATTCCATCTCAGAAAAATGCCCAATCTACCAAGAACTGGCTGATAAAAGTCCCTCTGTGCTTCCTTGTTTGTTTATGCTCTCCTCAGCCACCCTGTGCTGCTGAGTGCCAGAGGAGGTTCCYGTGTCAGTCTGGTGCTCTGAACAGATCTTGGCTCCCTCTTCTGGGAAAGCCCTGAAGGTTGAGGCTCACACTCAGCACCAGAGCACTTTGGGGAGAGCTGTYGGGGTGTGATGCTTGAGGCCATCCCATCTGTGTGAAAATGCCCAGCCTCAGAGCTGCTTCTGTTTCACAGATGCAAAAGGATGATATTTTTGTCCCAGCAGAAGCTCTAGGGTCAAAAGCTTTTTCTGCAATACTTCCTCAAAGTGTCAGTGAGTAGCTGCAATAAATTCCAAATGAGTGAGCTCAGTGAGGAATCAATGGTGTCACTGTGAAATATGAAATGCATCAGGGGTATGAAGAAGTTTTGTGAAGTGCTGATGGTTTTAATTTTAAATTAAGAGCATCTTCCATTACTGATTGMGAAAGAAGGCTAAAAAAGCAAGCAAGCAACCAATCAACCAAACACAACAAAACAGCCAAATTTTATAAAGATAAATGGTCAAAGATAAACATGTTGCCAGAGAGGAAACATGCAAAGCAGAAATTCAGTGAAAGGCTGGATAAGTATGTGAAAAACAAATCTAGTAATGTTTGCTAATTACACAGAAGCCACATCTCATCTGAGCTGAAAAACGCTGGAAACTAAGGGAGTGTTACTGGGAATATTTTACACTTTACTCCATTCCTATTGTCCTTAAACARTTTATACTTTTCTGGTGCTTATAGCCAGTATTGGAGACAGGATACTGAATTAATGAACCCTTGGTCTATCCTCTTATGACCGTTTTTATTATCATAAATTTCTTCTCCATAGAAATTTTAGCACTACAGTTTGGAATGATAACTAAAAGCGTAAAAGAACTCCTTAAAGAAAAATGTTGAAAAGATAATTTTGAACCAATCAGAATGTTTGGCTTCCATTTTTATTTACTGCAGTGTATCTTTTATGAATCATTTGAAATAAAACTTTAAAAGGCAGGGACATAAAAAATAAATCATGGTATTTTAAAAGACAACGAGGYTTCATTTTTTAAAAAGTACAGTTTAGTACTTCAGCATTTCTACTGAAACTTTTCAAAGAAAAATGCATTATATTCAGCYTTTCAAAATATGGTTCTGCAGCAATATCTGACAGCTTTGTGAAGCTGGAGCTCTTGTAGAAATCATTTAACAAGCCATATGTGCAGAGGGAATTGCACACACCAGTTTGCAAAGCTAGGGCCTCAGTTTTCAAGCTGGAACTTGATCTTGATCAAATGTCCCTGAAACTCTCCCCGACACCCAATAATGAAATCTCCCAAGACTTAAAAAGATTTCAAATAGTCTTTGATTAAAAATTGTTTTAGTAATTCTATATACCTGGAGTTACTGAAAATGCATCTTMTTGTTCTTTGCATGCATTAGGTACTGCTATGTTAATTGAACATCTTTTAAAAATCTGTCATTATCATCACCCTGTCTACACCCCATCCTTCCTCCTCCCTTTCTTGTCAAATAGCTCCATGTGAGAATGAGGTCAMTATTGGGTTGTAATGATTTCTTCACTCATTTCACAGGTACATTGAATTTTTCAGTTGTCCTCAGATCTAAGCTCTGAACATATTTTAGACTGGTTAAATTTCAAGACGAGATGCTAGCTGCTCTGTGGAGCTGAGTCTCATTCTTTCTGCAGAGAAAAAGAAAAGTAGCAATAATAAAGTAAAAAGGATTCGTCTCTGAAGAGTGTCACTAAGTTTTTCAGAATTTTTGGCTTYTCTTTTCTACAGCAAGGAGTATGCTCTCCCTTCACCTTTGCTCGACCAAAAGATGGTTGTTTTGAGGCATTCTGATCTTCTTGTGTTTCTCCCTAGGTGAAAATAAACTGATAGGGGATCTCTTAGTGCTTGGYGGAGCAACGCTGTACGGCATCTCCAACGTCTGTGAGGAGTACATCGTCCGAAACCTGAGTCGAGTGGAATTCCTGGGCATGATCGGACTCTTTGGCTCCTTCTTCAGTGGAATTCAGCTGTAAGTGAGCAGGTTTGAGTCACCAAGGCCATTCAAGTAAATGCAGCAGTGGCCTCCATTGAGGTACACTACTCTGTAAGAGTAGCCATTTCTTGTGGAGAGTAGGTGTCATTAAATTTTGGAATTTGAATTGATTTTCATATTTCAAATTGGTGATTTGAATAACACACATTTTTACCCTAGTACTCTAATTCAAGGACCAGTGTTCTTGAGTAGTCACTTGGGGAGGGAAATGACATGTCCTATCATCTTGCTGCTGAAAGATGAGTGGATACTTAATGTCTTAGTTTGATCTGTGAATCACAAAATCTGAAGCTTCCTCTGTTTTATACCTATAAAACGTCATTTTGGTTTCTGAGCACGTAGAAGAAACATCCAGTCAGAAGGTATTTTGCTGGTTCGCTTGTTCTGTGTAACTACATTATGATATGGCAGAAATAATGAAAAAGGCTTTAAGAAAATGGCCTTTTCACTTCAARACTATTTACTACTGAGGAGATTGTTATGTGGATTTCAGGAGTCTGGTCTATATCCACGTGTACCTAATGAGCATCTCAACTGCAAGCCCAATAGCTGGAAGATGGTTTCCAGTGTTGTAGTACTGTGACTGATGTAAAAGTAGTCATGCAAGATTGCTGCATTTTGTGCAGATCTGCCACTGCTGCTTGCTGCACAGAATGACTCTGGATTATTAATCCAAAACAAATTGCTTCTCTACAAATCTGAACAACTCTGCTTCTAAGAACAGAGACTGAACAAAAAAAAACACAACCAAACAACTCCTACTTCAATAGTTCTGTTTCTTTAGCTAGAAAGCTTGATCCTTTTATCTGGGATCTGAACAAGGGTCAACATTATTTATRTTAACTAGCTGCCATACAAGCAGTTCCCTTTTCAAAAATATGGAATTTAGGAGCATGTAAATATGCCTAGAATCTTTGGCTAAAGCATTTTTAATGTGTTTGTGATTAAGTATGTACTAACTGATTCTGAGGGCATCAAAGCAGTGCCCTTGTCTTGCTCTGTGTGTGTAAACTGTCATGTAAATGTCTCATATTCCAGATTTTAATCGTAGTGCCATTACTCCCTCTTGACCCAAGCAGTAAGTCACAATTCAGGGTCTGTGAGCATTTTTGCTGTTGAGAAGCTGGTTTTGGAGCAAGACATCTTTGTATAAAGACACAACTGGAAGGAAACAATAAGAAACCTTTTCTTTCTGAGAGCCCTAAGGTTTTTCTATTCAACATTAGGCCAAAAAGTTTGCTCCAACAAGTTTTTCTCAATTTGCTTCTGCAGCTTTTTGCTGGAAATGTTTTGTGGCACCTTCTGGAGATTCAATCACACTTAGCTCATACCTGCGCTTTTTTCTTATCTTTACCTATCATGAAGAGCAAAARTCGCATAGGTATGTATTCACAGAGATTGAATCTAACTAAATGTAACACTTATTTCAAAGAGAAGCCAGTTCTTCATATTAAAATTGCAGACTCTTTCTTTGAAACACTTTGGTGCAATATAGGACCTTTAGATCTTTTAAATTGAAGGAGTCCGGGGAAGGAATGTCCTAGGAGTAGGGCCATGCTAGACACAGCACTGGTCAAAGTTTGTTTGGCATCCACAAAGTGGATTGAGAATGAGGAGTGCTTAATATTAACATAATTGTAATATAAAATAAACATGGATAATGTGCATTGTGCAGCAAAGGAAGAGCCAAGCTGTCAAGAGAAACTGTTAATTAATGAGTTGGCTAATTACCCAGACATGGTGGAAAAGGAAGTTTAGCATGTTGAATGTGATTAAAGCAGGGAGGAAGAAGAAGAGATTCGTTTACAAGAGTTGGGGATGTCACAACTACCTAGCAAATGGAGATAAGGTTTTCTGATGGAATCACGTAATCACAACATGGCCTACTTTTTAAGGGCTCCATGAAGGTCGGTTCAGGCTTCTACTCAAAGCTAACTCCAAAGTTACATCAGGTTGCTTAAGAACTTGTTCAGTTGATTTCTTGGTATCTCCAAGAATGGAACTGCCAGTCATGCTTGGCAACCTGTTCCAGTGTTGGACTAATTCTTTCTCCACTGATATTTAATCAGAGTTTTCCACATTGCAATTTGTGTCCATTGTCATTCAACCTTTTGTTGTGCACCTCCAAGRAAAGTATGACTRTCCATTCTGTAACTAYMCATTGCRTAGTTAAGATGGAAAATRTATTGTCTTGTCCTCCTTTCCYCCTTAGYCTTCTYTTCTTCACACTAAGCAAACCCTGCKGTTTCAACATCTCCTCTTACRTCATGTGCTGAACCTGCCTGAYCGTGGTGATGGAGTTCCACTGTACTCACTTCAATTTGTTAATGTCTGTCTTGCTCTGGATAGCCCAAAATTGGACACAGTAYTTTAGCTGCTCTCTCAAGTTGCATCCTTCAGCTTGCTGGCCAGACTTTTACTACCACAGCTCAGGATGCTGTGGGCCTGCTCTGCTCCAGGGACACATTGCTGACTTGAGTTCAGGYTGATGTCCACCAGGACTCAAAGGTTTATTTCTGAAAARCAACTTTCTATCCAGTCAGCTCCCAGCCTGTACTGACTCATAGTGTCACTCCACCCCAGGTGCAGGAGTTCATACTTGATCTTCTTGAACTTCATGAGGTTTCTTTTGACCCCTTTCTTTTGACAGCATTGGGGGTAGTGCACCCCTCTAGTCCATACCTCTTCAGTCTGTAAAGATCTTTAAGGTAAACATGTTGGTGGAAACGTTGCTAAAGTCACAGGAGGTTACACCAGATCCTCTCATCCATTTTCCTCTCCTTTGTTTACTGATCCTTCATCATAGAAGGCTTTGGTCAGCTTTGCACTTGGAAAGTCTGTGCTGGCTGTTCCCARTGGCATCATCTTCTTCATTTCCTGCAATTGGTTTCTGGGAAGATTTGCTCCACAATCTTCCCGAAAGGTTAGCATAAGGCTGGCCAGGCTGTCTCTGTTGTTCTGTGTTAAACTGGATGTTGCATTTGTCTTTTTTTCAGTCGTCAGGGACCTCCTCCARTTATCACAACCTTTCAAAGATTACTGTGATTCCAATCCTTCAGTGCCTYTGGCATCACTTCATGGCCACTTCTGTCAAAGTTTCTCTTGTCCCTCTTTGTTTCACAGATCATAAGGAATCTCGAGCTACAGAATATTGTTTTGTACTTCTTTTGTTTTGGCTAAGCAATAATATGAAAGCAATGTTCCTATGTTTAAGTTATGTGGAATTTTTTTTGCTGGACCAAGASACATTGCAGTTTGTTTTCATTATATTCTTCAGGAATTTGCTGATGAAAGAGACATATGCCTTATGCATGCAAAGACACCCATAATTTAGWTATTTTGCAGACAAAATAGTCTTATTATTCTGTACACAGTATTAGATTTGCTACACATCAGCAGCAAACAAATTAGAATTTCCAGGATGCAACTCTTTAGACTAGATTAATCTGGAAGGGGCTGAGCTCCTGTAGTTTTACTATTAGACTTGGTTTTCCACATGCCACCTTTTGTCCTAGATACTTTATTTTTCAATCTGTATAATTCCATATTTTGTACTTGTTTAAAATAGTGTCCAGACCAGCATGCAGAGTTCTGCACAGCAGGATTTGTCTGGAAATCAGATAGAGAAAGTGGTTACTTGAGTGAAGACCTAGCTTGGGACATGTCTCCAAGTGTCTGTTTGCCTGGATTGGGAAGAACTGACTTGTTGCCACCTTAGAATTTTATGGATCTGTGATTTTGATATTAATGTACTATGCAAGCTTTACAAGATACTGAAAGTGAACTTTTGCAGCCTTGTCCATCATTTTCTTATTATCCTGACTTTCATTGCTTTGACTGTTTGGTTTCTCTCAGTGTGTAACAAATCACAGTATGCTTCCCAAAGCCAGCCTGTGATATCTGTTTATTTTACACTGCAGAGCTGCTCTGAAGAGTGAATAACTCAGATAGATATGTTATTAATAATTAACATTCAAAAGCTTTCAGAATATTAAGTCAGAAGAGTACAAGAGGTTTCAGCATTTAGGGGAAATGGGCGTGTAGAGCAGGTATATATAGAGCTGGAAATAAACTGGTGGAAATTGCATGCTATCACATCTGATTACTGCCCTGAAGATCTTTCAAATACACAGGCACAGGGATAATGCCTGAGTGGATTAGCAAACTCTGATTGCATTTGGTTCCTACAGAGATTTTTTGTTATAAGGTTATTTATATGGTTTTGTCCAGGATTCGAATCAAATGAGCACAAGTAATTTAACTTCTGTTCTCGTCATCAAATTTTGCCTTCTCTTCTCTTCCAGTGCAATCATGGAGCACAAAGAGCTGCTGAAAGTTCCCTGGGATTGGCAAATAGGTAAGAAAACACTTTACCTCTTTGAAGATAGTTGCTGAAGGAGGTGTGGAGACGACCAGTGTTTGGGGAGGCACGTGAGGAGTTTCAGGAGAACCAATGTTTGTGACTTTTCCACCAGTTACTGGCAAAGGTTGAGCCACATGCCTCATAACTGTCCTTCAGTGATCTGTCCTCCACTGCTGTGTTAACCTTCTTTGAATSCTGTAAGTTAATCATTCAGACAGCCATGAAGTAAAACAATAATGGAGTTTCCAGTCCTAAGATTCAGTGCAGTACTGGGACAATAAATGAGGTAGTCATTAAGAGTCAAACCTTTTCAATGAATGGCAAAGAAGGAAAATGGAACCTAACAAAAAAACTAGGGCTRCACATTACAGCCTCATAAACTGTCTTCCAGGGGCAGCATTTCTGTATGAAAATGTTTAATTGCTTTCCAAATAGTCCTGGTGGAATGTAGCAGATGTGTCTTTAGACAAGTTCAGGGAGCATCGTGCCCAGTGAAGCTCTTATGGTGTTCTGCCAAGGAGTGGATTGCATTTTCCCATTTCAGTTTGGAAGCTGAGTTTATGGCTCCCTTCTAATTAGTCCAGTGAATTATTTGTTTTAAAAGCAAATCGATATTTAGGGAAGTCCCTGTAATCACTTTTTCACTGTTTATGACAATAGAAGAAATAATACTAGTACTAGTAGTACATTAGTAATACTAATACTAGTAGTACAGAGCTGATGGATTGCAGAGGATTCAAGCTTTGCCAATCCATTGACAACAGCTCTATTCCTAGTTTCAGACTGAACTTCAAAATGACAGCTCAGAAATGTGCAAAAATAACTGATTATGTAGGGAATCCCTGAGGAGAGGGGATACAAATTATGAAATACAGCTGGTTTCTTTAAACTTAATTCACAATTACCTTTCATCATCATAAGCCTTGATAAATACAGCATATTTTTCACAGAACATTGCACCTAGAAATCTTGGAAATTTGATGGTTGAGCTGTAAAACTAAGTGACAAATCAATTTAAAGTATCCATGGAGAAACACACTCAACTGTGTACTGTAAGTGTATTGGCCTTCTTTAATCTGAGATAATTAGCATAATTGCATCAGTGTTTGTATTTTATGAGAAGGAGCTTTGGGACATAATTAATCTGGTAGTGATGGAACTAACGGTGGTCATAGTGAATTAATCTCCTATCTGTGTAAATGYCATATATACTTCCATGAGATTTCTGTTCTAACTCAATACCAGTGAAATGTGCTATTAAAATAAGGTCTTAYTTCATCTGTGATGCCTCTAAAATGTCATTGAAAGTTGATTACTAATTCTGAAGAGTCCTTATGCTTCACAAGGCTGAGATCATCTTAGCAAAAGCATCATAGATACATACTTGTTTTGTTAGAGCAATAACTGGAAATGTGCAGTTGAACATGGATTAAATGGTGACAGTTCTGTAGCTCTTCCCTGGCTTTCACTGCACCTGGTTGTGCTTTCCTTTGCATTGGCAGTGATACAAGATTGTCAAGGAGTGATTGRCAAATCTGTGTCAGGGAGTTCACAGCCTTGTCCTGAGTAGTTATCCACTGCGACAGACTCAAAGCTGCAGTCCAGCAGAGTTAAATCATCAGCCTTCTGATAGTGGTGATAAAGTCACAGCAGGCAACCTAATAAATAACTCACGGTGGCCTGTTGCCATCTGCCATAATKGTGCTTTTAAGATTGGATGAGCTACCTTTGAGCTGATGCAAATGAYTTTTGAATATAAAGATCTAAAGCCAATCTGTTATGTCTATCATGTTTAAAACAGGCTGTGGGCCTCCTGGTTTTAATTTTGGAAATCCCCCTGATACATATCATCATCTTCACTCTTAGTATGAATCAGTGTAGCTCTGTTTGAATTCTTGAAGGTTTAATTATTAATACTTGCTGATAACCTGACTGAGAGGAGAATGATTATACAGTTTTGACACAGTGGTTTCATATGAGACCATGACATGTTTTATAGTGATAGATGAAATAGTAACGAATAAACTCGCATGTTTCATTTAAGAGAAAAGAGAGTTTGAGGCTCCAAGGAAGTGCCTTTTCAGAATATTTCTGAATCATCTTTGTTCTGGGACAGTACGAACAATCATAACTGATTCCATTTCATTTCGATTAAACATTCGCTTTTGGAGTAAAACCACAAAGGCAACATTTGTGCATTATTGCACCGTACCGGAATCAGCCAGCATGCTCAGGAACAAGACCCCGACTTCTCAAGTCATGCTGGTGGTACTTGGTCTATTTCAGAAAGGTGCCATGGGCAGATCTTGCCCTCTGTGTGAAGACAGGAAGTCTGAAGAGAAATAGAGAAATATTGATGGCCTGGGGCTCGTTCAGCCTGTGGAAAGGATGTTACTTACAAAGAGGTTATCAAAAGGACTGAGCCAAGGTTTTCACAGAGGTGCATGGCAGGAGGATGAGAGACAACAGCGAGAAGCTGAGGTTCAGAGTGGATAAAGGGAAAATCTTCACACTGAGGACAACCAGGCAGTGGAATAGGTTGCCCAGAGAAGTTGTGGAGTCTGTTTTGATTGCAGCACTGGTGGCAATTCCCAAGGCTGCTCTTCGCTCTACATGGGTACCTGAGGAGGCTGAGGCTTCAAGCCGTTGACTTAAAACATAYTTTTAGTCTCAAAACTGGMCCTCTAAGAAGCAATATCTGAAAATCATATGAAGCAATATCTGAAAATCATATKATGTTAATTTCAGTGGTTTATTGTCACCACTAAATGTCACTCAGCTGGTGGATATTACATGTATTTTTAAGGTGTAAATGAAATGTCATTTTACATTCACCTCTGCTTGGACAGCTACAGTTTAAGCAATTTTCCACTGGAACTGAAATGCCCTTTGGAAAAGCAGCCTGTGAAGGCCRTGTGGTTGGCTGTCAAATAATGTGAACACCAAGGCAATCCCATAAAATTATACTGTAAGTTGAGTGCATAAACCAGCAAAGCTGTGTTAAATCCAGACTACCAGAGGCTTGGTGGACCAGCTGRTAATTTGCAGACTCTATTTTGACAATGTTGACTTCTGATCCAGAGTGGCTTTGGTGCCTGACCTGTTCTTCATAAGCCTGGAAGAAAAGCTGGCTTAATGGTCCTGTATGCAAACAATTCCCCATTGACCAAAACAACTCTCTGTGGAGCAATCATTTGCCTGCTACAGGAAAGTTGCAGAGTTTGAATAAAGGCTTTAGGCTTTCAAGCACTRCCTAAAACTTAATTCTGTTACCCGTATACACGCACACCTTATAAATTTGCTACCTAAGGGTAAAACCAGTTTTTTACCATGATTGTCCATATTYTGAATGTAAACTCAAATTCCTTATCATGCCATAACAAGTATGGACACTGATAGTTCGTGTCTGCTGCGTTTTAGTTGAATGTACATTTCAGTTCATATGCTTCTAAATGACTCAATCTGTCACAGCTGATTTTATTCTTTAGATAGCTTTTCTAAAGAATTTTTAACTAAGTGGATCCACACACATTATATGGCCTTTTTTTTTATCCTTTCTAATCCCTTTCAGGACTCTGGCAATCAGATTTTCTACAACTTTAGTCAATAACAACATGTTCTGAATAGCTGGCATGRGTCTAAATTTAGGCTCAAGCACATATCAGCTGGGAATTCTGTAGCATATGGCAGCCTAAGAAATATCATTTGCATGAGAGCAGATGAGTAAAGTGTTTGCTGCTTTTTTAACTTCATATTGATTAATTTGCCTTGGGATTTATCAAGTAATAACTGAAGCAATGAATTCTTTCCCAGTAAGTTAYTTAGGTTTTTTAATTAATTTATATTTTTACTGTAATGTGTTTTTATTATATTAGTGTCTAACAATCTAATTTGTGTGAGGCACTCTGTAAACATGTAGCAGAAAGCATTTCAGCTCACAAAAGTTTTATTAAGAAAGGTAGACAAAAAGGAGAAGAAGATCGGAGGTGCAAAATTATGAAGCAATTTGTCAGTTTTGGTGGCAAAATAGGACGAGGACCTCTGACACTTGAGTGCTGTCCTCATGCATTCATACGTTTGCTCATTAACTCCTTTGCAAATAAATAATTTTGCATTCATTTTTTAGTTGATTCCCAGAAAACACTGTGTTCTCCATCCAACTCAGTTGAACTCACTTGGTGTTGGGGACATTCAGTTCTTAAGAGACTAGATTTGCTATGTCCAAATGCATCATTTTGTCCAAATTCATCTTGGACATGAAGTAGCCATTAGTAGTATAAGACACCAATTTGAAACAACTCTGCTGTTATGGAGATCCCAAAGGACCTGGTGTCCACTGCTGATACGGTTTTCACTCCATATATATGTGTATATTACTAATATGGCTGTTTCTTTGGAAAAGCATTATTCTTTGTTTTCCCAAGTCTTTTCTGCAGGCTGTGGAAGGTGACTTTGCTTCTTGTTTCTCTTCCTCAGGCTTGCTGTATGTTGGCTTTAGTGCCTGTATGTTTGGCCTCTACAGCTTCATGCCAGTGGTCATAAAGAAAACCAGCGCTACTGCCGTCAACCTGTCCCTGCTCACAGCTGACCTGTACAGCCTCTTCTGTGGACTGTTCCTCTTCCACTACAAGGTATGTGGAAATGTGAGATATTTTTGGGTAATAGTTGAATGCCTGAAGGAACATCAGTGCACAATGGGGAAACAAAAGAAGCCTCCAAGCTTTGCTAGATGTAAACAGTAAAAGTGCAAGTTGAGTTTTCCCTTCAGGCTTCCTACAGGAAAACCGATTTTATTTTATGATTTTCAGGTTTTTAAGAGTGCTCATTTGGTCTTTTTGTTACAAGCTTTAAGATTTGAGTACCTGTTCATCAGTCACTGTATCATTAATTCCATCTTACTTATCAAAGGCACATTTCAATTGCTGTGAAGGTGGCAGCATGAAGGGAGGGACCCTATTTAATGGTGTTAGTCGACTGTTTCTAAGAAAAATTACAAAATTACACAGTAAAAGCCAAATGTAATTCCAAAAACAGTGGCAGTGGTGTACTGGCARAATCAAACTCCGATAGAGACAGAGACTCAAAAGGTGGCAGAGATTGGACAGCTCTGTGCTCAGCATTGCTCAAACCTAACCAAAAAGGCAATTTTTCAAACACAAACCTTAAAGTTTAGGCACTTGAAAGGCAAAAGGTTCATGAAAGGTTTAATTTCTTCCTGTGTCTAATTGTTGGGTGCATTAGCAGAGCCATGAAGGCAGAATTTTCAGCTTTACTGACSCCCAGCTTTCTGCAGAAAGTTCATGTCAGCTCTCATCCATACTGGCATCTTGGTCTCCCTTTAAGAACTGTATGGAAAGAGGGCTCAAGAGTAGAAGGCTCAGAACTGAAAGGTTTTCTGGTTGAAAGCATCCATCTCACCKTGTGTCCTGATAAACTGGTTGTGGTCCATATCTGAAGTAACTGGTGGTCCCCTCTGCCCCTTGTTTGTCTTATTAGAAAACTGAAAATCTCATTCTCCTATGGTTAATATATGTATCATGCTGTCACCTTCACAAACTCATATCAGACCTTTACTTAAACTTATTCACGTTCTTTACCTCCACTGCTGTCCTTGGAAGACTTTCAGTACATTGTTTCTCCAACAGTTAAAAACCTCCTTATTTCCAGCATAAATGTACTTGTGTCTGGTTTTGGGGCATTCATCTTTGTGCCAAGAGTATCCATTGGCAGGAAGAATGCCCATCTCCATTCCATTTTACACCACTGGTACATGGGTAGAGAGGAATTATACTGTCTCTCAGCCCTTAGCTCACTAACCAGARCAAGCCCTTCTCTGCACCTCATCTGGGAGGGTTTTATCCTCCTTGGCACAGCCCTTCAGCTCAAGGTCCTGGTCCCTCCAACGCCTGGTGCAATGCTTTTGTCTCTGTTCCTCTTGGAAGCCAGTTACCTCACAAGGATCAAGCCTGCACTGACAGTTTTCATCACTGCGTTGCCTTTGTGATTTGTTCTCATCCTGCAATCCATACAAATCTCATGTYTCTCCTTTGTTCTTCCCAGCTGAATGTTGATAAGGAGAACACCTTTGTCAGGACTTTTTTAAAGGACCTTTACTTGAAATGTAGCATCAACCTCTCAAGCYGTCAGTGTCTCCTTTCACACCCTTCAAACTTACACTGCAGATGAAATTTGAAGAGAGAGGCTATATGAAAAGATAGTTTAGGTTTAAAAGTCCACTTAGTTATTTGATCTCTTCTTTAGTTACCATGTTTTGGTCCTTAGTCATATCCTTAGTCCTCCTTCTCTTTCTGCTTTGCTATCAGGTAGCATTTTATCTGTGGAAGCAGAACTGTGAAATGTGTGACTTGCACTCATTAATGAAGTCTAATATGTTAGCATTAAGTGATCTGAATTAATTCCCCTCCTAGGACTGGGTACACTTGCTTGTTTCCCAGCTTTTAAAGAGCTGTCTCATTCCCAGCCCAGCTGTGCATCCCCTGCAAATCCTGATGCTTTTTTCTGCTCTGGCCAACGGGCACRGCCCCACTTCACTGGGAAGCAAATGGTTTTATGCAGAAGTAGGATCAACAGAGTGGTTTAGTGTCCCTTGCAGAATATGATTTTATGAGGCTTTCAAGAAACAGTTATGATTTTTCCCTGYGCTGCTACTTTTATCATCAGACAGGTTTATTGCACCTATAGCAGAAGTGTATGAAAATCCATGGAAAATGCAGGAAATTAGTTTAACTGGGCTTTAGAGCTTTTGAAAYCAAACTGAGGACAAGATTGCCTTTGAAATGTTTTGATTTATTAGCATTTCATTTTTATATAATTCAGCCTTGCAACGTCATTACATGAGGACATGAGTGAGTTTATAAACAGCTGCATCTCTGGTATCACCCCACATGCAGACATCTTCAAAGCACACAGGCCCATGGAATCTAGRAATTCAGCATGTTAACTTGACACAATTCTGGTGATACTCATGCAATYCAATACGTTAATTGTTCAAGATTTTATTGTATTAAAATGTAATAATATATAGCTGGAGATAGAGTCATATCTCAATTGGAGATAGATTACTAGATTGTAATGAATTATTCTAAAAATGAGCTGCATCCCCGAAATAAAAGCTGTCTTTTTAGTTCTTCTGTAATCAGTTATCCATATATTCCAGTGGGTGGGGAGATGTGTCTGGCCTCTTTGGTGGTTGAATATCCACCACTKCCATAGCATTTATGTATACAATGCCATATCTTCAATAATTGTTTTTAAATTCTCACCATATTGATATGTTTTATACAATTTTTATTTTGAAACTTTCCTAGTTATCTGTTGTCATTTTACCTTCTATTAAGCCCAGGTAACAGGAYTATCCTTGCCCTGTCAGATACTGAGAGGAGTTGTTCTTTGTTACAAATGCATGGACATCAATGGTGCTAAAAAATTCAGGGCCACCTCTCCAGGTGTACAGGGTTAGAACTTTTGTATAAACACAGGGGCATTTTTTCTTAGGAGTATTCTTTTTTACATTTTAATCTCAGCCTTAGCTCTTTTTTTATGGGAACTTTTAGACTTCTTACTTTCCCTTTGCAAGCTCTGTGTTGTCTTTAGTCATTCTGAGTAAATTGGGTTCYCACTAAATAATCTAAGCAGTTTATTTTATATTTTCCAGCAGCTAGAGCATGAATACTGATTGTGTTCTGGACCAGCAGGTTGAGTCACACTATATTATATCATTACCTAGCAAGCCAAGCATAATCAATTACATTATGCCTTGGCAAATTCATTCATTTCTTTTTCCAAGATGCAGCTGTAAAAATTCAGGATTTCTGGATACAGTAGCAATTCCCTAATGAAGAAAATGCATGTATTTCRTGATAAATCAGGGAAGTCACATATCTTGATTTAGAATCTCAGAGAGTACCTGTGACAAAGGACTCGGACACACAGATAAACATRATACTCAAAACCTTTCAGGACCAGAAATCTGATATGATGCTACTTGGAACCTTATTTGCTGAGGTTCTAAAAATTGATTATTTTAATCTGATGCTTCCAAAAATTACTTTTCAATGTTAATTTTAACAACCTCCCTCCAATGCAAGGGAGCAGATGACAGCCTTCCCATTACATCAGAAAGAATCCATGAAGGAGACTGGGGTTTAACCAAATGAGGAAGAAAGGATGCAGCTTGAGGGAAGGAGGTTCCAGGATCTTTTTTTGCCAGCACAGGTCATGAGCAATGCCCATGATTTTGGAATTTCCATAGTCTTCACTGTAGTGAAAATTTGGCCCTTGGTAGGAATATATACTGAAGCCAGTGTGAGTTTTTCTGCTGTCTTCAGCATGCTTCAGTTCATTTTCTTAAATGAGGAAAGCCTGCCACTCAAGGAATAATCTTAAAAAAATTCACAGTTGCATGACTATACAGATGAAACCCATGCCTTATTGTTACTCTGTATACTTCAGACAGTCGTGGATTTTGTTGGAGCAGGATGGGTACAAAGTCTGTGGTTTGATAGCAGCAGTTAAATAAAATTGGTTTGGTTTGGGAGAGGATTGTTTGTATATTACTTTGATTTTTATTTGGCAGCCATCATAAATATCTGAGAGACTTTTCCCAAACCTCTGACCTAACAGAAAATACTTCAGTTTATGTTCTCACCTCTTTTTTTTTAAACTTCCCTGAAAATATAAGCTGAAGTAAGTAAGTTCCTATTTGCTTGCAGTTGTTAGGGTACTGACACGTACCTATTTTAAACTTTGACAGTGGTGCTGTCAGTGGTGCTGTCAGCAGTGCATCATTATTTCTAGCAGAGCAGGCAGGGCAGGCTAAAAAACGATTTTTTTACACCATTACTTCCTCAGTCTTATACTTTAAAGGATTTTCCTGATGAAATTGGGCATGCCAGCTGCTTGATCCATAAACTTTCTGTTTGAATAGAATTTAATCACACAGGGCTTTTATCCTTGTGAATACTTCTAAGTCTTTGATAATGATGAGGATAAGTCATATTATTAGTTAATTCTTTATGTCCTTGGTAATGTACAAAAAACCTACATTCATGTTTCCTTTCCTTTTCCAAAGTACTAAATTTCTTACAGTGGGACTTCTCTGAACAACTGAGTTCCCATGAAGCTGTACTGTCTACATGCCTTTTCATCTAAGCTGCATCATAAAAYCATCTTTTTCACATTTAAAAAAATTTATTTATTTCATTAGTTAGTTATTTGAATTTCCTGCTCCAATTGATAGTCAATTAGAAAATAGTTATGTGTCTATATTTAAAGAGCTGCCTTGAGGTGGGGAGGAGTTAGGTGTGTCTTTGGTCACACTCAAATTCCTGTGAAAGAAAGGGCCCCATCCACTCACCCTTTTTGTGATGGTGCAGGATGGCACACAATAAAAAAGCTATGAAGTAAAATGACAGAAAAGAGTAGAAGCTGGAAAATGAAATGCCTCCCACCAAGATGTCGCACAGCCTGACAGACTTTTAACAACACAGCACAGATATAGTAGCTTTTTCAAAATACTGCATTTTTAAAAGGATGTCTTCCTTTCACAGTGCTATCTCGCAATAGATTCGTTAGTTGCAAAGCATGAATAGTGAAGCATGGATACTCACTCTTTGGAAGCCATCAAGAAGAGTGTAAATGATGTGCCATTCGTACTGCAGAAGTTATGATAAAAGCTTCGATTTCAAATATATTTTTTCAGATACTAGCTCATCATAAATGTCAGGTTTTTTAGCTTGTTTTCAGTGCTTTTGGTTTGGGATTTTTGTCCTTTGGTCTTAGCGCTAAAAGACTGCACACAGCAGAACTGATGTGAAGTTCTCTAGGAAAATGCACTTTTGTTGAAAATGCTTAATTTTCAAAAGAAAAATGCAAAGAGAAAACATCTTGATCTTAGAATACTCCAAAGGAAAYACCACCACCACCATTACCCCCTTTTCATTGTGTGTAACTTTTGAATCACATCTTTCTGTGTCTCAGTGTCACACCTTCCTGCATACCTCAAATGTTAAAATGTAAAATTTATGGAATTAGTGAAGAAATTATTATGGGATTGGTGGGTGGGGTGGGGAGGGTGGGTAGTTAGTTCAGGATGCTGTTTCAGTTTGTGTGTGATTTGAAGTAATCACTGTCCAAATCAGAAGAGGTGATCCCAAAAGTSYSTTCTSTTCCCTCCTCTGCACTAAGGCTCAACAACACTTCAGACACATGAACATTRCAGCAGCCAAAGGAGAGGCAGCAGAATCCTATGGGAATGTGCTTTGGGATCCTTATGTTTGCCATATGGCCTCCATCTGCCAGTCATTTTCAGCTGGAGTTATTATTTTGAAATTTTTAACTTGAAGGTACACAAAAAGCCAAGTGTTGTAACAATGGGCTTTGAGCACTTGAAAACAAGTAAGAGTCATYTCTCATTACCTTTTCTGAATTAGTTTTGTGTTCCAATATAAGGTAAAGGTTTTGTAGAGATCTCTTGAGTATTTCTTACATTCTGAAGGAAGTAAATAGCTTGTAATTCCTACCCAGTCGGAGATTTCAAACATATTAGGGAAAATCTTCCTGTTATTGGAATTAACTCCTGAATGATAAATCTTCAACAAAACCATATTGATTTTAAAGGTGCTGGTCAGTATGRCCTGAAAAAAGAAATCTGGGGGATCAGAGCAACAAAAATTCATGATGTCAAAGAATAGAAAATGGATTGCAWACTGCAGAAAGCAAAAAATATTGTAACATATGAGTACTTTTTTCTTTGTCACAAGAAAAAGTGCAGGCAAAAAAACTTAATAAAGTCATCCTATCTAAAAAGCTGGATTTAACTGACAACCTACTTTTTCTAAATTATGCTCAATGAATATGGAAACAAAGACCAAGAGGCTAAATTTCATAATTACTTGTGGAGGAAAAAAAAAACAGCTTAAATGAGAACCTCAGCATTTCCCAAGACAAGCATACTTTTGAAGACAAGTGAGTACAGTGAATGTGTTGAGTTACATACCTCAGCAGTAATTTGCAACCCAAAGGAGACAGCAAAAAAAAAAAAAAGTCATGAATTAGCAAGGCAGCAGTTGYATTCAAAAATTTAAACAAGGTTCAGTTACTAAAAATCTACAAGATTTTCTACTTATGCTTCTTTGAATTGGATGCTATTTCTACTTTTGCATATGGAAACAAACACTTGAAAGCTCCTCAGAGATGTAAATAGAATCATCTTTGAAAGAAAATGCTACAGATTAAATGCAATAATTTCATTGTAAATGTGGAGATTTGTTAAGGAACTGAGTACATCTTCATTTCAAGAAGCAACCAGAAAAGAAGGTGAAATATTTAGGAAGAATTATACAAATAATTATGTCTGGCCTAGAAATTATGTCATGGTCTATGAGCTCCCGAGAAGGAACACGCATAAAATGTTTTGTTACATGGCTGAAGTGCTTGTTCCAGTGGTGCCTCCGACCAGCCAAATCAGTGAATGGTACAGACATACAGRGTTAAAGCATCATCTACATCAGCTTCAACCTCCTACCAAAATTGAGGAATGGGTCAGCACACAAATAAAACATCTGTTAGGGAATGTCACTTCTACATGCTTTCAATCTAAAAGGCTAATTTTATTAGCTTCTAGAACATCTACAAAAAACATGTTCTTTTTGTCTAAACTCCCCCTTCTCACTAAACTGGAAGCTTTCAAACCCATGATATGGGATAGATGCTTGTCATCAGCWCTGCTGATTGACAATTCCATTAGCTGGACCAAACTTCTGGAATTATTTCCATCACCTACATGAGTTATGTTTAGCAAGGAAGAGTGCTAAAAAGGCTCATAATAGATCTGAAGRAAATTTTTAATAGCTTTAACTTAAAGTAATCTGAATTTTATATCTTCAGGACAAGAGGGCAACTTGTAGGGGAGAACTCCAGATGCAGCTGGACAAACCATCTGTTACAAAAATAGAAATAAATAGAAAACAAAGAAATACAAAAGGAAACTAATACTGTGAAGGCAAAAACAGAAAAGGAGTGGAGTCTAATTACTGTAAAAGAGAAACCAGGCTCGGTAATGAAGAAAAAAGTGAAAAAAAACCCAACAAAAAGTTTGTCTTGTATACAGAGAAGAAAGTTTTTTTATATGCAAAGACAGCAGAAGCCAATATTAAACAACCTTTCGCTTGGCACCAAAACAAAATTGGGACCTTCTGTCATATTCACTAAGGATGAGAGTTAAATATGAAGACAATGCACCATAGAATTTAATAGAAATGGAAATTACTATGTCAGAATAGAAACAAAACACAATAGTCTGAATACTTCAAAGCTTGTGAATATAGACAGTTGGAATAATTTGATATGCAGTASACAATAAACTAAAATCGGAAGTAGACATAATTAGGGACACAGAGATAAATGAAAAATTGGATAAAATGCAATCYGGTTCATAAAAGATAGATAATCCAGCCTAAATCTAAAGTCTGTCTGATAATTTAACAGATTTTTGTAGAGAGAAGTCAAATGGTAGATCTAATGTGTCAGGCTTTTCAACAGTGCAGTGCAGAAAATTATCAGTTAAGCTGAAGAACAAGATTAGTGGTGGAAAGATTGGAAGCCAGGTGAGAAACTGGCTAATGAGGATAAAGGACAAGGCAGTGTGCTGAGAGAGAAACAGCTTGCTCCAAGGAACTCGCTGATGGAGTCCCAAAGAGCTGGTCTGAAGACCAGTCTTGCGTAGGGACTGTAGTAATGGATTTGGCACCCTCAGCAGGAAGAAGAATTAAAATAATCAGGCAGCTAGAAGCGGCTGACATTGAGAAATGCTGTGAAGCACAGAGTGCGAGGCGGTGTCTGTGGCAACAGATGGGAAGAATTTGAGCAAGGTTGTGACAAAGCTGTTTCCAAATGAGTCTGTCTAGGTATTTCTGGTATTGAGGGAGAAGTGCTAATGCCATAGGACAGGACAGCTTACCATCTCAGGGACAGCACTYTGCCAGCTGTAGCTATAGATTTTTTTTTCAGTCAGCTCAAGAGTGCCAAACAGAGCTTTTCCCTTGGCTGCTCCAAAGCCTTGACAGAGTAACCATGTGTCTGCTGACAATGTACTGAATACCCCTAAAAATGGGGTTTGTATGTAACATCACTTTGACAGGTTGGGAGAGACTATGGAACCTTAACATGTATTAATTAATCTACAAATTCAGAGGAAGAAAATGAGAATTATTTGAGCTAACAATGCAAGAAGATATAGGTGGAAACTGAGAATGTATAGAAATAAGGGTGTGGTGTTTTCGTTTTTGTATCAGGGATGTTCCAGGACATCTTCAAATAGGTTAGGAGGAGTGATAAAAAGGCCCTAGTAATGCTTGCATGAGAAGGATTTGCCAGATGAAATATGTGATCTGATTGGAAGCAGTAATGGGGGCTTGGATTCGACATCTTAGGACATGCTCTTCTTTCTTATTCCCTCACCTGCCTGCCTTGGGACTTGACTCAKTTGAGAGCTCTTGGAGCTCCTGAAGTTTGGCCTCTCCTTGCCAGSAGCAAATGTGTCACACTGCAGAGARCCCTGACATGAAACAGCTGTGTCACCCCCCTCCAGCCTGCTGGCATGGKCACTCATGCCATGGGTAACTGCAGCTGCAGGGTCCTTGGTGCTCAGGGTATGAGGGCTCTCCATTTGTATGGCCAAGAGAAAAGAACACAGTTTAGGGAGGAATTTCTACAGGATTTTATTGTTAGATTCAGCAGAAAAATATAAACAAAGGATCCAAGATGAATCAATTATTGTAACCTTGGTTTTGAGCACACTGAGCACGATTAGCCTCGTAGACAGTAATAGAGAATCAATTACAGCAGGCAGCTGCTGTGATATTAAATACTTGCACACAAACCCAAAAAGACACGTGGCAACTGGCAGCTGATAGAACAAACCAACAAAGGATATTGAAAGGTAAAACTGGGGAGGGGAAATTGATTTTATAAGGTCTTCTCTTGTGCTCCTCCTTTTTGTATTAAGAACATCTGAAAGGATAGATCCTTYACCACTGTCTTGCCAAGTGACTGATATAAAATAACCACAAATGAAGCCCCATTTTGCCACAGTAAGGATGCTCACAGGAAATTAGAGCAATGTAACACAAGTGTTTTAACTTCACATAAAAATCTCTTTCCTACATAGATAAGATAAAAACAGATTGCAGGACTCATTCTACCTTGCACTTTTTAATTAGACAGACTGCTGCTACCGCAGGGGTACTGAACACAGTACTGAACACAGGCTCGTTTTTTCTGCACATCTGATGTCAGAGGCAACAAAGGGAAACAGAAGAAAAAGCAGCATTCCATCTCTCCCGACACTCAGGAAAGGAAGATAAGCCATTTCACATAAATATTTTGCCCTAGCAGGCATGTATTTAGCAAGGACAAGCTGTTATTAATTTTTTCTAATGATACCATTTGAGAGGCATGAAATTATGCAGCTTTGTGCAAAATCTGTATTTGCCTTACAGCTGCCTAAGTCAACCTCAGAGATTTTTCCCAAAATGCTACAGTTTTGTGTATGAGTTTGTTTCATCCCATCAATGAATTCCAGGAAATCTATTACGTTTCCTAAACTTCAAGAGAAGCTTTCCAGTAAATCCTCCTCATTTTTCTCCCTCATAACCTCAGCATCTAAGAGGTAAGAAAGCTTAGTTTTCCACTGACCACTGTTTCATCAATTAAACTGTGCACAYCAGCAAATACCATGCAAAAAATGAAAAAAGGTGCTGCTGTATGACAGAAAGCATTGATCAGTATGTTTTACATGGATTAAAACATGCAAGCAGTAGAACAGTATAAACTGGAAAATACAGAAAATGTGCTATCTGGTTCCTGCACATGTCGGTTTCTGTGCAACATTTGCATTCAGCAGAAGCCACAGTAATGGGCAGAATTTCATCTGTGTTAGAGCATATTGAGGATGCAAACAGGCATCAGGAGTTGAGAACTATGGCCTTTCAGCCATGCATGAAATGACAGGAACAGCTTTCTCTGTTTTCACCAAATGGCAGTGAGGACAGTGTCAGGTTTTCACCATCATTCAGGCAAGCTGGATGCTTCTTGCTTTGGGTTTTGGCTGGCATGAGTGATGAGTTGAGACAAACCTCCTTCATCCAGTGATGATCAAAGATGTGGAAGAATGAGCTGCACACTTCACTTTGCATCCCAGCTGTATTAAGAGGGCAAGATAGGACTTTAAATCGTCACTTAAGACTATAACCTCATGGTTTGCCTAAGAAATAGCTGGAGGCCATTAAAGTGTGAAGATGATGCAATCCTGCTGGTAGTGGACAGACTTTCTGTCCAGAATTTATCATCATTACTGAAGCTTCCCAGTGCCCCTTCGTGCCCTTCTCAACARGAGAACCAACATTTCTGCTCAGGCATTCCAGCTTTGTGGGTGGTGAGCAGGGAAGGCATGCTGAACCATGTCTCAGTGGCTTGGGTGCCTTTGGAGATCTCTTAAACATCTGAGAGATCTGGCAGGACACATAMAGGTTCAGGTGGATTAGTTTTATCTGTTTCAATGCAGTCTGGAAAACTCACAGCAGCCCTTCTGGTGTGTGATGCCATTTGGGGTTACAAACACAGCGTTTCACTGTTGGGGGTTGCTTCCATTTCGGTTGACAAGCAGATCAAGCCCTGAATCCCAAAGAGATCTYTTCCTCGTAGGCTGGGACAAAAATAGTCAGCAATAGTTTGAGTCACAGTGCTGATCTAAGGCAGAGTCAGTCAGACCCTCATGGGTGTGATCCAAGGCAGCCACCACAGAGCACTGTGAGCTGTGACAAGGACGCTGGCTCCGGTTACTGTTAATGAAGGAATATGGGTGCAATATCCAGCTGTGCAAGTGAAAGCACTGTGTGAATTCCTCAGAGCCCTCAGCCTTCTGGTRCTGTTGCTGGCTGAGGCGTATGTGCATCCCACAGAGCAACTTCTGCACTCGGTCACGGTGAGCTTCATTTGCCATATTGGAGGTGAAAATAGAAAATTGTGAAAAGAAGCTCAGCCTCTCGATCAATTTATCAAACAGAGTGGAAATGTCTGTTTGCTATATAAAAGATAATGAGAGAAATTTGGTTTTAACTCCCTTCACTCAGTCTGCTCAGGTATTCATGTGTGAAATTACCCAGGGGAAAAAGCCATAAGTCAGTAAAAGAGCACCTATTGGCCTTAGCTTTGATGGGCTGTGCAGTGTATGCTACAAACTGAATTAGTCTGGAAAACAAAGTTCACTGCACTGTGCAGATCCACTGATGGGAAGAAGAAGGTGATGAGAAGTGCCTGTCTGGAGAGCATGGATGGTGTCAGCAGAAATATGGGACTAGATGAATTCCATTTGATGTTTACATTTTTCCCCCTCTTCATCAGTGTGATTCTGAGCAGGTCACTTTTCTCTGAAATTTAAAACTTGAGCTAATGGACCTGATTTCTTTGTTCATTTATGCCAAAATTTGGAGCATTGCCAGATGAGGGAGAGAAAAAGCTCATTATTCCATATCATACTTTATCACTGAATATGTAAAACATGCCAATTATAAATTTTCCATTAGTACTATAATACAAAAAAAAAAAAAAAAACCTTTAAAGACTTGAAAAGCACAGTTGGGTTGCCATGGGCCAGGAGCGGGGGTTCATGCTACCTACCAAGAGATTCAGTCTGTGGCTGCTGTTTTGAAATACAAATGGAGTGCTGRAGTGCTGCAGCTCAAATAGTCTGCTCCTGCAACTATTTCCAGTTCAATGGACTGAGTAAAACAGAATTTGCATTTTCATAACTGTTATAATAATGTTCACGATCATTATCATGATGGCTGAGCGAAAAMCCAAAATTAGCAAATCATTGCCTTTCTTTGTCTGTGTGGGCTTTTCTGCAGACTCACATCTGTCTCATTTTGTCGCTTTGGATGCTGTTTTGCCCTGGTGTTGGTGGTAATRTGAACATGGACATCTGTGACAGAACTACTTGTCAGCAGATCCCCTCTGCAGGAGTCAGTCAGTACAGCCTTTCCTAGCTGTGACTCTTCCATGCCTTTTCTTTGGATTTTCCCTTCTAAATCCATGGCCTGTGTATTAAAGAATGACTCACTCTCTCCAGACCTTCTGAAGTTTTTCTTTCTGTTCTTTCCTTCTGCTGTTACTGTTCAATCCCTATTCAAGACGATTAAATCAGTTGCAGTGCTGATGCATTTTTTATCCATCAAGAAGTTTCCTTTGCTCCCACCTTTTCAAGTGGATTACTTTAGGCGTAAGAGTCTCAAGAGAAAACAGTAGAAGCATTTTATCCRTAGTGATTTAGAATATATGAAAGGCAAGTTTCACATGGAGAGACAACAAAAAGTAGAGGATAAAAACTGGTAGGAAGTAAATTTTGAAAGTTTTAATAGTTCATTCTGGATTTTAAAAAAATCCTACTTTTTCAGCTGCCTTTATGCTCATCTTCTTTATTTTAGAAATCTTGTGATGCTTGACTTACTCATAATTTGGATATACTTGCAACAAAAACACTGTATATATAAGCTAAATTTTGTTTTGTAAACTTCGTCTACGCTTGTTTGTAGCACTGCAGATATGTTTGGGTTCTTTTCTTTTTCAATGTCAAGGACTTTGTGCATGGATAACAGAGAGTCAGAGTGATTTCACCATATATTGGCTGTGATCAGCTGGGCCTTGCTGCTGCAGGGGTTCTCCTGGTGGGGTTCTGCAGTTGCACATAGTGGAGTGAGGAGCGAGGTCCCTGTTCCTAAGCCATCAGATGGCCTAAATTCATCTGCTGAGCCTGATTGGGAGAATCCATTCAAGTACTGGGTTCCTAATGAACAACTCAGATAAAGACCAGAAACATCCACTCACCCAGAATCAGTGCTTGTTTTGATAGACTGAACAAATCTTGTTAAGCCTGTTATCTTGTTACGTTCATCTAGGTTTCACTTTGTGTGTTTATCTTCAAATTGACAGGCACCAAAGATGTGACTTTTACATGCTGAAAGTTAATGATAGTTTAGCATAAGCCATTTTCACCACAGGTACTAAATGATGTCTAGAGAAGACTTTTTTTGGTGTGTTTTCCTAATTTTTTAACATTTGTGAATATCATTGTATGATCCATATTGAAAACTATTGATTGAGGAAGCATTTGTGGACACCTGGATGTCAGAGTAGAGCAGACATGTGGGGCTGTAGGGCTGATTTAACTACAGAGATCTGTAGGGCTGATTTAACTGTTTCATTTGACTGCTCAAAAGCTTTGTCATGCTTTTGTTGTCAGGAATGAAATMTGAAAAGTTGTTGTAAGTAAGGCRCTTTTCCTGCAAAGGAGATYGCTGCCTTCTSCTCAGAGGGTGATATCCATAGTCCCCATTTTTATTCTGTCAACTCATCTTTATTCAGTAACCAAGTTATCTCTTTTAAATGGGTGAGAAACTGAGGATGATCTAAAATCACTGTGATTCACGAAAGAAATTCACAGGTTGAAAATCAAACCCAGGGACTCAAGAGAGTTAGAACGTTGACGTAATCACAAAGTCATCTGGTCTCTCAGCAAGCTTCATGGACAAGTTTATCTGTGTATGTACTTACATATGTAGATAGAAAATCCATAGWAAAACTATTTAATGGTATAGAAACATGGGTTGATTTTTAGGTTGTTTAGAGCATGTGACACTCATGTGCTAATCTGGGCTAAACAGTTTCTGACTCTAAACACTTTACAGTTATCCTGCTTAGCATAAAGGGAAGAAGGATTTGGAGAGGAATACAAATCTRGATATTTTAAAAATATTTTTTCTTAGAGGAAATACGTTTCTGCATAAAGAGATAGTTCAGTAATATGAAGCATGGTATCATTCTCAAGTAGCTTTTTAGGCAGAAAGAGGAATTACACTCTTCCCAAGAACCCACAGTTTGGTACTACAGTTGTAGAGAGTAGCAATGAAAAGTGATCTTCCCTCACTTCATTTCTTAGGAATAGCACTTGCTGCTGGTTTGTAATGTGTTTGTTTTTTCTGTCTATTAATAGTGAATCTCAGTAGATGAGTTTTGCAGATCAAGATAGAAAAACCTCCAAAACCTACATGTAGGCATAGCAGTAGGGTGTGCCCGGAAATCTTATCTTCCATAAATTGAAGATTTCAGCTGGAGTCTGAGTAGCATAGAACAGTGAACAACAGATTTTGTATTTGGGGAGCTAAGTTTGCATCCTCCTATTCCACTGCTGTATTCACTCCTGATTTAGTAGGAGGAAAATACTCATTGATTTCAAAGAGGTTTGGATCAGTCTGACAGGGTATTGACAAAAAAGAGAGATTTGTCTTCTACTGCAATATATATTCCCATATTAACCCCACTAACTACCCTTCTGCTTCAGTGCTGCAGAGAGCTGCTGCACAAATGAATTCAGCCCGAGCCTTGTTTCCAAGGAAGGTAAAAAGGACGGAATTATCATAGGGCTGTCAGAGTCCAGGTCTGTTTGCACTAACTGTGCACAGATACCGAAGACAAATGATTCACAGACCTTTGTTTAGATTTCCCCAAACTGTGCCCAAACCCTTTCTCCCAGGCTGGAGAACTGCCACGAGGGAGGACACTACCATGGAAAGAATATTATCMGTCAAAAGAACCCACTGGCAGGAAGCCCCTGAGAGAGGAATGAGAGGTTCGGCCAGGAGGAGGGGGATATGGTAGAGCTGGAGCCATGGACTAAAGCAAAAATGAATTGATTTTGTCTGGGCAGCTCCTAGAGCAGGAAAAAGAGCACATTTAGCTGCTGGAAGCCCCACAGATTCCTCACAGCAGGACACAAGGCAATCACAAATCTGGCTGGCACTCTGGCTATGCAGTGGAGCAAGCCAAGTGGCTGGCTGGGGTGAGAAATTCAAGCATAAGGTGGGAATGAGGGACAGTGGGAACTTAGGGATGGGAAACTAGATGCATTTGGCTCCTGAGATTTTCTTCAGCTTAGTCAACTTCACTGCTGCCAAGTGATGCTSAAGTTCAAATGCAAAGTTAAAGTGGGGAAAAAAGTGCAGAGAACATAATTAAAATGAAGGGGGGAAAAATCAACCAGAGGCTGCTGTGAAATCATTGACTGGTGTTTGATTACCACATGGGGGAGATCTAAGCTTAAACAGTCCATCAGAGCTGTGTCACATGGATGGAATTCTTCAGCAGACCCATGTGAGGCTCAGCACTGTCTCTGTGACTGGTGGGACAGCTGGGTGGCTTCATCAAATTGTGCTGCCAGATGACACGTGAGGACCTGGTGAGATGCATGGGAAAAAAACAATTGAAAGCTGATGAAATACAAAACTGTTCCTACCCTCTATACCTTCTGACATGCTTCAAAAACTTTCCCCATTATGTTTTTCTCCCTGTTAAACATGCATACTGGATGTGGGAAGCACACACAGATGTATCACCATGGGTTGTATGTCCAAAGCTTTCAGACATATTGAGGATTCTGTAAAAAGGCCAAATGCTTCCTCAGGCAGGAAGTTGRATGGAGGTTTTGGAGGTTTATGAAATGTTAACAAATTAACATAGCTACAAAAAATTAAATTTGTTTTCTCCACAATGATGATTTCTTCCAGTGTGAAAAGCAGCATTGCTCAAAAATTTCCAAGATGAGAGAGTCCATTCTGTCCATTTTGTGCTGCACTCAAGTAATCCAGAGGAAWCAAATGGGGCATCCATCAAAGCAGAGTCAGTCAGGATTAACAAACAGGCTTGCAGATGCCTTTACACAAAATCGTGAAGTACCTCATGAAGCAGCTAATAGCAGGTTGCAGGTAGTTGATGGTGTTCAGGTACAGATTCCTGACAGCTGCAGAATACAGGCACTTCTGGAAGTTCTCCTGAATACAAATCATTTATATCCCCAACAAGGTGGCTCTGCAATTTGTCCTTCATGGTTTCTCACACACAGCATGCAGGAAGAAATAACTTGTAGGATCGGAACAAGTTATATGGGTTTAAAGTCATTTTTATGTCCCCTGTAGCCAGAACCCAGTGACTAAAGTACCCAATGGTCTGCTTTTAAAACCCTGTCTTTGCCTTAAACTTTATCTGCAAGGGCTAACAGGTTGCCAGAAAGGCTTTTTGTGTTGTATTTTTAGTCCAGGCATGAGTCTGTGTATGTCAGAAAATTCAGGCTGACCTCTGATCCAGTGAAGCTGTGTGCCAAAATACGTGTACTTGCGCTTTCAGCTAAATGCCCTCCATATGTACTTTGAAACCTCATGATGTCGACCCAGAGCATGTTTCACAACTGAATTTCATTCTGTCCAAACTCACATTAGGTCTTCTAGCATCTGCTTTCTGTTCACCAGCAAGAGAAGCTGAATACCGGGTAGTTTTTAAGTACCTGTATTAAAATATATTTTAAAGTATATAGATATATATGTTCTAAATTCTTATTGAAATGATTATGTAATGATATTTTTTATGTCACAAATAGCCTGTTATACGTCACAAACATGTGGTCTAGCTGTGATTAACTTCAGATTTGTCCACCGCCTGTCAGATTATGGTACCTCACACTGGGGCTGAAAAAACTTGAGCTCAGAGAAGTGGTTAGCTTGTCTAAAAGCACAACAAAATCAGCTTTGGGTGACCACAATGCTGCTTTCCCAAATCCCAGCCAGTCAAAACTTGAACTTACTGGCCCAGGGGAAGGCACAGTCAGCTCTTGGGGGTCAGGGGAATTGATGGGAGTAAATCAACTTCCAAAGAATCATTCCCATAAAAATTTAATAACCAAGCGATAGGGAGCTTTTTCTGTGCAGGGCATACTGAAACAAGGCTCTCTGCCTAGCGCTGTCCGTGGGTCTTCACAAATTCCAGGTAACWGATGCTGTGTCTAATGACTGTTGTTATTTCTGCTCAGTTTTCAGGACTTTACTTGTTGTCATTCTTCACTATCCTCGTCGGGCTGATGCTCTACTCCTCCACGTCCACCTACGTGGCCCAGGATCCTCGGGTGTACAAGCAGTTTCGAAACCCTTCTGGACCTGTTGTAGACCTGCCRGCCGCCGGCCAGATGGAGCCTTCGGTGACATACACCAGCCTGGGGCAGGAGACAGAAGAGGAGCCTCATGTTAGAGTTGCTTAAGCCCAGGGCTGTTGATCACCTGCTGACAGTGGAGCTCGTGTAYCCATTATCTCTGTATTGTACATAGAGAAAGGTATTTACCAGGTGCAGTTACACTGGTGAGACGCAAGGTAGCAAATAAGGAAAGCTCATAAAAACACAAATCAGTTGTTCTGGGGTGTTCCTTGCAAGGAGATGCCARTCCCTCGTTTAGGAAATGAGCAGCATGTTTGCAATACAAACTGCTGTGTATGAATCAGTTAATGTCAAACTACCTGTGAAAGATATTCAATATATAAGATGAAATTACAAGGAAAGAAATTCATACAAGGGTGTTTTACACACACACAGAGCGATATTATGCCTAAGCCACATTAGTTGTGGAAAAACGCCTTTTTACAGCCAATACACTTTGTGCAGTCACTGTTATTTTCTCCCTAAGATTTGTTTGTTTGCACAAAAYTGATGGGTTAGTCGTGGTAGCAACAGCCTGACACATTTTTGCTAGCASCTTGGATTTAGTGAGGGAAATACAATGAGTTTGTCTGTGCTGTCTAGCTGCCCTTTCTAGGTGATCTGGTCCATGAATCCAGAGAAGGGACAACTTACAATATCCGTCTCTATTCTAGGAATAGGTATAAGGCRAGCATTTTAGCCTTTCTATATTTGCAGAAGTGAAGTACTCGAGCATTGACCTCTCTATGATCCATGGCAGATTTCCTAGTGGCCRAGGTTCTGCATCAGGTGACACAGAGTTAATTTCTCTGTAGTCGTGACTTTACACRGATTTCTTACTTTTTAAATTTTAACCTGTAGAAAGAAGAACACATTTTCTAGTTTCCTATGTATTGTACCTCTCCATGGAAAGATGACACTTCATGTGGATCAGGGCACTTATTTTAGATACTCAGTGCATTGAGGGCGCCTTCTGCTGTTTCAGTTTGCTTAGTCTCCCGTGGTTCATTATTCTAACAATAGCTATTTAGAAATGTGTCAGTTTTTCACCAAAACTCACAAATTGTAAAAATCAGGATGATTAAGTGAGGAATTCACGAGCAGAAAGACTGGACCATCTGCTGGTGTTGCCGCAGTAGCGCAAAGGCATTTTACCGGCAGGGTGCAGCCAATTATTTTTCATTAACTGTGAAGCGAGCAGAAGAATTCAGCAGTTTTCTTACATTCCTGGGGGCGTGTGAAAATAATAAGGGTGTGCTCCATGCTTCTGTATACAGCTGTACTTCTGCCTCGGGAGCCTTATCAGAATGGGGGAAAKCTTAGTCACCRCCATGAAAAATCTATCTTTGCCTCWATGTTTGCTCTTCTGAGGGCCCAATGCAAGGAAATYGTTATTTCAATATTCTTCATCTATTTTAAATTTAAAATTATGGGAGAAGAGGTGTTCCTATGTCTAACACTAGGTGAGTGATCTAGGAGAGCTTGGTTTTATCCACTGRTCTGCCGCATCTTTGCATGAATCCTTGGGCATGACTTACCTTCTGTGTGGCTGAGTTTCCCAGTCGGTATATACGGGAATAATGACATTYTACCTACCTCACAGGGGTGCTAAGGGACCAAGTTATTTTAAAATGCTTCAGGATCTTCAGAAAAAAGGAGTTTAAAAATCACATAATAGTGCTGTAAAAGTGTGTATACATTCATTGTATTTGAAAATGGAGTTTACGGCATGGTTGATGAATATTTTCCTTGTGGGCRTAGAAGGTGAATTTGATTTGAATGTTATTCTGCTGAAAAAGACTGTTTCAAGCAAAAATGTAGGCCTTCATGTTTGAAAAATACAACTTACCTATTTCTATTTTAAAAAGAAGAAAAAAAATCAATCTGTACACTRGAGATTAGAAAGGTCACACAGTTCAACCAAGCAGGATGAATTTCTGCTGAGGTAACATTCATTTTTTATAGTCCTGCTCTGCTTTAATACAGAAGGAACTTCCCTGAAGCAGACTGAGAAAAGTGTATATATGCATAATATACATGAAGTGGCAAATGTCAAAATGCTCTTGAAAAGCAGAAGTCTGCTGCATCTTATTCTTACTGTGGAGAAGAGTTGATTTCCTTCCCACTGTGTTTAGGCTGTCTGCCACGAACCTGCTGCACCTGAGGGAAGGGTCTGCAGTAATGCCAAATCATGCCCAAAACTGGCCCAARAGCTTTGGTTAAGATACCTTGGTACTAAACTAAAAATGTGTGATTTGTTTTTTTCCCTGCCTTCTGTTTTTTACATCTTTTTTAGCATTCGTATTTCCAAACTTTTTTTTCCTAAACTATTGAGGATTAAAAAAAAAAAAGAAACAAAAAACCCAACTGGATTCCCATCAAGAAACAGAGTCTGTGTTCTGGGGATATTAAGAAAAGTCTAAATTAAAAAAATAAAACACACACAAGAAAGATTACCTAATGCTACCGGGTAAGATCCATGGAGAGCTTCAGCTTTAGGTGGATTTCGTGCATTCCCCAGGAGAAGGGGTCTGATTACAATCACGGCTCCCTCAGGTACCCAGAAACACACTGGTGGGCACCTGTCATCTCAGTCTTTTTTGCTACCTTTTGTACCAATTAAATACCTTTCTCTGAACATTAGTCCCCGTGTTGGTCTGAGAACCTTGAGGATTGTGTGTGTGCGTGTTTCATGTTTACAGTTCCTTCCTTTTGCATAACTGTTTTGATTAATTTCCTTATTAGTATTTATTTTTAAGCCAAATGTTTGTAGTCCTTCTGCCTYCCCCTCCTCATTTTTCTGACACTAACTTGTAGATGTTTGTTAGAGTCTTCTGCGAAACAGCCGGGCGGGAGGCAGCTCCCACCCAGGTCACGGGACAGGAGTTACTCCTTGCAAGGGTTTGCAATCCACGGGTGGCTGAGATGTGCCACGTGGAGCGATGTCACCGGGCCATTCTAAAAGGCTCTGTCGTACAGGAGTGAGGTATGAATGTCTCAGTGTGCTCCGTGACCAGCCACCCTCTCTGTGTGGCTCGTGCGGGAGGAGTTGGATGCGCAAAGCGGGGCTGCTTCTCTGCCTGTGTTCCCCCATGAACGAGGCGGGTGCTCGGATTAGCGCCGGTACRCCCGCCCTGCATGGACCTCGGAGGAAAGCAGGAGTAGAGCTTTACACATAACAGTGTTGACTGCAAAGYTGAGCTGTGGCAGAGGAAAGCGCTCTCCTGCCTGCCCGTGCTCTGTGGCCGCAGCCCTCGGTGCACCCCAGCGAAGGCTCGGCCATCCGACGGCAGCTGCTCTCCGTGTTTTGTGGGACATCTCTGGCTCTGCACAGCTCCTCGCCTGAGCAAACCAAAACTCTCTGGTACTGCTGGCCCTGGGCAGCCCTTAGCAAGACTGACGTGATTTTCTGCGACCGGACGSAAACCTTCGCTGGGAGACAGACCTTGTCTTTGTTCCAGCTATAAAGTTTTGAAACACACAACGATAGACCAAGCAATCGAAATTTTTGCACCACTGTGTCATAAGAAGAAGTTTCAATGTATAGTGTAGAGATTGCTAACTTGTGCTATTAACATTTTGACAAGCGTGTAGTATTGTTTTCTTTCCTTTTTTTTTTTTTTTTTTTGGAAAACCATTTAGTATTCCTGAGCTAGCTACAAATATAAATTTTACCCCATGGGTAGGATTTTATTGTTAAATGCCATAATAAAGCACACTAATCTTGACAACGCAGATGGAAGTATGAACCAAAACCAAAACCAGGCAAACAAAATCCCAACCCCAAATCCTGCATTGAGAAGCTGAATAAACCTTTCTCCATTTTGATATTTGCATGCACCTATATGGACTGGCTGTGGCAATGTAATGCCTGTATAATGTTTTCAAATAAAAAAAATAAATGCTTTATGAAAGCGGGGTCACTGGTTTCTTGACTCTTTCCTTTGTGCTGTCTTAGACTAAAACAACTTTTCAGAAGTGTAAATCTTGAATGCAGGGAATAATTTTTCACTGTGCTGAGGACTTCTTTCCCTTGTGAGGTGATTAGCCTAGAACTCTTTCCAGGGTGTCCAAKAACAGATGCCATAAGGCATCTTGAAGTATCTTGCCTGGCCCAAGAGTGCTGGTCCCGAAGGATGCAAGAATTCCTGCACACCCTGCATCTTAACCTGCCGTTGCCCTGGGGCTAGCTCTGCTGTCCTGAGAGTCACTGCCYGTATTTGGAGACAAAAGCACTCTCYCCACTGCCTTCCAGAAATTAYTAATTAGTCTAAAATTAATCTGGSTTGATAAATCAGTGTAGAGTGAATCTGACATGTGCATGATGTTGAAGGGCTTCTCTGGCAGAGGCTACTGAGTGCCTGCAGCTGCCTTGCTCAGCCCTCCCTCCCGGCTGCTCTGCCCTGCTCTACACCACTATTCCCAGCTGAGTCCTGAGTCCTTTCCCTTCAGGAAAAGGGAAAGAATAGATGGAAACAAAAATTGGACATTGTGGGAAAAGAAGTCAGGAGGAGCAGAATTAGGATAAGAAAGAAAGACTTTGACTCRCTGGAAGTCCACATGGAGAGGAAAGGAAGATCCTTGGTGTGTGAGAGCAAGGGGTTTAGTSAACATGTGTTTATTCACCTCCAAAATGTTTGCCAGCATATGCATCTCTCCATCCCCCTTTGCCTGATGTMTCCCTGGGAAATTTTGCATCAGTGTTCCTCACATTCTTCATTGCTGGGAGTATAAAAGGGAGAGCAGTGAGCTCATTTCCAGCTGCCCCCTGCACTGCAACTGCACAGAGCCCAGATGTTACCAAGCCAGCAGTGCTGCACCCATGTGCTGGTTGATGTCTGATATTCCACTGTGAATGTTTCCTAAGTTACAGAGAGCTCCAGAAACTGAGTTAGCATGCACAGCTTTATCATACTAACAGTTAATTTGCATTTTCCTCCAAATCTTCTCAAGAGACTCCTTGGCATTACAAAATTATCCTTTTATTGCCTGGCTGGAATTCAGCCTGGGTACATGAGTCATATGAATAGTAATTRCTTGGAATTACCCTAAAAATAGATCATAAATAGGCATTAATTAATCTTTCTGTTCTTAAATCAAACACGTGGTAACACTGAAGGACACTCAGTCAGCTTAAGGCTGCCAGTCTCCCTTTGTTTTTGTTTATTTAGAACTAGTTCTCCAAAACATTACAAACCCAAAGCTGAATGTTCAGCAGCAGTATGTTGTGGCATACAAACAGGGAAGTTGTGCTTTTACARTTAGAAAAGTTYTTTTATTATGTCTTTTCTGTAATTATAAACAAAATAATTGCCAAGTAAACAATAAATGAGCAAAACCTTTGTGAAAGGGAACACCTCTGCTTGCACAACCATTGACCAGTTCCCACAGCAGTTGCAAAGTGGKTACCAAATGCCAGCAACGCAGCAGAAATTATAATACTGGAACAGAGCATTGTCCTTGTTATCCTCCTCCTCCAGTTTGGAGTGCAGGCTCATGCACTTTGCTATTTATTGTTTAAGTCCTGCTATATGCAAAATATTAATTCTACAGGGCTGGGATCACTAATCAGTGATTTGTCACAAACTGGCTGTGAGCCACCAGCAGGAGACAAAACCCTACAAATCAGCCACGAAAAGCCAATGGGAATCTTCAGGTAACTTGCRCTGCAATTGGTATTTCAGTTTCACAAAAAGGGCCACACTGTTTCTTTAGGCCACATCACCAGCTGGTGGCACATCGAGAGCATCTTCCCCAGCCTTAGAACACCACAGGTTCCCAGTGATCCCAGTGATCCCAGGGAGGTCACTGGGCTGGGGGCAGGGAGGAGCCGCTGTCATCGTGCTGCCTCTCACAGAGGAATTTCCCTCAGCAAGGAAGAGCCCATGCTACCACTGCTATGATGCAACAACCACGTGGAGGAATGAAACTGGCTCAAAGCAAATCTTGAGGTCTGAAGTGAAAAGTCAGCACTCGGTGCAGTCAGTCCTTTCTGCTGTAAAACCGTACACTTGCTATTATCTGGATGTTTGGTTTGTTGGTGGTTTTTATTTTTTTCTGATAGAAGTTCAATTTTTAATTGAAAATTATGCCCCGAGTTCCTTTGGTATTCATGAGGTCARAATTTGGCCCTTTATGTATAGTCTAATGTTATGGAATCTCTTAGAATACAGATATTGTCAATCCTACATACTATATAAATATTTGCGGGTTGACAGTAGGTGAAGCTGATGTTATTGGATTTATAAATTTTATTCTATTCAGATTCTGATTTATAACCTTGAGCTGTAGTTGACTTTTTTTGTGACTCCTTATTGTGAACAATGTCCTCAGGCAATTGCCTAGTGCTACCCTGATCTTAATAATGCATTATTAATTCCTTACTGATAAATACATTATTTATACTAAGTACTGCATTTTATTCCCCATGTCTTGATAACAGCGAACTCATCAGATTTTAACATAGCTGCAAAGTTGTCAGTATGAATTCTGCTCCTCCTTCCCACGTGCAATATGCACATGCTTGTCAAGAGCAAAATGCTGCATTTACCATGGTTAAAGAATGACTTTTTTTTTATTCCAGACTTTACCAAAGCAAGGAAAGATAATGAACATGTGCTGAGTTTACCTGATCACTGAGCACTGAAGCGCTGAGCAATTTGATGGCAATGCTAGAGACACTTTGCATACAGAATAGCTGGGATTTTTATAGGTGCAGAACACCTTCAAGCCCGTGGATCAGCGTTATGTGAGGTCACACATACTGAACTTCCCACTGCCTATAGTAGCCAGCATCACAGAAATCTGTCTTCTTGCCAGATCCATAGAAACCAGCAATCAGCACTTGTATGTTCTTAAAACGACTGCTTGCCTAAATGAAATCCTTAAGCGAGAAGAGGAAGGGAATGGGCCAATCACAGCAATAACCTTAGGAACCTCGTTACGTGACTCACTGTGAGCTGTGGCTTGAATTGTCTAATGCAGTTCTTGGCATTAACCAGATTTCCAGCTGCTAAAGAGGTCACACATGTACGCCACTGCTGGAGTGAATTTCATAAGCCTTTATGTCCCCATGCTTTGTTTGTGTGCCTGCACTGTAATTCAACTGAGGGTGCCCCAAAAACAGCACCACAACTTTGTTCCTTTAAAACTTGCAGCAAGCAGGATTGATTTCATGACTAAGTTAGCAAGGAACATTGGTGCTGAAGGACCTGCTTTGACTTTGCATCCTCAGGTAACACCACCTCTTTGGACACCTCTGTGTACTGCTACACCTGCCAAAAAAGCATTTGAAAAATCCAAAATTTGAGTCTTTATTTTAGTCTTGAGCTTTAATACAACATACAACAAAAGGAAACAGGGATTTTAAGTGAAACAGATATATATTGAAAGAAGAGGATAACACTTAGCTTCCTACTACCTGTCCCCTGTTATCCAGTTTGCCTGACAATCCTTTTCCCCAAGTCCCCATCCACCAATCTCCATGTGGCCAAGAGAACTGCTAAGCTCATTTTCACCCTTTTGCTCTAAGTTAGTCACTGTCCCTTCTGAATCACTGACYTAAATGAGTTCATTCCCAGCTTCAAGATCCTTAGCTATCCTGCCTCTGCCGCCCAGTCTGGCTCATGGCTTGCTGACCTCACACACAAACACCTCGCTGCTTTATTGCTGCTGTAGTCCAGCCAAAGGGGCTACTGGCCTCAGCATGGAGGCTTCTGGTCACAAAATGTTTGAACAGGAGCTCCTTTCAATTTCTGCATGAATGTCAGATTCCAGCTCCACTCCATTGCAACCCAAAAAAAAAAAAAAAAAAATTAAAATGCCTCCTCTTCTACTATGTGATATTCAGCCAATAAGCATACCAGTATGGTATGGAACCAGTCACAGGAGATTCAAACAAACGATGTACATTTGCCTGCTATTTGACTTACAGTGAAGGTGAAAGAGAAGTGGCTGTTGGAGGATGAGCTACAGGTATCCTTGCAATTATTTAAATTATTAACAGATGGCATTGACAAMCATTTACATATAGAGAGATTGGCTCCCTCTCCTGCAGCTCTTGTTTTCCTCTCCAGCTTCTCTGTGGCTGATCTCACCAAGGAAAGGTATAATTCCATTAAAAAAAAATGAGCAGAGAGAAAAAAAAAAAGATCAGTGTTTATCCAAGGTAAAACTGTTCTCTTTCTCCTTGTACAAATGCCTACTTTGAGCCACGTTCGGTGCAAACATGAACTGTGGCTGAGTTGACATTTATCATCACAGGCTGGGAGGAGGACTGTGAGTCCTAAACCCCAAACCTCGATCTTCACTTGTGCCACAGAGCTCCATTTGTGTGAGAGGATGGAGAGACAGTCCCAGCTGAGCTCCTGTTATTTCCCCTGGGTGTAGGAGGAAGGATGTCTGCTCAAGACAGCATGAGAGAGCTTGTGCTGCTGCAGCCACCTGAGTTCAGATTTTGTCACCAGACACAGAGCAATGCTCTGCAGAGCCTGCAGCCTGGCACCTTCCACAGGTTTGCTTYAATTGGGGTTTTTGTTGTAAGCTGCTGATCTAAAGAAAGCAATYGCAGCAGCTGCACTGGCACAGGCTTGTCTCCACTGCTGTAGAAGGGTAAACATCCCTGTCAGCYACAGCACAGATATTTTATTATGACAAGGGAATACTGATGGACTTTGCTCTGAGTGTGCATCATGAAATATCAGGGAGAAGTTATGTGGTCATTAAAAAAAATATCATAGCACTCCTATTTTAATTTGTGCATTTTCCTTTTAAAAAAATTTCCAAAAATTTTCCATTCTTCCTTTTCCATGCTTTTTGCCCAAAYGTGGCACCAAGAGACCTTTACCACACCAACATCTGAGCCTTGGAGCAAAATGGAGATACAGAAAGGCCCAAAAAAGGCTTTGGCAGCACAGGAGACTTTCAGTCACATGAAATTCAATCCTGCACCTTGCTCCCATGGTAAGGGTTCTAGACAAGAAGGTGTCTGCAAGGGCAGGTACAGCCCCTGTGATGCTGAGGGAGAAGACTCACAGCTGTGAAAGGTAAAGACATGGCAATGGGGAAGAGAAAAGTGCTGATTATTGACAGAGGGAGAGAAAGAGAGGGACTCTCTTGGAATGGAGAAGSGTTGGAGAAGGAGCATGAATTGTGAAGGAAAGAAAGGCTGGGGCAGAGGGGCCATGGCCTGGGAGGGTTAAGAGGTTAGAGAGGAGTGGGAAAGGGGTTCATCACCTCACCTGAATGCTGCAATGTCCAAGGATTTAGCTCTTTTCCTGATCAGCAGGTCTGCAGGGGAAATTTGCTCTGACAGCCCAGTGAAAACAGAATAGGTGTGTTTTTCTTAGGAGCTGCACCTTGGGGTGCCTGTGTTGGATGGGGGGAACATAAAGCAAACACTGCTAAAGCCCATTAATGAACAACCATGCCCAGATGTTCAAGATGGAAAAAAAATTCCTCAGACAAGAATGATAGCCTGAAAAAGGGCTTAATTTGTGTTGTCAGACAAGGTATTAACTGTTAATTAATTATTAACTTGCTTTTTGGTTTTTTTTTCCCTCCAAACAGCCCCCACCCCACACTGACTTTTAATAMCTTCTATCAGTGTATGAGGGAGCATTATTGCTACATCGGGTGTTTGCAATCTGTGAGCATGAAAGATGGTTAATTTATCTGAGCTGAGAGAAAATAGCCCATCCTAGTGTGTTTTTTCTGTATTTCCCAGTGTTGATCCTGGCTGTGCTCTGACTGTTCTTTGCACAAGCTGAATGGCAATTGGTAAGTGTGTTTGAGGCACTGTGAGAGCAGCGTCTGCAGTTTGCCACTGACACTTTAATCTAATGAGAAATGCCAGGGACCTTCTGTTGGTTATTTCAAAATATTTTGTTTGGAAGAATTTTAAGACTTATAAAATAAATCAGCCATGTTATATCAACATTTCTGGACAAAAACAACTCCCAGATCTCGTGCTTAGTGTTTTCTCTCCTGCTTGCCTCCTACTTGGCTTGCAGCAGAGCTAGGAAATAAACATGTCACTTCTTTCACTGCTCATTTATCAGGGAGGAGAAAAGATGGGGGGAGAGAAATAAAGGAAGAAAAACTGCTGGGGTTCTGTGGGCATCTTGTGTGATGCTTTAACCTCTATAATTGTGAGTTCATAAAACAGTGAAGCTGCAATTGCTTCTGATCTCTTTTTCTCCATTTGCCTAGTGATGCATGAGAGTTTTTAACATCAGAATCTAAGGATGGACGTATTTATTTGATAAAGCAAATAAAGAAAAAKGAGTGAAGCAGAATGTATTAGAGCGCACTGAACAAAAGCTTTTAACCACTAACCAAGAACTACTCCAATCAGTAAATGTCACTAATGCATTTGAAAAAATAACACAGCTGAAATGCTTGGGCATTCTGATTTCCATTAAAATGAAAGGTGTGGTGCACAGAAAATGACCCAGAYGGTCTCATCATCCATCGAAGAGGGCAGAAGGTGTAATCCCCAAATGGAAGATGTTTATCCCAAACTGTCCTCAGGTTGCAAGAGCATCTGGTGGGAATAGCACCGCATCTTTCTTTGGAGCTGCTGTAGTTCTGAGGCAGTGGCATTTATCCACGGCCCCACAGAACAAATCTTTCTGCAGGGATCTTGCATTTACAGCTGGTGACCTGAACCTGGCTTTTTTTATATGCAAAAGTGATTTTTCACTTTAGCAATTTAACATACAACTATTTGTATTTATACTATCTAGATACAAGCAGATTTTTTTTCAGCCAGTTGAGGCTGCAGCAGGTGATGCTCATTTGCATTCTGCAGGTGTTTGGGCTTTCCAGCAGTGTTCCAAGAGAAAGGATATTTTCTCTGTTTCTTACAAAGAATAAGACTTTGAATTTTCACATGGAGAAACATATTACTTATAACTAGATCTGAATGCTTCTATTATGCTTGCAGAGCTGTATATAAAGTGCTGCYCCATGTGTCTTTTGGGTGACATTTGTACTGTGCCCATTTGGCCTTCATACATCTTTTTGCTGATGCAAGTGATCAGTTCTAATTCTGARTGATGGCAGAGCCAAGTCTTGTTTCTGGGTCTTGTCACTGTGATGATTTAATAATTTAACCTACAATGATTTAATATCCTTTGTTTCCCCTGCATATTTAYATCTCTGCTTGGAATATACTTGAGATATAAAAGTCCTACACTTCTAAAAGCCCATAAAGGACACAACTGGAAATGTCAAAGGGAGTAAGTATTTGAAATATGTTTGTCCTTTTCCTTATTTTATATGACATATGTTTGAAAATTTAAACATGCAGTTGACTTTAAATCTAATGCCATAAGTGCTCTTACTCTTACTGAGGTTTCCACATTCATGCATGTTTCTCCAATGAATATATGATGTTCTGGGTATTGTATTTAAAAATAGGAGCAACCTAACAGGTTTTGCATTTAAGCAGAAAAGAGAACTGCAGCAAATATGCACAGAGAGATTATTCTTGAAGTGCATTGCTCTCTTGAGCTGTCAAGTGGTGTTTCTCTCTAAATGAGCTTTCTCATTTTGGATGCCTCTCTCCCATCTCAATCCCCTGATGGACAATGCCTTCAGGCATCTGTACACCTGGAATAACTTCAACAGAAAGCTACTTGGTAACAGACAGCTTCAAATRTTGACCTTTTCTGAGGGTATGTTGTGCAAATGCTGCCTGGGCAATAGCTAATCCCCTTGCCTTCTTCCCAGCTGCCAGATGTTGCTGAAGCTTCAGGATGGCTCCTGCTCAGCCCTTGGGAAGATCTTCATGAGCACATCTCTGATCCTGCACTTTCTCCCTTCATTTACCCAGCTAATTCCTTGGCATCATCCGTACARTCTGGCAATTGCTTGCTCCCCTGAGAGCTACAAGTTTGTAGTTCTGGTTTGGCTCTTCTCAGCTTCACATCTTGTCCTCTGAATGATCTTAATTGTGTCCCCTCCAGCTGTTCTCCAAGTCTTGGAGAATTTAATTCCTTGGTCACTTTCTCTCTTCCTTCTGCACCTTATCCATGAGTAAACTTGTTCATGTAACATCTGCCAGGTGAATTCTCCCAAACTGCTTCCTCAGGTTCTGATCAACCTCATTTGTCCAAACCAAACTGTCTGTGGGYCTCACTGACGTCGTTTGGTAGGTGACAATGTGACTTAAGCCTTGCTCACTCTTCCCACCAGAGCTGCTCATCTCTGTTCTTAATTACTGTGACCTCTGCAGTCCTGAAGCCACTGCTCTSTTTGGTGGCTGTGCAGTTTTGTCCTGAAGAAGTGCTGCTGCTCATCTTGTTTTAATTAAAACAGTTTCTCCTCAAAGGTTGTTCTTTGGGCACAGCACTTAAGAGATCAATTCCACTTTTTTTTTCACTTCCACTGCAGATAAGAAAAGGGGAAAGTAATTAGCACAAATGTCTCCAGCAGCAGAGGCTCCTTGCTGTGTATCACTGGACTGTTGTGCATTCAGCTGCCATCAGACAAATGGATCTTGTTTGGGGGYTCTTTTTCGAGGTTTCCTTGGTGTAAGGAAGCTAGTCACTTATTTCCTTTCGGATGGAGCAATCCTCTAGTGCCTGAAATCCTGTAGTAAATTAATGGAAGAGAAGTCTGTTCAAGACTGTTCAGAAAGGGAAAGAGAGACCTTAAATAACAACTGTCATCAGTCTCACTCTGTCTCATGGGCTGCACTTATTCACACCCAGATGATCACAAGCTGCCCAAAATCAAAACTGAGCAACACCAAGAACTAGGATTTCAGTTTCCAAGTCCTCATCAGGTCTCTTGGGAAAGAAGAACTCATTTCTGGATAGACTTGATCATGTCTGAGAACTTAACAATTACTATGGGATGAGCTTTTACCTCTGAACCTTGCTTATCTTGTCTTCCAATAATCTTAGGCACTTAGGCTACCCATTGCCTTTATTTCCTCATTTTGGTTGTCTTTCTGGCTGTAGCTTGATTCCTGGTTGTGTGAGAGGGGTGGGAATGGTGCCTGTGATGTGGCTTTGCTGCCATTGTCCTGTTTACATCTGGATGAGAAAACCTACATGCCAACAGCAACAGTTTTCTCTGTGTTTGCACGTCTGACTGCTCTGTGTGTGTGTCTGTGTACCTGGTTATCGAGTGCTGTATCCTGTTGTTTYAACCCTTCATTTCCTTMTAGTGCCYTCACACAGGCCRACACATTCAGACAAATCTYGGTATTTCTGCTACAAATATTTCTGCACCTAAATTCTGAATGTGAAATAGAGCTAAATTTTGCAATTATGGGGATTTATTTTGGTCATTTAGCCTTTTGCTGGTGTATGAATATTTAAACCACAGGACATAAACTAGATGTACAGGGTTTCACTTCTGTTTGGGTTTTTACATGACTGGATTATACTTCCCCTGTTGCAAAAACCCATAAAAATTTAAAGATGGCAACATAAGCATGAAACAAATCACCACAGCCAAAAAAACTTGAAATGCTGGAAGTTATTTGTTGAGCAGAAATAATTCCWGTATTTGTTTCACTATTTTCCAATATTACTAGGGTTTTTTGTTTTGTTTTGTTTTTTTCCTTAAGTAAAAAAAGCAGAGAGAGATTTATGTATTTATGCAGATAGCTAATTTGGAAATTGTTTGGTAACCCTTGAAAGCAGGTCAGTTGAAATTGTGTGCATGCAGGAATTGCACAACACCGAGTCTGCCTCAGTGGAGAAGAGCTGAGCAGAGAGTGGGTCCCCCAGGAACTGCCTTTTTAGCTCTTTCAAAGCTGATATTGTTTCAAATAGGTGAAGTTACTGCCCCCCAAAAGAGATCTGTGTACCCCAGACATTCATTCCTGGTGGCAAAGAGGAAGATGCGCCTTATCCTGTGCCCTGTCCTGTGTAGCGTTACTGCTCTGTTCCCTCCGATGAAGAAAGTCGGAATTCTGACATGATTTTCCACATTAAACAAATAATTTGAACACTGCTTTTGGTGAAAAACATGCATAGTGGGTCTCTCTCCAACCTGAYTTCCTTAAGCATTCTTTTTATTTGTTGACAATCCAGTTTTCCCCTCACACCCAAAACTTTTAATGGTGTTCTTTAGATATGAAAAGCAGTGATTGAAAGGTCACTCAAAGCCCTCATTCCTGTGTGTCTTAGTTTTAAAGGTTCCAGGATTTAGAAGAATTTTGTCTGCATGAGCCTTAAGACCTGTTTTTTTTATCCTTATCTTGTACCAAATTGCAAACCCGAAGTTCCAGCTAGTAACACAACCCCAAAAATCAGTGAAATTTTAAAAGCATAAGCAGTTAAGATCTCTTGTATCACAGGTCTTTTATACTTTCACTTCATTAGTTTAGAATATTCTCTGCCCCTTTCTATTAGACTGGTTTGGGGATCACAAATAAAATAAAAAAAAAACCAACCAAACAAACAAAAAAACAAAACAAACAAACAAAAAAAAAACAAACAAAAAACAACCAGTACTTACAATTATCTTCACTTATTTTGGAGTCCTTCTATGAAAGAATTGGATTCCAGTCCCAACAACAAAACATCTTCATATTAGACTCCAACAGTTTAAATCAAAAGTCAATCATTTGGGAAATCTATCCATGTTCACCTCTCTTCCCAGAACTCCTTGTTTCCATCTGATCTATCTGCTTGGGGTTTTAAAAAACAAGAAAAAGGAGAAATCACAATGATGTGGGGTGCTGCTGCTGTGCAGTTACTTTTTCTATTTTCTACAACACAGAATTTTTAAATTCTTTTGCGTTACTCCGTCCAAAACACTTTTCCTCCCCTGCTACAAAATAGCTTTTATTCCCTTGCTTTAATATTTATTCATTTCCTTACCTCACTTTGGGGGAAATGTGTAGTTTGAGGACATTGTTGTGGGTAAATGAAAACATTCTTTAAATTTCTGTCCATCAGCTGTTCAGCCTGAAACATTTTCAAATTGYATGTGTTTAAAGGCAGACAAGTGAGAGTTAAATCTGAATTTGTTCACTTMTAATTGTTTACCACACAGAGGCTGTGAGGGGACCATTCTTCACTGTGGGATCAAATAGTGGCTTTTCATCCTCTTTTTATTTGTTGCAGTTGTTGAATAGTTTTGTTTTGATGTCAGAATTATATGGCTTGAAAATGCTATTCATTCTGTCAAAATAGTTAGCATAGGGTTGCTATGGGGGATTACAAATCCCAATAAGATGTGCTTAATATTAAGAGAAAAAGCACTTGTGCTGAATCTGGAGTTTTCTTTTTCCATGGAGATTACAGATTTTCATTTTTTCTAATGTTTAGGTTATAAGGACATTGTGGCCTKCAGTGAAAACTCAGATTGCAATTGAATTTCAGGATTTAACTTTTCATTTGCAATTATTCAAACAGAGGATTTGTTCCTTAAGAAGTTCATGAATGAGTTGCCTTAGTGCCCTATAGACACAACTTGGTTTTAATAGAAAYGCAACAGCCTAATGGAATACCGAGGTGCAGAATCTCTTCTGGCGAGAGCCTTTCTGACAATTGGCATTTGACAGGAGTCAACAGAAAAGATTTTTATGAATGAATAAATGTTAAATACATATCAAAACCTATTAGCTACACAGCATCTCTTGGAAATGCAGCCTCTTGCATTTTTATGGGATGCAACATCTCATGCCCGACTTTTAAGGTAGTTTTTGCAGGATGAGACAAAGGGCATATTTGGAGGGTCTGCATGTGTGGATCTCCCTCCTCACACTGCAGTCATGAGGGATGTGCAGCTGCCCACACGCTCAACATGAGCCCTTTAAACACCACACAACTGTYTGTGGAGGGGCAGAAACACAAGGGGTGCACGATGAGAAAAGAGATGGAAGGGAAGAAGCCGTGGAAGGTGGATGGATCTGACCTGGGAATCAGAAGGGTTTGGCTGAATTCATGCCTTTCCTACACATCAACTCCACCCCAATGTAAGACCTGGGATGCTCCAATCTTCTCTGGCTGTGGTTTCCACATATCCTACTCCAGCAGGTCCCCAGTCACAAGGAATGRGATTCCCAAAACACAGCTCACTGAGCCCCTACAAGCCAGAGAAGGAGCTGGACATAATGCACACTGCAGGAGTTGTAGGTACATGCACACTGCTGTTAGCAAGAGATCTCTGATGGCTGCTCTGGGAATGGTGGCAGGAGCTGGAACATCACATCTGCTACCTGAGCTGCTCAGTGGAATTCTGCCTAAATGTTTATGCTGCTCTTTTCCTTTTAATTAACAATGCTTGTGGCTTGCTGCAAAGGTCAGTGACTGACACACAGGAATGAGGTGTTTGTGGAGTTGTCTGCCTGACTTTATTAAATAAAGATTAATTTGTCCTATGTGTACAGAGTACATTGCAGGGTTGTGTAGGGCTTTGGTCCCGAGTCAGGGTTTTTGACAATCTCCTTAGATAACAATTTGTCACAGCCATTAATGTCACTTTTTTCACAGTGCATATTCAGAACATGGATGAGGTGTGTTTTGCTGATGCTCTCACAGGACCCCTGAAGCTGAGGGTTGAATTTCCATCTGCAATCTCATATTACATGCATAATGAATCACAGAAGACCACTGGAAAGCCTTTGCACATCCTTTAATCTTCTTTGCCAGTACATGCCCTTTGGTTTTGGGGCTTACTTTATTTCACTTCTCAATAGCAACTACATCTTTCAGAGAATAAAATTTGCTGTTTAATTTCAAATTGTGAGGAAAGCTGGGGAGGAAAAATATGTTATTCACTTTGAAAAAAAATAATAACAAAGAAAATCTCTGAAAGATTTTTGTCTTCCTCAGCCGTGTGCTTTCTGTGATTAAGCAGAGTTGAGCCAGGCCTGGTTTGTGTACAGCTGCACCAAGACTGGGCTCTGATCTCTGACTTACAAAGAACTGSCTCTGGCAAATTTGTAATTGCAGGAAGGGTAAGAAGTTTTGAGGGACTGTCAGGAATGTCTGAAATGTGGGGAGATTGCTTTTGCACAAAAAAAAAAATTCTTTATGGAACTAGGTAATATAATCTGGCCATAACTGTGTCTGAAAGGCTTGGCTCTCAAAGAGGGGTGATATTCTGAAATATTGCAAAAAATTTGCAAAAAAAATTTAGCCTGCAGGTAAATTTGTTATTATTACCTATCAAACTAGAATGGTTTCCTAAAACATGATGAAGAAGCCTTAGGTAGGTTGTTTAAAGCAACATATGAAAAAAGGTCAAAAATAAAAATTGAAAGAAAAGGACAAGAAAATTTCTTTGATTAGACCAACTGTCAATAACGTATCAGTTGCTTGTCGTTTCTGATTTCCAGGAGTGCTACTTGGCAATAGTAGCATATTTGTTACTCGGGAGTCAGTCCTTCCAATCCTAACTAATGCAGTATAAAAAAAAAAAAAATGAATCACTATTCTGTTAACAAATGCACCCTTTGTAATTTACAGTTAAATTTATACTAGTTGCTTATATTGGCTTTATAGTGGTATTTCTTGAGGTTCAACTGATTCAGTCTCAAGATCCCTTGACAGTTTCCACGATGGAGATGGGTTGTCTCTTTATTTCCAGGGCTGTCTGGGTAACAATTTCACAGTTCCTCATTTTCTGGTTTAGATTTRAATTAGGGTTATTACATTTACATCAAATGAAAATTATAACTACTAATCACATTATGTTCAGTGTTGTTTACCCAAGATTACRGCTGTCAAAATAGATATTACAATATTAGATTCTGAAGAAGCTGTCTCTAACAGTTGTAGTGTGCATGAGTAAATGATCAACARCTCAGATTTTTACTCCCTTGTTGGGGAAGCCTCTTGTGGCACAATTGCAAAATCTCATTAGAAGTCAGCACTGAGCTGTGRTTTTCAGATTATGTGCATGATGCTCACTGTATTTCATATCCTAATACAATATTTGCCTTCCTGTATTAGTAATTCCACCACAGTCTTGCTGGGTTTTACCAAGTTGGAAAACTCTTGCAGTTAATTGAGGTCAATTATTGCTAAAAAGAAAAAAGGACTTAAACTCTAGTGAGCATCTCTCCAACATGTGGAGCTGCTTCTGGAAATACACACCTGAGTCCTTTCATTTTGGTCTCTTCCAAATCTCTGTCTTTAGGAATAAGCCAGTTCCTGATCTAAAGGGACTAAAAACCTAAGTCTCCAACTGCTACTGGCAAGGCATCCTTTAGAGTAAAGTATTTTTCAGTGCGAGTGAACAAAATCAATCTTCAGTATATAAAGATAAAGTGTTTCCTTTGCCTTCCCGGCTGCACAGCCAGTGTTCAAACCAGAGTGCACAATTTATGTTCTTAATCAATGTGTACCTCAGTTTCTTGGAAACAGCTTTGAGATGAAAGATCTCACTACATCTGTTTACACTCTGTAGTTGTTACCAGAGTGGCATCATTCTATCAYAGCCTTTTCAAAGGCTGCATAAGGAAGATTAGGGAGGAGGGAGGCAAAAAAAAACAAACCCGAAGGAAAACAAAATAACTTGAAAAGCTGCAAACAACCCTTTTTGAGTCAGCATGGCTTATCTTCCTAGGAGCTCAGTCACTGTTGAGAAAGTGCAGTTTTCCCTCTTTTTCAGCAGTTGTAGACTCAGTCTTTCACCCAATATGTATTATTTTGAAAGACTTTCATAAAATCCACTTGGCCAAAATGTCAAAGAAACCAGTGAAAGGTTGGCCAACACTCACCTGCTGCTCAACTCAGCACAAAGCAGCACTGACTGTGCTTCCTGTCCTCAGTGGCTGTCAGAAAAGATAAGGCTCAAACCAGTTAGGGAGAAATTCCTGTCCTTCATCCAAGAGACAGGAAAGTTGTTTGCTTGCTTACTTTTTATTCTATTAATGGAGTTGTTTGGGTTTGTTTTTTTTTACAATGCTATGCAGCTTTCAGGGGCGYGGCTTGGATTTTGAGAAAGATCTTGACTTTATTTAAGATTATTGGGAATTTATAAATCAAAGAAACCTTTAAATTTAGGGAATGGTATCATCAAGAAAGATTCTTAGGGAGCTTTTCTATTTTCCAAAACTTCCAAGATATTTCCAGAGAATTTTTAAGYAGAGTAGTAATAAACCTGTGAGTGTGTGTATCATCAGCACTGAAAGCTGTCCCCACACTGTTTTATCTTTCATAATCACACATTGGGCATCTGCAGATAATTTACCATTGATAAATAATGGTCAGTAAGCAGAGGGTTTTCTTCAAATTAACAAAAATACTGTGTTCAATATTTGTAACTGAATGGGCAAATGAAGATGGGAGATGATTTCGGGTTCAGATGAGGTAAAATGTGGAGAGTTGTAACCAAAGCAGTGAGCAATACAAAACTTTCAACACTGAGAAATGCTGATCCCTGTCCTGGGGAAACAGTGCAAAGTGCTTTCTGTCTCCATTTAGAAAGGTATCTTCAGAAGGCTGTCAAACATGCACTGGGCTCCTTTCCCCACGAGGTAAGAGTTCTCTGCATGCTGTGATCTCTTGCCAGCCCTCACCCTGCCTTGTAGCTGGACCTGAAGAGAAAAACACTCCTGAAAACTTATGATAACCTCATGGTCACCGTGGTGCTGTCATACAGTGTGGCCCTGAGGGACTTCCCCTAGCAGGAGACAAGAAGGAGTGGCACAGATAAAACCTGGCAACTTGTCTTTAAGGCACACCTTCTCTTCCAAGCACTAAAGGTTGGTTTAGTGCTCCTTGCCTCTAATCTGAGTTCTCAGAAACATGTCACTGTGTCCTTTTCATCTCTCAGTGAGTTGTTTGCAAACAGAACAAGCCTGGCCACTGGCCAGGTCTCAGCATACTGAACTTTTCTAACTCAGGATTTACTCAGTTAAGACCCYTTATCCTGGGTTTTGAGCAGTGAGSRGTGGTTTCTGGGCATTTTTCTGTTTGCTGTAGAAGACTTTTAAATTATCATGTATAAATCCTGCTGTTGTACCTCTTGGCTTAAACACACATGCAAACCAGGTGCTGTCCAGCACCCTGAAGTGTGAAGATCGCTCTGGCTTTCAGCATCCAGTGTTCAAAGCCAGAGAGGGTGTCACTGTGACTTCTGAAGGACTCACAGCCACACGTGGTGACAGTGGCACCCTCTGTGTCATTCCTCTGCTTGAAACAAGCTCTGTCATGGCTTATTTTGGAAAGATGTGGAGTTGTTTGTCCTCAGACWGTGTGATTCGAGCCTGTCAGAAAAGTGTAAATTTATCTAATCCTTGTGTAAATTTATCTAATATTGAGTGTCCTCTGCTCATCATCTATCTCTTTTTTCTTAGAAGGAAATTTTTAGAGGGAGTAGTCCATCAGCTGAGTATCTGCTAACAAGCAGCRTAGGTCAGACCTTAATTTTTTCCTGAGGTTGAGTGCACTGAGTAAGTGATAAGTAATTGATGGCTACTGGTTGAAATACAGGCTCTCCCTATTCCTTGCTGATAAAAGCTGGGTGCAGTTTTATCTGGAGCTCTCCTTTATTGCCAGCTCTCACATGAGGGGATCTCTGCTCATCTGAAGAGAGATAAAGAGCTTCCTTTTCTGCATGGTCACAGGTGGGCTGATGCCCCCATTTTAGGGCTGGCTACCCACTGGGCAGCAGAGTTGTGGTAGAAAGATCACAGRTCTGCAGACGATGACATGCACAGGCAGCTTATCTCTCCAGCTGTGCARTCAAAGCAGTTGTTATTTGGTGAGAAAAGTCATGTTTTGCTCTTATCTCTTAGTCTCCCAAGAAAGCTATCTGATAGCAGSACTAAATTAAGAAGAGCCCTCACTCTGCTGTTATTAACATTCCCCTTTTGCAGTGGAAAGTAAAGAAGAAACAACACTAAAAAGGCAGAAGAGRCTTCACAAGCAAACACTCTTCCATGATTCTGTGAATTAATCAGTAAAAGGATGATTTTGTTCCAAGCATTGATAAATTGTCATTATAATTTTAAGAGCATTTCAACAGCCTTTCACCAGTTGTACCCTCGAAAGTCTTGTGACTTTTTTCATTGGAAAAACTGCACCACGTGTGCGGCTGCTCTGTTTTTACAAGATAATGAGGCACCCAAAGATGCCAGGSACGGCACCATTTGAGCAGCACCTCTGCCTCAACAGCACCTCTGCTCCTTCTAAAAGCATCAAATGGTCACAGCAAACACTCAGGGTTCTGCCTCAGGTGAGGGAGGGATGGCTCTGCTGAAAGTGCTCTSAGCCGGGGTGGGTGACCCTGGGGTCAGAGGGAGCCATTAACCAACTCTGTGGTGAATTAGGGAAYGGCTAATATGGGTGGAAAAGCAGGTGCTCAGGTTATTAATGGTGTGATTGTAAACAGAAGGCCACAAGAGTGCATTTTCCACCACTTCAGTGGTATTTTAGGTTTGTATCTTCTCAATTTTGCTAGTTTTTAGAATAAATGCAGATGCTTCAGAGGGTTATCTGCTGGATTCTGCAGTCAGCTAACTATACTCTGAAAATAGTTTTAGTTCCTTATTGTGTTCTTTTTCAATTCCAAGTAAATATTTGGTGAGTGAATTAATATGCCATAGCTGAATATTAAAAACAATTATTTGCATCTATTAACTCAGAGGAGGATAATGTAGCTTTCGCTATTTTTGGAAGCTGCAAAGAGTACACCAAGTTCAGTTTATTTTGGGACAATTTAAAGACCACATAAATCTATAGTTTTGTGATGTAGGAGAAGAACTGGGGATGCAAATAACCGTTTGACWGCACAGGGGACAGGAGATGAGAAATGCAGCCTGCAGTCACCCTCCTTGAGACAGCAGTGGTTAAAACCCTCAAAGAAACCCCGCAATCAGATAATAAACCTCATGTGACAGAAATGATAYTTCCTTTCTAGAGACAGAAACTCTAACAGATCTTAAATGTCTCATCCTTTCTTTCTTCCTGCTTTGCAGTACTTTGCTTCAGTTCCACTCTATGTTGCACAGCTGCACAGAAGTACTTTACGTCTATAAAAAAATGAATTTATTAAGTCAGTGGTTTCATCTTACTTATCTCTGTAAAATGTGTGTACAGCTGTCCCTGTACGCAGTGATATATTCATAGAGGACAAGAATAAAGTTACACTTGAGAGACAAAATTGATTTCAAGTTCAGTGGCTGGTGCTGGCACCTGGCCTCCTGCCTGGGAGAGTTTGTTGCTGTGCTTGCAGGGTGTTAGTGTAGGTGATATTACCGACATGGAATTGGTACTCGGATTATCTCAGTGTGAAAATTTTAAATTGGTATAACTGAGAAAAATAATGCAGTAGATGATGGTTTTTGCATTTATTTTAAAGCTTTAATTTTAGGTTTATGAGCTCTTCACAGAGCTGAGTGGTTTTTAAGATCAATTTTCTGGGTCTGCAGTTTTAAACTCTGCTTTAAATTCCACTTCTGAGCAAAATGAATTGCATGGTCCCTGCTTAGCCCRAGCAGATCAAACCTGTTGGGTCACCTAATGAGTGGATGGATGCTGCCCTGAGTGCAGATGTAGGATCTCACATCCCACTGAAGGCATCATCACTTCTGTTTAAAGAGAGAATGTGCCGTGGCCACAGCCATTCCTTAACTTCCGTGAGATCTGGTTTCTGAGACACCTAAGCCTTTGTGCAGCATTTTTTTGTATGATGGGGAGGAAAAATGGTTTTGCCCAGACCTGCTGGGCACCCCTGGGGAGTGTGGAGAGAGGGTCCCTTCTGCACCCCGGGGAGCCTTGCAGTGCTGGACATTCTCCTCCCAAACTCAGAACCTGGTGGGTTCATCTTTTTCCTTCCTCAGCCARCCAAAAGYGWRCTATTCCCAATCCTGGTGGCATGARGGGCTACAAMGACYTTGCTCCATGCCACAGCATTCCCTGAAGGAATTAAAAAAAGTTGCCTGCTGAAATTGTTCATTCACCAAGCATGTGTTTGCCTGTCTGCATTATGCAGGCAGACCCTACAGATCAAAGAAATCAGAATTACAGCTCACCAACAGCTCTGATGCTAATGACACCCCACCCGGATGCAAACTGAAAGAAAATGCCATAAACTTTTCACCTTTTGTCTCCCTAGAAAGTAAGGTTGATTCCACTGAAAGGTGAAAGGAATGAGAAGAGAGTGATCTACAAACAGACTGACTTGTGGGGGGTAAGATAAGGCTGATAGTGGGAGATGATAGAAAGAAACAATGGGAAGGATTTCCATAGGAATTCCTTTGACTGACTTATCCCAGACTATGTTAATAGACTACAAGAGCAGAAACAGAGATGTATATTCAAAGGGGGCAGTGTATGATAGAAGGGGGGGTTTCATCAGGCGTTTCGGGGAGCTTGTCCCTCTCAAGTACCTCAGCCAATGAAGAAAGAGAGAGGGAACTGCAGCCAGAAAATTAAAATAAAAAGAAGCTGTGTCCTCTATAATTTAAGACACCCCATGAGAAATGCCCATGATATCTTCATTTATTCATGAATAAATTTACAAGACTCCTCTGTCTCCTTTTTAAATGTAAACCTCCAGTATTTATAAATTAATTTTCCTAATAAAGGCCTGCTAGTTGTCCTGCTTTTGGAGTCAATATGCTCCAGAGGAGACCACAAGGATGTCAGTGGGAAGCTGATCACCCAAATTATTGTAGCARTTGCATTGTTTTAAGGTGAGAGTCCCAGCTTTGAAGCATGAGGGAGCTGAAGGCTCAAGTAGATGGCACATGCTGATGTTGGTGTGTGTGTGAAGCTTTCCTGCTCCGGTTTTGGGCTAGACAATGTGGTGGCTTCTTGGGAAGACTGTGCCCTCCTTTGGGTACTTCAGAAGAGAGAAACCAGCTCACACTCCTGGGCAGTGCCTCTCACAAGGGTTACTCTCACTGGTTCAGAAAGGTTCAGCTGGACAAGTAATGATATCGTAATAACTTATTAAATTTAATTCCTATTGAAAACTCAAGGCAAAACTTGCTCCCCTACCACTTCCTAACATCCCAGCAAACAGAGGAGATCAGATTGTGTTAAAGAGGGATTAGCAATAAAAAAGGGTAAACATTAAACTTTTGGTGCTCTTTCAAAGGATAATGGTGCTTCTCAATCAGGCTAAAAGCTGAGTTTGTGTGCAGCAGAATGAGAAAGCACCTCTGCCTGTTCACAGTGGCTCTGGAGATACTTGGAACGCAAAACCAACCCAAGCTCGTTTTCATGCAGCTACCTTGAGTATGAAAAAGGATGAAATGGCAACTGTATGCTTTGGTGTTGAGCAAATCTTGCAATAGATTTATCACATTTAATTTGTCTTTCTTTTTGAGAGTAGAGGATATCACCAACAAAACAATGAACCTCGGCTGAGGCAGGGAATACGGCTCAGCAATAGCTGTAGCTGTTCCCAAGGTATGCCAGGATCCAATTCAGTTTAAATTCAGGCGTAGGAGGAGCAAGCAGACCGTGCACACKAGCTGGGGCCGCCTTCTGCGTTGGAAGATGCAGATGCTGGGCTTGGAGCATCACTGTGTAATCAGAGGAGGGCTGAGGGAGCAGCTCCATGAAGAGCTGGTGCTGGGGAGAGAGRGGGGGAGCATAGCTGCATTGCTCATGTATGTAAAGGAAGAGGTGATTTCTAATGGTGAAATTCCCATGAAAATYGTGTTCTTGTATTTCTGARCAGCGTTTCATAACAYTGTGTGTGCACAGGGAAGCTGATGKGCAAAGGCTGGATACATATTCACTATCACAGCTTGACTGTTTTTATAATATTACTTAAATGCCAGTACTTGYTGTGCTTTCTAAATGTTGATCCAATTCATGAGAGCTTTAAAGAGAGTGTGTGGGTGGCTGATCAGCATGGTTCTTTTTCTGTTTTATATGAAATGATGCTGTCATTYGCCAAATAAAAAGGAATGATCATGCATATTGCTGCTTTGTTTTTTGTTTTTTGAAGACAGATGTGTATGTTGAGATGGCTAAATGTATAGGCTGTCTAGTATGTTCCTGCTGACTGTGATTTATTTCTTAACATCCTACACTCATGCTAAGCAAAATTGTTGAAATCTAAGTTTCTTCATTGATTTGCCCATAAATAACCAAGGGTTCATGCTAGTTTGTAGCAGACAGGATTCTGTACCACAAAATGTTTTAAATACCAGGATGCTCCAGTGTCTCAGTGGCTGACAATGCAGGTTTCCATGCAGTAGTGTACTTAATCATCARCTTCAGGTTAAGCCTGGGAGTTATYCAGCCTCCTAATTAGCTAGTCCTTAAGCATCTGAATGGTCACAGGAACTTGGTTAACCTTCTTTTCCATTTTCCTAATAGTGGTGTCTAATTAGTTATGGTGCTGATCAGAATTCCTTTTTCTCTCTGCACTTTGAGAGAAAATACCTACCTGTCCCTGAGGAATTCCTGATCTAGGGACAAATGTTTGGAGTAAGAAGTATTGCTGCTGGAATGGTGTTTGTCAGAGACACATTTCATCAGAAATGAGGCCAATGTCCTTCATCAGTGAAGGACAGATTCTTCTCATATTTCCCTCAATTCTGCTATTTATGATCACTGTTCTGATGTCTCAGCTAAGGCAGCAAATTGTGATTCCTTATGTGCTCATACCCTCTGTTTTTTTGAGTAGGAACTATCTCTGCACCCTCCAAGAGCTCTAACAGAGCAACATAAATAAAGTATGGCTTAAAAATGAACATTGAAAACCCAAGCTGACAGAGAAAAATGCCACAGCCTTTACTGAGCCTGTCAGGCTGCTGTACTTGTGTTACAGGAAAGTGATGACAAACCTTTCTGATGTTTGATGCCAAATTAATTTAAAAGACGTTGTGACAGTGTCAGCTCAAATCTCTGTTCCTGGCACTGGTGACAAATTTGGCAGTGGACCACCATCACCACGATAGTGTGGCTTCTAAACTAATGCATCTCTTTATTGCCTGCAGTGAAAAGATTCAGAAGAGAAACTGAAAGATCAGCTCCAATGCAAYCTCCTCAAGAAGGAGGACTCTGAGTTAAATCAAACTTCACTTATTTACTCAYATTTTCCATATCACTTTTAAGTAGTCTGTCCTGTGGGTACACCAGCTATGGAAATTCCAAGACTGTMACTCCACAGAATACAAGAAACCTGAACTTGGTATGATAAAACATGATAAAGGAGCAGAATGTGGTATCCTCTGTGAATGTCAACAGAACAGGATATAAAACTGGGGGTAAATAACTACTAATATTCTCTTAACTATGACTTCTTTTTAACTGCAAAGTCYATGACAACCTGCTGAGCACAGGTTGAAAATACAGAAGAGTGACTGTTCAGCATGTGAAATAAAACAGGACTTTCCAATTGCACATGGTTTCATAGTTTACAGTAACTCCCACCTGCATTCGGAAACACTTAAAAAAAAAAAAAAAAAAAAAAAAAAGTAGTGTGTCAGGATGGTAAATGATTTCCTTGGTTTCCTTGGGGTCTACCAGCAAGGCCAGCTGTGTTTTTTAAACAGAATAGGATCTGGACCGACATGCAAATTAGCAAAAGAGGGAAAAGTGGATTCCAGCATCCCTTGACTTGTTTTCTTTTCTCTGTCAGTATCTTTTGTCACAGGGGTGTTCACTGAAATCTCATTGAAATTGAAGACTGAAGACTGTTAATATTTCCCCACTTACCTAGTTGATAACCATGCTGGCTCTGCGTGGCTGACAATTTCCTACTTTCTAACCACACTTGTCCAGGTCTGTGTGTAACCAGGGAGGTTTTGCACAAACAGCAGCAAATTAATGAGAAYTGTGAGAGTTTATTGTCAAGTGTCSTCTCTTAGGTTATGACAAAGAGAGCAAAGAATGAGTTTATGGAATGGAGGAGGTTTTCTGTCATAAAAACGCCTTTGCATTCCCAGTGATTTATTGCCTGGTAGACCTGCAAACAGAGATCCCCAGAGGCTGAAATTCTGATTTTGTTCTACACAGAAAGGCTGGATGCCTGTTTATATTGCCTAATCTCCMAAATTATGCTTAATCAGGCATTAGCTTTTGATGTCAGCTTGCCCTTATACAAAGRTTTATGGCCTTCTTAATGTGTGACCAAGAGAAGAGTCTTTGTCAGTAAGTGGACCTGATGTCCAGTTCTAGTTTATGCTAGTTCTAGTTATTGCTCCACTCCTTCCMTTTCTGCTTATTCTCACCYAGAAGARTAGAAAGCAAATTTCTTTTTAACAGAGAGAGGTAAATCAGAGGAGCTTTCTGAAAAGGATTCTTTGAACCAGACATGTCCACAGCACAAGATTGGAGAATTACCACCCTGCTGCCTTCTCCCAGGAATGCTTTAAACTTCCTGACCCTCTTACCTTGTTGTGTTTACACCCTGTAGGGGACTTCAGGACTATGTACAGTCTAAGATGCTGATTTTGTCTGTTAATCRTGACTTGGAATTCAACACAGTAGCAGAAGAGCAATTTTATTACTGCTTTAAGAAAGTGGGTGCAGATAAGCCTCTTTTTCTGTTGCTGTGTTTTTTATTAACTCTCTGAGATTGCTGAGGAAACTGTTTCTCTTTATTTGAAACAAAGCAGTGGCTTGGTTGTTCAGGCATGAGCAACAAGGCTAGGTGCCATGAATTGATTTTTTTAAGAACCCCGTACACAATTTGAATTTCTTCACCTAAGAAGCATGCCATTCATTTTTTGAAAGCTGAATTAATTCAGCTTTTAAATAAGTTCTCTTTTCACCTCATTACTTGTTAAATGGGTTTTTTTTTTGTGAATTTTTAGAAATCTAAAATGCTTTTGTTTAGCAGGTGTCAGATGTCTAGACTTTAAAGTAGGACTGATTTTTTTCAGAAGACTTCCTTATTGTGTTGGGTAGATTGAAAGTCTAATCATGGAAATGGATTGATCCTAACAGTGTGTGTGTATATATACATATATAGATGCATATAACAAAATTTATTTAGCTTCAGAACACTGGAAATTCATGCTGAGATACCTCCAGATTACTTTTTATTGTARGCTTGGCCTCATTACATTGTTTTGWTTAATACAGAATCAGAAAGGACACAGTTTCCATCAGCCTACGATTCCCAGAGATGAGGCTAAACCTTCCAACTGATTTTATGAGAATGTGATTTCTCATATTATGTAACTATTTATATAATTTCCTAAGAGCACCTATTAAAAAAAGTCATTGCCCATAATAGTGCAAATACCACTGGAGYAAGTTTTATTTTTAGCCTGCTGCTCAAAATTATGTAAATTGGACAGTCACACACAAGATTTGAATAAAGGTCTGTTAAAAGCTCCATAATTCATACTCTAATTGCCCCTGGARCTTATTGATCAGGAAGGTCTATAGAAAGTGGTACTCAGGTGGTGATACACTCTAAATCATTGTCAGTCCTAAAACCTGTGGGTTTTACCATTACCAGGTAGATTTCTTTAGTTTTCTTCTTAGAGAAGCATAAACGTGATGGAACTGTGCTCCTCTCCCGCCGCCAGAGAGGGTCAAGAAACCCCTTAAATTCAAGGCTCAAGACTCGTGACAATTCCTGCTGGCTGTTATCCTGGTCTGAGCATTTTGTGTCGAGCTTTTTCCTGCAATAGGATCTGTTCTGAACCACARTGCATTCATTGATCAGGATGAGTCACGCTGGCCCACACTTGCACTCAGCCATCACAAAGAAGCGAAATTKTATCTGCTCGATGTTGCTGCAGTGCCCACATTCCTGCTGTGCTGGACCAAGCTCTCCAAAACACTGAGAGCCTTTGCTCCAGGTGCTGGTTTCTCCTCAACCAAACACCCGGTTTTTGCTGTGGTGTAGGGTCAGCTATCACACAACATTTTGAGGTGCTCTCTCAACATCCTTCTTGATTTTTTCAGTGTTTTTTACACAWGTCTGAAGTCTTTCCATTTGTGTTCCTTGTTCTAGGGGCTCTGAGCACTACTTGTGCTTTGGTGACATCTTCTGGAGAAGGTTGCTACAGGAAGGGCTAATTAATGCACCTCAACTTCCAGCCTTCTTTGTGCTTTTTTTTCTGATCTCTTTTGGGAAAAAAATAAAAAAAAAAAAAAAAAAAAAAAAAGCTCACATGCTCACATGCACCTGGTTCCACTGATTACACCCTGTCTGAAATTTAGTAATGGGCTTGAGACTCCAAAGTGAAAGATGAAAATGGATCTGATTAAAAGCAAACAGAAACTGCCTAGGGGGTGTTTCATACACAGATGCAATAGGAACTTTTGTCTTGCACTTGGATGAAAGAATTCTTTAACTTCACTTAGCATTTTTCTAATTTYCCTCTTAGGACAGGTCTGTACTGTGCTTTCTAGAGTTGGCTAGAGTAATGAGAAAAAAAAAAAAAGAGGCTTTTCTTGGCCAGAGCAAAGACACACATAGCCAGGTTTCCTGCTTTTAGCAGCAGATGCCTAGAGGACAGGATAAGGTCAAGSTAAGCCGGGAGCAATAATTCCAAAACCTCATTTTTAGCCACAGGCAAAAATGCCATAGGAGAATTTCAAGACAGAGGTAGTAACTTGTATGTAATAGGTTGTGATGGATTCCTCTTCGATAAAATCTTCCAGGTGCTCTTTTGAGCCCATGTAACCTTTCCGGCCCCAATAACATAATTCAACCAGTGTTTGACTGAGGTTTATTTYCTCTATAAAATTCTGTCACATGCTGGTCATCTGCATGTCCTCTAGATTCTAACCTTAATGAGTTCAAAAAATTGTTGGGTAGGTCATCAGGATTTTCTGTTTGTTTTTAATACACTTTACAAGTTGTTCCTTGCACATTTTTTGTCCATGTGTTTCAGAGTTTGCAGTCCTCATTAGAAGGACACCGTGCTTTGTTGGCTCCTAAAGATACTTCTTTTAATAACACCTTTTACTTTGGCATATAGCCATGCTGATTTSCTTTCCATGCTCTTGATTTTCTGCTATTATTTGTGATTTTTTTAATTTGCTCTGTGCTCCCAAAGAAGCAAATCTACATTGTCTCAGTGCCCCTCCAAAAATTTAACTCTGGCAGTTACCCTTTCCACCTTATTTTCTTGAAAAGATTGACTCTTTGGGTGAGYGTCTGTATTCTAATCCTTTAAGTGTCATGAGATAGGATAGTGTTGCACTTTGTCTGTGGATTTGATTTTCACTTCTCCACTGATCTCCCTGCCACCTTGGAAAGCTGAGTATGACCCCATGTATGAATTCATTCCTGCTTTCATGTATTTCATAACTCTCTTTGAGAGAGGGTGATCATACAGTTTCAGTGCACCTGACATCACTGCTGGACCGTTCCAAAAGGAACTAAGCACTGACCTGAAAATTTTCTCCTATCATGGATTATGGGAAAACTTTGATTTTTATGAGATTGGAACAACTGTAAGCAATTTTTAAGAACCTCTAGTCCAAAAAAATGATCTTACCATTTGTCAGTCCTTAAATATGTTTTGAAAACGTGTCCACCCAAACTTTGTTGGAACAATGTTTCCCCTTTTACTGCTATTCCCTCAGCCTTCCCATGTGCCCATTATCTCTTTCTAAGACAAATCATTTTGCACTGGGGGCCTTCTGTGCCTCCAAAACATTTCATTGCCATCCACTCAGCACTTGGAGAGGATGCACCCATGAACAGCACTCTGCAAGGTTAAAATAGAATTCAGGCAAGAAAAAACACCTCAGCTGTTGCTCACAGGGAAGTTGTGAGTAGGATTAGATCTGAACCCACGGTTCATTAGCCGGCTCTGCAACACTGCCTGCGGTTTTGTGGGAAAGGGAAGGTGGATCCTGGCTGAGCACTCGTATATTCCATGATGTGAGTGAGCCTGGGCACCTGCAATGAAACACTGAGCTTAGCAAAAATCCACAATGGCATCACCTGGGGAAAGGTGTCCACACCAAAGTCCTTCTAATCCTCTTCACTGGAAGGGAAACATCACAGTCTGTGGCACAAGAAAGGCAATTAATTTTGATATTTGTCAAAGGACTTGCTAAAACCAAGTTTCCAATACTGCCTGTCAGAAAAGCTTAGGGTGGGTTTTGGTTTCATAGGGCTTTAAGGGTAGGAGTTTTATCAGATTTTTAAAGATTTATCATTGCTTTTGTTTGCTGTTARTGTAGAATGTGTTTGCAGACAAGGTTCAGGGGTACAGGGGGAGAGTCATTAGGTCCTCATGTTTTCCTCCCCCCAAAAATCATTAATTTACAATGCAAAGAAGGATGTGTCAGTCTAGATTTCAKTCTAGACCATGCTGAGCAACTCTCCAAATGAGTCAAAACTGCGTTTCCTTCCTGCTGGCGCCACTGACGAGCACCGCCGAAGGGGTGGGATCTGCCTGGCTGAGGCTGGACAAAGGTTGGCGTGAGGGCTGAACGTGTTTGASCCACAAGAACCATTTTACACTACCTGGAGAGCAGCTGAGCAGCTGTCTGCTGACATCTGGAATGGTGTCACAAATTTGTCCAGTTGCAGCACCRAAGAGAGAAATCACTGCCCTCCTTCAAGCAGTGGCTGCTACAGGYCTTGTACGAATGCCACRMATMTTTGGGCASAARTCMAACCTTCTTATCCTGAAATTCRGCAAGTTCTGCCACTCTCAGGRRGAGAAAGTACAACACCCAGAAGGTYWGAAGTCCTTCTGTCRAAAGTCCTCTACCTTGRTAGGTTTCTGGTCAAAGAATTTAATGATTTTCTTTCAGGAAGATGGATGGCTGCTCTCAGGGTGGCTCAGCACCACTTCCTTTCTACTTGCTTTCCTGAACCCTGATAGTGGCATTTCAAATCTAATCATCATTTAAAATCCTGATAGGAACCAATTTCATATCTAATCTAAATYGAGCAAAATAAATAGGTTTGTGCCACTGCTGAATTCGCCCTGATCTACTTCCTGCTTTTCAGAAGTCAAGAAAAAGTCCCAGAAGTTTGAAGTGGAACTCGAAGAATTACACTGTGCTTCTGATATGAGAGATGTTGCTACTCTGAGATTGACAGCTGTCCTGTTTTTCTTGGAACATAGGTGGTGTTGGGAACTCTATGGCAGCTCTTCACTGCTCTGGTTCAGTATTTCTTTAGCACTATCACAGCTCTCTTCATGGCAGATTGTTTCTGGGGAGTTGGATTGACTGTTGTCTGTTTGCTTCACCCCTGTCTTCAAAAAAACGTGACTGTGAGAATTAGGACAAGCAGACAACCTGTTTGTAAGACACGTTTTCAGTGCTTTYGAGAACATTAATATTTTATTGAAACTCCAAGGCCCACTCTGGTAAGAACMRCTCTGGGTTAGGGCCTTTGCTCTCMCTTTTTTGATCCATGTGGTTCAGYTCTCTATGAGATRAAGCACAAAGGACTTGCTCTGAAGAAATTCAAGAACATTGTAAGTGCTGGCCTTAAAACAAGAAAAAGACTATAAGCTATAAGCATATAGATAGCAAATACAGAATGATCCAAGACTGAATTGGGATGTGTTCTTTTGTATGTGTATTCAAGCCTCTTTATATTTTTTGCCAAGAACCTCTAAACCATATCCCAAGAGATTGTTTCTTTTTTTAAATTAGACATTGCTGTGCCTGTAAAATTACTGCTATGTATGTGTACCTATACATGCACTTACATTACTTATTTATACATAATATACAATATTATGCTTGTATTACATGTGCCAGATGTTATTATTCTTATTTAMAGTGAACTTTTTGAAATGCTGATAATTAGTGATTCAGACACTTCAATTTTTTGGTGTCATGTATTAAAAAAATGAAATAATTTGCTGATTCTGATTCTGTTTGGACTGGAAAGTTCATTTAAAATGACTCAGTCTCACCAATTCTCTGCCATCCAAAACATTTTTTCAGCACTGGTGTGTGTTTTTCTGAAGCTCTTGCAAATGTTTGCTGTCATAAAGATGTTGCTACACCTTTGCCCCATGTAAAAGTCTGTTAAATGAGGAAACCATGATATTTACAAAGAGATATAATTTAAATTGAGTGCATCAGATAAGTCCTGCCGTTAGTAGCAATTAATTTCTCATGTTTTGATGTGACCATTTTAACATTCATAAGCTGAAGTGCTGGTAGAGCTTGAGGTCTCCACAGCCTGGGTGCTTTGTGTCAAACAAATTGTTCTCTAAGAATGGCATCATTGTGAGATTGAAAGGGCAAATCATTAGTTTAGCCATGATGTTTTGCTGAGATTTGCATTTCAATGGCACTGAGGCAAGAAAGCAGATTTAAAATTAATGTATTTCAGATGGTTTTTTTGATCATAGCTATAGGGCCCAGAGGGACTGGACTTAGAACTGTCAAGATAGACTTGAGAGGAGTTCAGAAATCCTCTCTCCACTGGTTTAAAAATGTGGCTGCTGCCCAGGTAGTGTTCATAATACATGGAAAAATTTAAGACTTCTTGGAAGCTACGAGGAGCAGTGGAGAGCCCCATGTTCTCACCTCAGACCTCACATCAGGCCTGGAATCAGCAATCAGCACCTTCYTCTTGCAAATTYCTCCCTTCTGTGCTTATCTCACATTCCCACTGAGGTGACTTATCATAGGGCAAGCTCTTTCCATGGCCTTGACAGTGGTTTGGGAAAGGAAAACTGCATCCTGGAAGTTCTTACAGCGAGGACTTGGGCTCTGGCTGTGCTGGAGTCACCGTAGGTCTGACACCCCAGGCAGGGGCATCACTCCACTGCCCCCCGGGAGGGTTTGGAAAGCAGAGAGGAGCAGAGGAGCTCAGGAAGGGTGGGGTTTGGTCCAGCAGACAAGATTTGCCAGGTCTGGAAGGGCTGCTGCAGGTGGGCTCCTGCAAACCCAGCCCCTACCCGAGAGCTCTTCAAGTGGTGGCTGAAAACAGAAATATCAGCCATGAATGTGTAGAGCAAACWGATTATATTTTGTCAGCAGCTCGCAGGGTGAAGGCTCAGGCACTTCATGTGAACTTGTTTGTAGTCCTGTTTGATATTATTATTTTTTCTTTTATCATCTTCTGCCCTGGCAATAAAAAAAAAAATTATTGCCAAATAATATATAAATGTCAGTGCTATCATAATACCTTCTATAGCTTKGTAGGAATTGCTCTTTGTAGTGTCAGCCATCCTTAGTGTGTGAAATATTTTATGAATACCTTAAATGAAATGGGCTGAGTGTCTGCCAGGATATAGACACCTTCATTGCTCTGAATTTAAATGATATGTCAGGGGGAAAGAACAAGATTAAAGCTTCATGCATATTTGAAAAGAGAAATTTGGGTCATCCTGCACAAAAGTTGATTTTTTTTTCTTTATTTTCCTTCTTTTTTTTAGAATGAGCAGAGCACTGTGCTTTCCCCCATAGGAAGAACACCTTTCTGTCCTTCACCATCCTTCTTTGTCCCCTGCCTCATCAGAGGGGTCATAAATTGAGTGAGGGAGTGACGGTGTTCACCATACAAATGTGGATGAGCTGTGCCTGCTCCTGACAAGCTGCTTCTCTTCCCTTCTTCCCACTCCCTCCTGACAAAAACCCAAAGGCAGGCAGTTGCCAGAGCCAGGTGGTGTCTCCCAGCACATGGTGGAGGTGTGGACAGGGGTGCTGCTCTGTAAATCCAGGGGAGAAGGGAGAGAAGCAGAGGGCAGGGGAGGTGATATCCCCCCTGCAGCAAATCCCTGAGATGCTGAGTGATGCTGCCCCTCGACAGCCCCTTCCCAACGGGCCAGCTCCCAAAAAAGTCAGATATCTGAGCAAAGCACCAGCCCTTTCCACACCCTTGGCCTTTCCTCTGCAGGCATTTGAAGCAGCAGCACTCCACCATGATGCACGAGCACTGGGTGAATCTTGAATCTCCAAACCACGGCTTAGCAGAGCCTCATGCAGGGAATCCAGCAGAGATTTTAACAATTAACAGGCTGGTCTGGCACTTGATGAAAGAAAACTTGCATTCTATGATAGATCTGCAGAAGGAGAGAAAAAACATCCCAGGTCTTCTTGCAAAAGAACTTGTGGATCCAGGGAAATCATGCTGCACGTAAATGGAACGGAATGATAACTTTTTGGCTGAATTATGTCCTTCAGATACTAGTTAGGAACATTTTTAAAGTTCTGGGGGTTTTCCCCCCTCATTGTATGAGGAGTGGATTTAATTTTGTGCAGTTTCAATAATCTCAACTCTGGAAGTGGGAGAGTTTTCCTCGATTACTGAGGTGGAGTGGTAGGGAATTCAAGACAGAAGATGCAGTATCCCAGTTTTGTCATCACACTGAAAACCACTAATATTTTTAGTATCTAATTTCACATACACAGACTATGGTTTGAATGCTGATTAGTGGAGATGCTSTTTAGTTCTCATGGAAATTTTCATCCCAGGGTGTCAAGATGCTTTCCAAGGGAGCCTGTGTCATCTCCACTTGACATACAAATGCACTGAGGCCCTGAGAGGAGTTACTTGCCCAAAATTGTCCAGCTCAGCCCAAACAGAACAGCCAGTGCCATATTTGGGCATTTTGTGCCTATTTTCCAGGAYGTGGTGCCTCTGAAATATATTTCAGGCATGCCACAGATGCAAGGCTGACCTCTTCTTGGTTAGTTTRTGTCAAGAAGAAAGAAATTCTTCACTCTGTACCCTGAAACAGTTCAAAGCATTCCAAAGTCAGTTTTWGAATATGTAAGTGCAGAGTTAATAAATTTCTTTTTATTTGAAGGTCAGTTTATGCAATAGACATACTTTTTTTTTGCTTTAATTAAACAGAAACCATGGTGTGTTCTGTATTAATGTGCACATAAATAATAGTACTATGGTGCTGTGTCATTTTTACATCTTCTTTCTGGACATCTGCGTGAAACMCAAGACCTAAGACAGAGAAAATGTCACTACTGCTGCCTCAGTCTGCTTCTCCATGAGAACTCCTTTTATCCCCATTTTAATCATTTGAGACTGACTTGCCATATAAATGGTTTGTTTCCAAATGTCCAAGCCAGGGCTCAGCTTTGATTCTTGCCATGCTCCTCTCATGGAGCCCATCCATCACGGGTGAAGGCTTCTCCCTGCCCCTTTCCTTCTTGGGTAAGGACCCTGCCAGCTCCTCTGTGCTCCCCTGGCTCTGTGTTTTGGCATCCATCCAACAGGAACTCCCGTTCCCTGCCACACTGCGAGGAATTTCCCTCAGCCTGCCACAGATGACCACCGAGAAATGTCACCTTAAGCACCAACATGTGTAGTTCAGAGTGACAGAGAACTTTGAGTGCTGTACTTCACTTTTGGGGGTCAAGTTGTTTGAAAGATGGAAAAGATCATGTTAGCATCATCACCTGCTGAATGTATTGAAGTTTTAACTCACTTAATTGAGGGAGCAGCATCTGCCATCCTCAGGAGTTGGGAAAAGACTCTTGCTTGTGAGTGAGTGGAAGGTGTAACACAAAAAAAAAAAGTAAACAGCAGCACTAAATGCAGCTGTAGCCAGCAGAGACCAGATCATTTCAGGTTTGGAATTACAGAGCAATGAAGATTTACCCACCATGGAGAAGGCTCAGGTTAGGTGTTGAAACAAACTGGGCATGCACAAATCCTTGGGTCCAATGGGAAGTGCCCATGAGAGCTGGGGGAGCTGCCTGATGTCACTGCAAGGCCACTCCTGATAATCTTGTAGTCATGGCACTGCGGGTCCTGAAGGCTGGAATAAAGCAAATATCATTGGAATCAAGGAGGGCATGAAAGAGGAATACAGGCTRGTCAGTCTCAMCTTGATCCCTGGGAAGGGGATGGAACAAATCAGGCTGAAAACTGTTCCTGAGCACGTTAAAGACAAGCAAGTGATTGGGAGTACTCAGCATGGATTTATGAAGGAGAAACCATGTGTGACTGATCTGACAGACTTCTACAATAAAATTATTTGCTTGGTAGAGAAGGGGAGAGCAGTGGATGATATCATCTAGAGCTTAGGAAGCCTTCCAGCACTGTCTCCTGTAACATCCTCATGGACAAACTGATGAATTATGGATCCTRTGGCAGCTATCAGTTAATTTATCAGCTTCTAACAGTGCTGCTGTTTTCTCAGCTGGAAAAGAGACTGTATTTCTTTCCTGAACTAGTTGTTCTGACTTTATGTGAT
>NW_026623332.1:1318515-1376783 GCF_030028575.1 Malurus melanocephalus | reverse complement strand
AAGAAAAGTCCTCAGTTAAAATTGTTGATTTCTCTTTGGCAAGGGAAGCATTTCTTCTTGGAACTCCAGAACTGCTAGAGAAAGTTTCATGCCCAAATGAGGTGTCTAAAGGCCTAGGTCTCCCTTGTTTATGCAGGCTGGGATCAGTGAGCAGCCTTGAGAAGGTCAAGGCCAAGTCTAGCCAATGACTTAATCTTTTTTTTTTTTAATGATCAATTTTGTATTTATCCTTACTATCTCAATGTGTTTTGGAGCCACACTGCAAATACTCTGTGTTAAGATGCCTGGTTTCCCATATTGTTAACTGCTCTCTCACCCATTTGGGGATCATTTTTTGTGCTGACATTTGTAGCCATTACAGCAGAACTTCAGGGAAGATTTGGGGCATTTAAAAAATACTAGCACTTTGAGAAGACAATTTTGTTTTTAAATTGGTGAAAAATCGAGGTGTTTTCAGCTCTTCTCACCTCCAAGATATAAATGGAYGTCTGAGAGAGCAGGGTCTGAGCAGACCATCACTTCTGCAAGAGTGATTTGCAACACCCCCCCATGCTGGGCCAGCACTGGGGAGGCTCTGAGCTGCCCTGGGACCAGCTTTGCCTGGGCACACGATTTGGGCTGCCTCAGAGCACACAGACACCCCTGCAATGTGGCAAACCCAGGCCCAGAAGCTGCCCCTGGCCAGGCACAGGATATGCTCACTCCATGGCTTTCCAYGGTGATAATTAATTTTTATGAATGAGGGTGAGGGAAAGGATGTTAGGAACAGATTGATTATAATAGGCTTTTAATTAAAATGTTCAAACCACAATTTAAACTAAAAATATCCCATTACTTATCCCTGCCATTTCCCGGGCACCAAGGCAGTGGGTGATAATGTAACTAATGATGTGATTGTCACTGGCCTGTATAATGAAGTGTGTCTGGGGGCTGATGGGATTGTGCCATCAATCAAGGCCATTTGTAGCCCTCCCTCCACCAGCAGAAATCCCAGCAGGGCAGAGCATGYCTATGCCAGCTCCCTCCCAGCTGTGACCTTTATTGTCTCTCCCCAAAGTGATGAGCTCCCAGGAGGGGTGCAGAAATTGGGATGAAAAATGCTCAAGTAGGATGATCTTCTGCACATGGTTATAATACTTCAGGGATGATTTTTTCAGGGAGGTGGTTGTTTTGTGGCTTTAACATTCCAGCAATCCATTTATGAAAAAGTTACTGTCATCACTCACTCTGACCAGAGCTCTCTCCCTCCCTGTTGCTGCATTGCCCCCAATTAACTCATAATAAATTAGGCATCATCTCATTTAACCATCATGAGATCAAAACCAGCAGGTTASAAAATGCATTGGTCCATTAAGTCCTGCTGCCCACATTGCCTGGCTCCTGTGAATGCATCTCAGCGGGGATGCAAAGGGCGAGGTGATTCTTTGAGACACCGGGAAAACCTGACACAGCCCCMACAGAAGCACTGTGACAACTTTTGGGGACCAGAGCTGCCTCCTGACCCTCGCCCAAGGTAGAGCACGGACCTGGGAGCAGGCCCAGCACAGGAACAGGATATGGCTGGGCCCCCATTCCAACATGGGCTGACAGCAGTGGGGCTGTGGGATACCCTCCTTTGGCACCTCAAAGCTAAGCACAACCCGTTTGCTCTGAGAGGGGTTTTGGCATCTCCCTGGCAGCAGTCAGTATTCCCATGTTTTGATCTAGGGGAGACAAGCTTTTTGGATATAAATCCTATTCAGATCTGACTCAAGCAGGGGTTTTCAGACAGAAACCTCTTCCAACCACCTTTAGAATAACAATCCAGTCTCTCARCAGGAAACACCGTTTTTCTGAACCAGAACTAGACAATGGTTTCCTTTTGCCTTCCTTCAGGCAAAAGGCACACAGACCATTAAATCAGTTTTCTGGTCTATTAATACCTACAGGTTGCATTCTTCAGGAGAGCTGCCAAACTGCTCATCAAAGTGCCTCACAACATTAGCTGGACCTATCAGGTTCCCACAAACTGAGCAGACTCCAATTCCGTGACTTGAAGTGTGCCTTTATCTCCATGGAATTCAGACCTGCGACGCCAAGAGGAGGAAAAAGGCAGCAGCTGACCCCAAAGGGGGAGCAACTGACAYAAAGCAGGAAAAGAAATATGCACACACTAAAATGTAATTAAATACCATCCTTCATRCTATACACTTGCTCTTGCCACTTGGAAATTTTCCAAGTATGCCGAACCCATTCATTTACAAAAGTAACGACCCAACATCGTTAGCAAATCCTGCAGACATGATTTACATAAGGAAGGCAATGTACTGCAGATTTACCTGTTGTAAATTGTGCTCATTCACGATGCTGAAGTGTTATTTGCACAGAAGCAAGTATTGTTTAAAGCTTCATTTTTATCTACGTGAGAAGTTGTATCGTTTGTGGAATAAAAGGCACCAGAACATTTTCTACCATTACTGTTGTTAGCGTTGCTTCAGTTGCTGTACTTTGAAACTAAACCTGACTTTGAGCAGCTCACCAGAAGCCACCCTCAGCAATCATTGGGACAGGTGGCATCTGCACAGCTCRTTACACATGTTTGCACAGGGCACAGGATGTTTTTAATTGAGTTTGAAGCCCATCATGCAACCTTCAGTCAGTGCTGGAGAAAAGCAAGTGATGACTACCATATATAATGCATTAGCTAATCAGAGTGCATTTCTCAGTGTCTTTGAAAAGTCAGCATCAACTCTGTGCTCTGCACGATGGAGTGAGGGGGGAAGAGAACACCACTCCGCATGCAAAGCTCATTCAACACCTGATGCTCCAAACAGGCTCTAAGATTTATCACAGGAAACTGCCAGAAGAAAAAAAAAAAATCCCTTTTTGTGTGATCCCACTTTCYTCCACACTTGTGGAGATTCCTGTTAGATTGACTAAAATCCTTAGCCTCTGATTTTTCTTCAGAGTAACTTGACATGGACGTCAACTCTGCTTGATTATGTTGTACCATACTGACCTGCAGTATTTCTTGCAACAGGGATTTCTGACTGCCCTCACTCCTGCTCAGTCTGACCACCCACCCATTTGTGCTTTCCAGTTGAAAAGTAAGAATTAAAAGCCCATTTCCTTTCTGATGACCAGTTTTCTTCTTGGTACCACACCCCCTGCTGGGAGCACCTCACCACCCGATTTTATTTTCTGCCCTGTGTTGCTGGCTTGGTGGCAATGTATTCTAAAGCTGGAGAATCTTTCCGCAACTCTGAAATCAGCTATCAAACACGTCTGCTGGCAATTTTGTGCTTAAGTCTTTTAAACAGACTTATCCATGATTTTACCAATCAGCATCCAAGATGGAGATGTCTAAAAAAGCATCAGTGAACGCTGCTCTAAAATCCTTTCACCACACAGAAATAATATTTTTTTATATCAAGGCCTTGATTTTTAAACCCCAAAATGTAAGGCCAGGAAGAGAGARCTTGGCCAGCTGGTATTCCAGCAGAACAGACCATTGGGAAGCTGGGGGAAAAGGGGGGTGGGAAGGTGTTTCATTGCCTTTCTTGCCTCCAGCCTTGGTCACTTCCAGACACTGGACAAAGATACTTCCAGTCACATGCCAGATACTGGACAAATGAGAACCATGAAGAATTCACTTTTGTAACAAAATTTATTTCTGCTCTGTGGATACAAATCCCAAACATCAACAAACAAATTCCAGTGGAAAAATACCAGTCATTAACAATGAAAACTTTTATTATTATTTAATAAATAGAACTTTGGCATTCAAAATTCTAGCTGTAAACCCTACTTTAAAAAAAATTACAAAAAGAGGCAAGAACAACAAGCCTAAAGCTGAGCCAGCCAGTGGCTCCTTTACTTTTTACAATGAACACATTGTGATTAAGTCATGACAACTCTATTTACATATGAGGTATTCTGAGCAGTTCAAAAATTGAACCCAATTTACAAAACTACCAGTCTTCAGGGACTGATCCAGTACATATGTCAGCTGTGCTTTTAAAAGAGAGCTCCAGACACTCCTCCCCACTGAACTAATGATATACTGTAATTAATATACACAGAAAAAACACATTATGATTTGTGTTTCCTGCTCTCACACATCATATTCAAAGAAGCTGCATACTACAACCAGCCTAACATTCAAAGTATACACCTAGTACCTAGTTTAAGTACTTCTGTTTCTAGACATTATGCAGGAGTTCCTACTACAAAAGCTCATTTAACAAAGTAATGRCAGGTGAGAAGAAAACAAGGTGCAGTCATCAGCATCCTAACAACTTATCTGAAGTTCAAGGGGAATATACACTTACTTCAGGCTAAAAAGGCACAAAGGTATGCAGCTGTGGAATTAATATTGCTAATGAGCTATCAGAATAAATCATCCCTTTACATAACAACCATTGATCTGTTTGCATTCTAAGAATGCAGATTAGTTCAGAAGATCTTTTCTCCACTCACGGTGGAACTTGTCATATCAATGAGAAGAGCACAATTATACTTCCAACTCCACCTGTGTCACACCACTGAGCACAAGGAAAACTGGAGCAAATTATGCCCTGGTGGAGAGATTGCAGTGTGGTGTCACTGCCCATGCTATGGCAGCAGGTCATGGAGAAAGGGTTTGTTTTTTTCCCCTTTCCTTGTGCTCTTACCCCATCCCAAGAAAAACGTCCAAAAAACCATTTGAAACACAAGACAGACATAGAGGGCAAAGGAGGGTAGRAAACGATTTGAAGTGAAAAGGACGGATTTTCAGCTCTTAAATGACTTCATGACCACCGTCAGTTTGGAATGCTGGAGCCTGAGTGGGTGGTTACAGTAAATCTCCACAATTCCACACATCTGTCACACCACAAAGCTGCACAGCGGAGTTGAGCAACCTAAATCACGTTTACATGACTGAGCTGCGTTACTTCTATATAGCAAATATTTCTATATAGTGAATACATCATCCATAGCTTGTCTAAAGACAGTTACCTTCCATGTCTTTTTCAAAATACATTCTTAAATACAGTAGTTACTGTAAATATCTTCTAGAGAATCATATAAATTTAATCTGAAACTGTACAAAACATTACTGTACAGTTTGCTAACAGCCAGAACGGTACAGTATCCATTCATCTGCAGTTGTTTTTCAGCCCTTGGGATTGTCTAATAGCTACAGCAAAAAGTTGTCATGACTAAATCGAAGCAATTCCAATGTTAACATTCGTTAATCACCTCTGTATTAAATATGCTGAATGAGACCACACACACTACATTTTAACCAATTAAACAGTCATGCATATCTTAGACAAAGCTTATTCCATTTAGAGGCATCTGTAAACTGATGCATATATAGTAATTGCTACCACTACAACAGGCCAAATTTTAAAAAATCAAAGCAAAATACTGTATCGCTGTAAATAGTCAATTGGTAGTCTGCATCTTTGGCTCACACATCCATCATTTACTTCCCTATTTTCATATGACTGAGGCAGATAAACTCAGSGGGTTTTCAAATCAAGTGCTTTCAAGTCAACATAAATATTACAGGTTCCGTAACAAAAACATTAGAACACAAAAGTACAGCACTGCAATCAAAGTATTATGAATTAAAAGGGATCTCCTCCCAGAGGGTCTTTCAACTAATACTTGAAGAGCATAAAAGCTCTGAAGTGCTTTGCAAATATAAACTACCAATCTCAACTTTGCAGTACAGTATCACCATTTAGCAGGAGGGACAGCGGTRGCACACCAGCCAAGTGACAAGCTTAATAGTTCAAAATTACTCCCTCTGCTCCCCTCTAATTGCTCTATTAAACTCTTTGCTATTTSTGTCAAATGAGGAAAAATGTGGGTTTTAGTAATTTTTTATAGTTACARCGCTGTCATCTAAGGAAGCAGTAATGTGTAACTTGGGTGTTTCCTCTCTCCTTAATTTTCTGAAATGCTATTGTTGAATCCTGACAGGAGACAGCTGCCATCAACTGAAGAGTTCTTCACTGCAGGGCCAAACCCAACCAWCCACACCAGAGGAAGGAGCTGAGGCCTCAGTCACAAAAGCCAGCACTGTCAGAGGCACAGCAAACTCTGCAAGCCCATTGGTACAAAGATCTGTGTTTTCAGTTCTGCACTAAAGTAAAAGTACACCTTTGATGCAGCAGGTGYGTATTAATGTGGAATTAATATTGCTAATGAGCTATCAGAATAAATCATCCCTTTAGATAACAACCATTGATCTGTTTGCATTCTAAGAATGCAGATTAGTTCAGAAGATCTTTTCCCCACTCATAGCAGAACTCATCATATCAATGTGAAGAGCACAATTATACTTCCAACTCCACCTTCATCACACCACTGAGAAGGACAAGGAAAATTGGAACAACTTATGCCCTGGTGGAGAGACTGCAGCGTGCCTACAGAAAGAGCACAGAAATTTAAAATAAAATGGTCTCGTTTTTTTTCCTTGAAATAGACACTAGATAACCTCACTTGAGATTTCATCTAGACGCTGTTTTAGTGCTCGCAGGAGCTGAACCAGTCAGATTAATCTATCTGATAACACCATGTAGCAGTAATATAAATAGCAACACTATTTTTCACAAATTTAGTCCAAGTCTACTCTCAGGATAGAGAAAACTGTCAAATAAATAAATCCATACAGCTAAAAACAATTAAACCGCTAAATTATAAAAACAACAGTAACTGTTAAACAATGAACAGAAAGCAAAACATCACCAAAYCAGAAAACTGAAGATCTTCACTTTTGCCATAAAAATGTTACCCTAGAATTAACTTGGTTCAAATCCCTAAGCTTTCCAAGAGATTTCTGCTGTTATCCCCACTCCAGATCAGTTGACAGATTTGCACTTCAAAGCATCTGAAACCTTCTTGCAATACCATACAAGTAAGTGATGCACGTCTTTTTCTTAACAGTGTGATTTAAAAGTSGTTTTGCTCCTTGCAAGTTTTTGTTTCCTTCAGTTAAATACTATTTTCGACCATTCATAACTGTGCAGCTAATTTGCAGTAAWGTTCCAGGAAATGTCATCTGTCCCATGGAGTTGAACAGTGCTGCCAAGTGACACTCACTGAATAAGCTACAAAACACGAGCTTACTAATTTATGGAATTGCTTCCTACGAAAATGGCAAATTTCGAAAATTCTGAAACACCACTGAAAATTTTTCAGCCCTCACATAACCAAGTACTTTATATTGCTAACAGGAAACATTCTGTTTTGAGCCTTAATTTTGCACAGGGTCAAATACCCTTTTTGCAGTTGTGGTAAAGATGGCTGAGGTGGTGCACAATCTTATTAGAGGCCTTCAGGAAGAGAACACAAACCAGACACATTTTGAAATGGGAAGGACCAAGGGAAAAATAAGTACAAACAATAAAATACAGTTGTTGACTGTTTTAGTTTTTTTCTTACAGCTATGGAATATGCTGCAGTTTTATGCCATAGAGCTCCTCTGGGTTTGTCACAGACTTTGTRCTATTGAAACTTCTTACAGCAATGTGAGAGTGTTTCAAACAATCTGATACAGCTATATCTTATGGACTTGTTTGCATACATGAGTTAAACTTGGGATTTTTCTGCTACTGGACAAATAAGGTAGACATCCATTACTAAAAATATCTTCCTTATATCCTAATTTTTGACAACTTGGAGAGCAACTAYTTTTTGAGTGCTCCAAGACTGTTCTAATTGCAATTCTTAGAGTGAAGTGCAGTGGCAATAGCCTCTGGCTTCACCATGTACAGCTACAGGTTCTTCGACCCTCTCCCCTAAGATCTGAACACAGATAATGCCACACAAACCCTTGAAGAAGGGAAGGACTGAGTGTAGTAGCAGCACGGCTGTTTTGAAGCTCTGATTCCAAAAACTAGGAGAAGTAATAAAATGAGCCCAAATGAAGGAAACAGTGTCCAACTGAATCATTCTTCACAGCTTGTTCCTACATTCAGTAGTTTGGAGAAAGGATTTCTTGCAGTTTGTACCACTGTTCACACGATGAGTGTCCCCTGCCCACCAGACTCCCGAGATCAATTAGGTACAGCTCTCAGAGATGCGTGTCCGGTGYTATTTGCAGCCTTCCCATATGGCTCCTTAATGGAAATGCAAAGACCTGTGACACAGCAGGACTTAGTGAGTCGTTTGCTACTAGATGGAGTGTTGTCATTGAGTGATGCAATTGTCCCCCATGTCCTGAGCATAACGGTCCGACATTATAGTCCTTAATTCATCGATATCCTTTCGTAGCTGACAAACGTCCATGAGCTTCTTTGAAAGGGTCTCTGTGCTGTGGTAATTTTCACTCTCTTCAGAGGAACAGCTCAGTGCTGTGAAAAACAACACCCAAGGTTAAAGCTCCAGCAGGTGTGTCCAGTGAATACTGCAACTAGTCACCCMCTTGGAAATAAGAGGCATGTCACTTTGATTACATCAAGACAAACCATGCTCCAGCGTAATAAAAAGCCTACAAAATGTGGTACCATGCGAACTTAATTCAGAGCCCATCAGTGCTTCTCTGAAAGACACGCTTTTCTGCTTGCACAGATCTACACTTRATCTACACTTGTTGAAGTCTGATGAATCAGAATAGCAGTGATAAAAAATGGAAAAAAACAACCATTTTCTAGAGACTATGGGGGTTTCTACAGTCACTCAGAAAAGAGGGCTACCGGGTGTGTAGTAGCTCATGCTGCAGGGAACCCTGTATTTTACCTTTCTACCTTGCTGACGGTTCAGTTTGGCAACCTGTCTACCTGATGAATTCCAATTAACATTCAGAAAACATTAGAATATSATACATTCAGGTCAACAAAATAAGCTTGTTACAAGGAAAGACCTAACATAATCTTTGACTGTTTTTAGGGCATGCTTCTCATTTCCTGGGTAAATTTAGCAGCTTAGTAAGTGCTGAAGACTAGATGAACAGCACTAGAGATGAAGTTACCAGGCAYGGGGCTTATTTAAAACACATGTACACTCGCAAACCAGACATATACACATTCAAACRGTAGATCAATATTCCTATCACTTGACCCCAAGGGCTTCAAAACAATAGTACAAGATGTGTTTAGCCTCTGTTAACCCTCAGAGTGACTGCAGTGTGTCTCAGGAGGGACACACTCCTGGCTACACACTTTTATTTTCTAGAGCAGTGAACATACCCATGATGGGGTCCACATGAAGAGCCCTATCTGCTCTCCTGACTCGGCAAGGAACTGTGCAGTCACATGCATTTAGTGGCCCAGAGGCTAAGAGCCCAGCTTTTCCAGAGAGTTCCATGAGTTCCTGCACTGCTGCTCCAGCTGCATAGCAAGGGGACACAACCTCATCCAGCTGGCAAGTTCAAGCACTACTTCAGCTAAACTGTTATTCCTTTGTGTCAAAACATTTATCAAACATTGGAAAGCCAACACCACTTACATCTGATTCCCAGCAGCAGGGAAAGGTTAGGCTCCTTGCCCTGAGCTCTCTGGGTGAGAATACTGCACAGTGCTTTCAAGTCAAACAAGCAGTGGGACATTTCCTTGAACAACTGGTCTGCTACAGGCATCTTCTCAGACACSGGCTGCTTGGACTGCTCCACCAGCCGCATCTGCTCCTTCAGGCAGGCATTCTCTTCCACCAGTCTTTGGTTCTTTGTCAAAAGCAAATAGAAAAAAAAAGGAAAATTAGTCTGCAGCATGCACTGTAGCACAAAGTGTCCTGTTTCAAACCACAGACAGTATAATTAAAAAATGTGAATTTCCAAACACATAATTAATATTTCTGTATCCCTCCAAAGAATGGCATACAGACAGCTTTTACAAGGCTATTTCATGTTACCATTGCTTAGCCATCTTCACCCTTTAAGTTCTCACTTCTTGAGAAGTAGGGCTGGTATGCTTTATCTGCATGGAAGCCAGGACAGGTAAGTATGTAACTARGCTCATAAAGCCCTACCAAGGGATCTTATAATCATCTATAAGGTTCTTCCTGGCTGTGGTGTGGTCGGGGTTGTGTTACTGGAGCTTTTACTCACTTCAGAAAGAGTTTTATTCAACTGCTCTATATTTCTTTCTTTTTCCTCAAGTTCATTTGTCATCTTCTGAATAATCAGCTTTTCTTGCAAAAGCTTCTCTTGCATAGACTGAAATGAATGAAAACACAGGTTAATGAACTTAAGCAACAACAGATAAAAAAAACCCCGTGTAATGTGGAATCAGTTGCTCCCAATTCCCCATTTTCAATAATAAACTTGAAACTGAGGAATCATGAGATACTGTCAAAGTGGAGTTTTCAGGATGAATTCAGCATGAATTGTCCAAAGGTGCCTTTGTCCTTGAAAGTACTCATATTCATTCCACTACTTAGTTTTTAAATCTGAAGATATGTCTTTCAAGGTCATCTGGCAAAATTCAAGAAGAGGAATATTCAAACCATCTTATCTGAATACTAACAGTCAATAGAGACTATATAAACGCCTGATGCTTTCAAACAAAGAGATCTCTTCAGCTGTGACTTGCCACAGCAAGATTTATCAGTACTACAAGAAGGTAGGAAGAATGAGAGGCAAGGCAGGGCCAACATTGAGTGAAGTTTTTTTTAAAGGCTTGGGTGGTCCAAGGTGGTGTTGCATCACTGAAAAAAATTCCCTGCACATTCAGCTTGACACCACACAAGCAGTGTGGAGTCGGTACTCTGTCATACTCCTTGCAATACTGGAAAACAATTTACAGATTTAATTTGGACTTAAAAACCCTAACACTTTATTTTCATGTCAGCAGTAATAATGAGCAGGCAGAACCCAGAAATGACTACTTGTTTTTATTTAAAAACATTTTCACATGCTTGATCTGCTGCTCTTTTCACCCACAGCATGCCCCTCAAAAGGAAGTGCTGAAGTAACGTGTATCCTAAAGATAAGCTCTTTGAGAAAGCACAGCTACACACGGCAGTGGGAGGAAGGAGGCAAAGGAAACACCCCGGGCCAGGAGAGGGCAGGAAATAACTGCTTCAGGCATTTCCTTTGCGTGCCTGCAGATGAGCAGAACCTGCAGTGATGCTGAATTGTTRCCTTTAGCTTTTTAGAAACATTATCTACTGAGAAAAATGGCCATTATCRGGTCACAGTGAAGGTCCCTCTAGCTGTCTGTGGCATGCAGACATCATATTTAAGAAGCATGAAGTGAACAGGCCAATGCAGGTGCCCAAAACACGCTCTCAGCTTCCAAGTATCTTCCAATCTTAACAGTCTTTGATGAAGATCAAGTTCAGGGACACCCAGAGCCCCAGCTATAACAGATGCATTAATACTACATTTACACACTTCATGTCAACAACAGTAAATAAAGGTGCAGCTTTCTGGAGGGTGGGAGGTGGTAGGGTAGACAGGGTGAGAAATAATAACATTTCTCAGTGTGTTTTCAGAACTACATCCACCATTAAATTTACATGACTCTGCAGACTGAGCAAAAAACATCTTATGGAGCATTCCAAACAATGTGCACACTTGCAGCTCAAGAGCTGCTCCATATAGTGGGGACTACTAGAGGAAATCAGTATTTATTTTTACCTAACATCTATCATTCTCTGTTACCCTCATCTTAAAGCTTAGAAAAAGCACACATGCTTAACAGCTTGGATGAACCCACAGTGCTAGGATTTCCATGTTCCTCATGGTGCAATGAATTCTCTGTAATTCACCCTTAATTTTTCCATATGTTTTCCCAAGTTACAACTTGGTGGCAATATTCCCAGCCTGGCACAGTTTTGGTTTATTGTGACTGACAAGATTGACAGATGTACTTTGAGTAACACAGGCATTGTACAATCTGACTTACTGCTACTCTCTTTTTTTTTTTTTGTACCAAAAATGTTAGCTTTGTAATATCTAAATTAATTACATAAATATGGATTTCTTTTTTAAAACACCACTGTCATCTGCAATTTTTCTCTTTCTGAAGATGCAATAYATATGCAGCACCACTTGTCAAGACCAACCAGAATTCTAATCCCTCTCACTCAGAACAAATCAATGAAGCAAAACCATACAAGAAGATCAAAATAATCTCACCATGCAAATAGAAACTAATGCTGGTTTATACAACTGCTGTCTGAAACAGAATTTGCTCTCAGCTTGCAAGTTAAAACAATGAACTGAAATACATTCTCAAGCATAAGTTTACAATGTGGCAGAAGACAAAGAATAAAATGAGATCATCTTAGCTGAAGATAAATTGCATCTCTTTGCTGATAAGGGATTTTAATTTCTAATCAACTAATTTTCAATGCTTCCAGGTCACAAGTATGGAAGGGCAGGGAGATGAAGGATACAAAGCAGCTGCTATAGTCTACAAGTAATTTGAGGGCTGACACCATTTTCAAATTTTATTTTCTGTCCTTATATAAACTACCTCAAGAGGAAAAGTAAGAGAAAGTCCTGGAGAACAGAATAGTACCCTGTTCACAGACAGTCACAACTATTCAGCATTTCCCAATCCAGCTCCCTAAAGTCATTTCAGGCTAACCACACAAATCACTGAAGATCACTAGTTTCAAGATAAAGGTGATGGTGAGAAAAAGAACAGGAAAGTTTAGGAAGCATGAAAAGATTTAGGTTGGTGCTACACACAACTTGCTAAATGTGTTATCTCTGATAAGCACAATATATTTATGGAATATATATGCAAATAAACTACAAAAAGGGACAGAGAACCTCAGAAAGGTTATGGAGTTCAAGTTCAACTCCTTTTTAATTATATAACACCCAGAACAACTTATGCCTGTATCACAATTTTTTTGCATATACCAGTCTGCTCCATGCAAACATCTCAGTTTTATAAAATCCGTTGTCTTCAAACCTTGAGAAGCTGAAATGATTCAATTTCCTTTTCAGTTAACATAAGTATGTCATGTTGCAACTCAAAATTCTCCTACTGCTTCTCTACAGATACTTTTTATACACTGCAATCTAATAAAAAAAAAAAAAAAAAGACAAGATTGTTGACAGGAATCAGACCTCCTATCTACCATGGTAGAGAATGGATGCGATTTAATGGTGGAAGACAACGTTTAATAGACAAGTGATATTCTAGAAGGGGAGTGCAGAAACTAAAATTTGGCTTCAATATTTGCTGAAAACACATGTCTGGGTTTTTTAAAAGGCTCAGCTTTTTCTATGGCAAGTAATACCTTCCTCCCTAGAAGCTATATAGCATTCCTTTTTTCTCCACAACAAACACTGGTCACTGAGTAACTTTCAACACTGYGTGAGTCAGATCTACAGAGCTGCAGCTGACTCCTAGTTGACAACCTCTGCTGTCTAGAAAAATCTTTGGCTGCAAGCTACAACATCCATCAAGAGAGTTAAAGTATCTAAGTGTCAGAAACCAGTTGAACAGGGTTCAACTAGCCTAAGAGATGTCACATGTGAGGTAGGATGGTTTAGAAGGGCACTTGTCACTTCTAACAAACTGAACAATGAAGCCCCTAAGCAACATCACTTTTGTACTCTGGATGATCCACTAGACCAGCAGAATGAGGATGTGACATGGCAACAGTTTTTCGTTTTTGGATRAGTACCAGTGAAGTGCTAAACCATGGAAACATAACAACTACACTTGAGCCTGCAAGAGAACATKGGTCTACAGAACATGGGTCTACAGTCCATAAGATTAAGTTTTTGGTATTTCTCYCTTTGACTCCTATTCAGAAAGACAGAAGGATAAAAGTCAACTTTAGCAATATTATTCTTATGAACTAAAATGCATGTCAACCACAGAATACATGCTCTTTCTTACCTGCATGTCCAAAATTAGTCCAGTTATCTGATTTTGTTGATTGTCTATGACCTGGAATATAAAATTGACCATTTTAGAAGGCTTGAATCTTTTCAGATTCTTGTCGAAAAATCAGCTTACAGGTGTATAGAGACAAGTTTTAAATAGTGTCTTTAAAAACGCAAATGACAAGACAGTTTGACTGTGACAAAACATAAAATTCATGCAAAATGAATGTAAATGAATAGAGACAGACATGTATTGAAAAGTCATCTGAAATAGCAACAAATATGTAATTCTTCAGTGAGATATTTATTTCTGAAGTGTAAAAAAAAAAGTGCAGGACTTAAGGTTAAAGATGCCACCAGCAGATAATTTGCAGACTAACCTTACTGGCTTTCTCATTCTTCTCTTTGAGACACTCATTCTCACTCTGAAGCTGTTTTGTGTCCAACATAGGAAGCCGGATACCATCTTCCAGGCATTTTTCTACCTTCTGCTGTAAACTGCCATTCAACATGAAAGAAAGATTAAGTGGAATAATAGAAACCAGAGATGTGTTTTAGGAAAAAAATGAGAAACTTGCACCATCTTGCAACCAGAACTGTATCACTGTACCTAGCAGAATCCAGCCTTATGAAAGAGCATATAATTCGTGCAACAACAGTGCACGAACGATGCACAAATTCTAAACTCTTCAAGTTGCCATRGTACTGACAGGGACAGATCCATGCAGATGAATGCAGGTTTTGAGGGCCACATTCTGTGTGAGTCTCCCAAAAAACACATCTCCAGCAGTACTGTGCACAAAGAGGGGCCAGAGAGGAGCAAAGAAAAGCTTTGTGGTGCTCACAGTAACTCTGTGCTACTGTGGGAGGCAAAGGCAGCTCCAGCACAGCTCAGAGGCATCTGTGAACCCTCTCAACTCAAGCCCAGAACTCTGTCTGCTCACCTTCTCTCAGAAAGGAAATGCATTTTATTAGTGATAATCTTTCTGTCTAATTTAGAAACTGGAGGAATATTATTTCACCCCAACTATTTGTAGGCTTTCAGAAAAGACAGAATGATCCTCCTCTAGATTATGAGAGCATGAAAGCCTTCCACTGGTAAGATGGAAACAATGTGTCAACAATTTGGCGGGGCAAGGTGTCCCAGCCAGCTCTCCTTTCATGATGGAAACCTTTCAGACTCCTGTGGCATGCACCTTTACCCAATGGAGGGAGAATGAACTGCAGGAGCATTCATAGAAACTTAAAAGTGATCCCCTGATCTAAAATGGAACATAGTGACAAAGTCTCCATGTCTTRCCTGGATATTCTTGGATATCTGTCCCACTTGTTTTTTCATATTTACACAAGTTCAATGACAACATACTAGCTACAGCTAAACCTCCCTGTAAATATCTGCAGCTTTGATGAAAAGGTAAGCAACAGCCAGAATTTCTTGAAAGTTTTGACTCTTCCCTGATATACCCATCAGCCAATATTTAGGGTGTGTTTCCACAGCTCATGACAGGATCRGTTACCAAATAGCCCTGCTGACAGCTTCTATACAATGCCCCTTAGCCATATGAGTTTATTCCATTCTCTATCTGCCAGCAGCTTATGATGTCATTGCTGGAGTGTCCCATATCCCTAAAGACAGATAGCAAAGAGTGTCCTAGGCAGACTCTTCTCTGTGGTATTAGTTTCAACTTGCCATAAAGCCATGAACAATCATTAACATTGTAATAGATTAAGATTGCAAAAATAGCATTAGCTCTTGTCATCAGGTGAGGAATGCCTAAACAGCTGTTCATACCTCTGCACTGTTGTGACCAGCTCTTTTTCCTTTTTCTTCTGAGATGCCAGCTGTAATTCTCTCTCTTTGCACTGTGACCGGGCCTCTCCGAGCTTCTTTTCCAACTCAGCCATGGTTTCTTGAAGTTGCTTGTTCTTCTCTTCTAGAATTTGCAGCTAACACAAAGTTACATTAGTCAGATACGGGGCCACAGCAGCAGAAGGCCTTGTGGCACAGCCTTGCAGTGACCCGCTGCATAGTTTCAYACCTGTTTCACTTATCAGATTATTGAAAATTCAAATACCTACAGTGCTTTCTAAAACATTGAAATATTTATATTCCTGAACATAAGGGTTAAAAAAAGATGCTGAAACAGTAAAACTGACTTGAGAACAGATATTAGAGGGCTTATTTGTATTTTTAAAATGTAAAACAAACCCTCTTTACCTTACCTGTTTAGTCTGCCCTTCTATATCATCCAGTGTTGGTAGGTCAGCCAGGTATTTTTCCAAGGTTTCAATTCGTCTTTGTTTTTCTTTGTTTTGCTCCGACTCTTTCTGGCATTTCTTTTTCAGGCTATTAATATATCGGTCTCTAGTTTTAAGCTAGAAGAAAGAAAGGGTACATGTTTTATGATAACAGTAAAAAATAAACCTGCTTTGAAAGCAGAGGCTKTTAACTCTCCAAGAATTGTACTGTCAGCTGCATGAAAGGGTTTGCTAAGAGCAGAAAACAAAATAAAAAATGATTAATCCCAACAGCTTCAAGTTACAGGCCCACATGTGATCTCAAACCACTGCTGCTTCACCTCTGCCCACAACAATCCGTGTGCCTTATGAACTGAAAACACAAATAGTTCAACGATTAAAATACTGTTAATTCTTTCACCMACTAAGATGTTCATATGCAACAAATAATCAGATATATTCTAGTTTCTCTGGACTGGGAAGACAACTTAAAACACAAGGCCCAAGAACTTAATCTACCAAAAATGGAAACCAAAACCCTGACTTTGATGCCGTCTGACAATCACATCAGAAGGCATCAGAACAGAATAGCTTCTTTCTTAAACATCTTTTTTACAGGCACCTTAATTGACCATAAGCCTGGAAAAGATTTTTTGTRTTATGTTACCTTTGTTCACATTCCCTGTACTTACTCTGCTTTATTACCTAGATCAAAAAGGTGGAAATAAAAATGGGAAAAATGAGTATTTTACACTGTCCCTCCCTGCCCTCTCTCTCCTTGAGAGCTTTTTRTTCAGTGCACAGAATGGACGGGTGTTAAAGGGGCAAATCAGGACTGTGCAGTGAATCAGGGTCCAACCTACAGACCATCCTGCTGACACAAGCACAGCTGCACAAGTCCTCACCACTGCCACCACCTGCCAGTTCCCACACAGTGAGGAAGACAGGCAGGAAAAGCTCAGACAGGAGGAAGCAGCAGCATCCAATTTCTGCCCTTCCTGACTTAGTGAAAAGCATACTGAGGGTTCACAGGAAATGGTAAGGCAGAATTTTGAGATTAATTATGCATTCTTCTTTGTCTTCCCAGCTGACACTTCACTGTATGATATTACTTGTATCCCTTTAATGTGCATTAATATAATTTAAGCCCAGTAATTAAAGAAGAGGCAGTAACAGTGACAATACATCCCTAAAACATTCATTAAGGAACCCCTTGGTCAATGGCACATTCCTGCTTGCAATAAAGGCAGGCTGTCAGTACATTCGAAACTACCCCTGGGAATGACTTCAGCCTCCAAAGAAACTCTTTGTCAAAACAGTTCCAAGAACACAGCTATCTTTGTCTCAGAATAAAGTCCACTCTGCACATACTAGSAAAGCCACAAGATAATCACTCCTGCTGAGTAGGCACATACAGGTTGGTAAGTGAATCTCAAAGCTAGAGAGCCACATTTACAAACCATGCTAAAAATAAGGATTTCATTTTCATAACCCATGYTTTTAAATTATACTTTTCTTTACTGTAATAAACACCTCAAGCTACAAGAATAAGCAGCTTTTTGTTTTTCCAATGTTTAAATGATACCTGGTCAAAACTGTTATCATTATTATAATTTTATCTAGGATCTCTTTTTACAATATGTTCTCTACAGATTCAGATTTATCCATTACCAACACCTGAAATCATTAACTTTCAATATTTCTGTCACAGATAGTTTAGCAACCTTTTAAAAAGAACTCGGACACGCATATCCCAAGCTGCTCTCACAAATAAAATGTATGCTGCTGTAAGAGTGACAAAAGAACATGTGGAACAGAAAAAGACACTTACTTTCTCCTCCATCTTCTTTTTCTCCTCACTAGATTTGTTTGAAAGTTGTTTCACAATTTCACTGAGTTGTAATTCCTTACTCTCAGCTGCTGCAATCTTTCGCTCAAGCTCCTCGAGGTGGGATGCTGACCTTTCTGAAATGTGAGGTTGCAGTGSTGTGCTCTCATACTGTGGTTGCTTATGAAAAGAAATAAAGTAATTATACAAATGAGTACACACATACCACTGCACAGTTGAACTGCAGAGCAGAAAACAGTCCTGGATTTTTTTTTTTCCGCTCTCAGGAAGGGTGGGGTTTGATTTTTCAAACATTAAAATACAAGCCAACAGTCTGTTTTTCAGAAAACTGGAGCAAAGAGACAAAGAAGCTGGACACCTTTACATTCATAACGAATGCATAAGATTGTTGTGTGGCCACTTTGCCCCTCAGATTTATGGAAGAGGTGTGATTTTTCTCCCAAAATAAATCCCTATAAATGCAAATAAAAAACATTTCCAAAACAAATCACTGCCACTGCATTATCATACATTTCCTGGGAAGAAAAACACTATAAAATGGCCATGAATATATTGAAGTAAGAGATGCTTCAATCTCAAGACCCTCCTAAAGCAGAACATTAGTACTAGTCAAACCTTAGAGTTATGACACCTGGGGTGAGAACAGTGCAGGAACAAGCATCAGACTAGAGCTACAATCAGAGGGCAGATCTCCTATCTTTTGTTCTGTATACAGAAACTTCCACCTCCACCGCCCAGAGACAGACAAACACAAAACAGGAGTCAGCTGCGTGTGGGATGAAAAGGGAGATAGATCCCATTAGGTTTTCAATGTCAAGGTTCTTTCAAAAACATAAATTGGTTATCTTTAAAAATATTGTCTGTATAACTTCTTTAACTAGTGACATTCCTTCAGCAAAGCATTAAGAGATGAAAATTTTCATTAAACTAGATTTACTTTTGTAAATTCATCTTACAGAAGGCACACAAATCAAGCAGAACCCAAATATGTTATAAACGTTCAAATTTCTTTCAATTGTAAAAGAGGAATGCACCTACTGCTTTATTGAAGCATAATATGATATACTAAGATAAATTTCAGTTTCTGCAATACTGTTTCTTTTGTTTATTTGTCTTGCTCATTTTTTGTTTGCATCTTCTCTCCTGCCCTCCCCCAAAAATTCTTAATCTAAACAGATTTTAAAAGTATTTTGTAAAAGAAAATCTGGAAGCAACAAAAACCACATTCCCAGATGTCTCATAAAGTCTCTGTATACCTAATTTCACACTAAGGTTACATTTGAATTTCTCTGCTGTCACACAAACCACATCCTCACCTGATGTACAGCTGTGTTATTCCAAGCACACAAATAATGTCATGCTGAAGTATCCTAGCTGAGATCCATGTGCAGTGTTTGTGACAGGAAAAGATAACGTAATAAAAGAGGGACAGAAAAGCTWTTTCTCTGCATATCTGCCTTTAACACTCTCTTGCTGCATTGCATTTTAGATATGCCAAGGCCTRGAGATGCAACTTGTGTGACAGCAGTCCTCAAGCTGATCTGCATGTCTTGGTTAACCTTTGCTACCTCATCCTTACACCCTCATTGTTATCTCACCTTTATCATACTTCAAATCAAGTATGCMCAGAATTTTAACATAACAGATTTCTGCAAATGTAAAGTAAATTACAACTCGTAGAGGATATTCTCTATACAATTCACAGCTATGCAACTACACAGCAATCAATAATGACAAAAGCTCTACACTTGRCCAGCAGAAAATGGTGAATATGCTTTTAGGTGCCAGTTCTTGAGMAGTGGAAAGCTTTGCTGAAAAGAAATATTCATCCTACCTGTAAGTTAGTCATGTACGGTTCTTCGCAGTTCACAAGGTGGCTTAGTCTTGCATGTTGAGCTCGTATTTCGTTTTCCCTTATCTTCTGATGTAAATTGTTAATTTGCTGATTTTGCCTGTAATTCACAAATTTAATTTGGAAAAAAAAAGGAATGGAACAGAGATTAGACAAACATGGATCTTAAGACTTATACTGAAGAATACAATAACAATGGTACTTGACCGCCTTATATCTACGTTTAGCTGTGGGCTTTTCCCCACTGCAGCCAGACTACAAGATGTAGAAATAAAATTAGAAAACTATCAGTTTTGTGGGGGTTGAGGGAGACTTGTGTTATCATTTGCCRCTAGGGCTGGAAGTATAAACAGGGAAAAGYATACAGAAAGYAGAACAAAACCAAACTAAACTGACRCCTTATAYTTTACTTGGAYTTTCCTGCTCRGTTCCTCTCTTWACCAGAGCTGACTTTTGATAAAAGTTGAAGAGATTTACAAATCAAGGGGAATAGAAAGAACTCAAGAAGAAAAGGCCATCATATAAGATAGTCAGTACAGCTTTCCTGCAAGGTCTTGCTGTTTGCTTTGCTTAAGATTCGGACAACTGCTTCACATAAGATGTACCYTCCCTTAGGGCAAAATACTGCACGGTGAGCTAAATGAGTACCCTGCACCAACTGCTTGGCCAGTCTACAGCAGAAACAGTATCACCATTGTATCTTATTTAATTATCCCAAAAATGGTATCACTGTTTAAATCACGACTGCACTTGAACCAGCAGGACTGCAGGGCAAATACTGCCAGGTCTCTCCCCCAGGCCAAGTCACAGCCCCATGAGGTGTGCAGTAACTCTCCAAGGAGCAATATGCACCTCAACACCTGAGCCCAGAATGTCAGCATCCACCAGCAACACACAGAGACCTTCTCAATAAACTTAAAACCAACTTTGTGCACTCCATGAATTTTTACTTTTCCTTCTTTTTTATCCTAGGATATATCTACATGCAAACATGAGATTTTTTTTCTCAGAGCTTCACCTCTATGCATAGAGGATGACTGGATTTTCTGACAACAATCCTGAACCCAGATGATTAAACCCAATCTTAAGAGGAGATAAACAGCAAATACAGGTTAACTTCGAGGGAAAAGACCTTCCTTTGCACACACTGGAAAAGAAAATCCTGGAAAGTACAGAAAAACATCAAAATCTGTTGCTTCTTTTAGAATTTGGAAGTGTTGTGTTTAGAAAGAGCATCTTGGAAACATCAGCATACAAAATATGCATTRTACTATCTTTTCAACTAACAAAAAATATGTGTTAGTTAAAAAGATGCCAAATGCAAATTTTAATAGGATGTTAAAGTCCAGTTAAAGGKACTATTTCAGCTACTCACATTCTTCTAGCTATTCGTCAGCCAACTGTACCCCAATTATTTGGTTTACAAAAGGAATTTCATATTTGAAAAATATTAAAAATAGTAGAAGTCACATATTTCTCATCTAGATGTGTTTAAGAAGACATGATGCATGTCTTCAGAATATCTTTTTTTATGCTTCCCTACTTTTGTATCTGTAAAGAAGAGCAACAAATGGAAAACCAGTATACATAAGCTGCCATTTGGTAGTACCTTAGAACAATTCATTCAGCCTGACTCATAAGAAGAGAGTGAMTGAATGTATTTATGTGACTCCATAGCAAGTCTTAAAATATTTTGTATCAGCACAGCTGATTTGGAGGCTTTCCTGCTCCCTYTACTATCTAGATGGAACAAGCTTGTACAAACACAAAAGGAGTGTGCAACACTGAAATGCAATTCTGGTTGTCATCTGTAAGATGGCAGTACAAACAAAAAGCTTTCAACATATTTTGGAAGATTAGGTAAAAGAATATGTTCTTAACTTGTAACAGACCTCATACAAGCCAAAGAGTTTGTGTAACCATATGAGAAAATATAAAGCCTTGATGACTTCTGCACACGCCTGGTCGTCACAGAGAGCAAAATTATTCAGTATGAGTTATCCAAACCTAYGAACTGAAGMAAATTTTCCTTTTTTATCACCTTAYTRCTTACTAGACAGATTTATCAAAATTCCTTTGGCCCATGTGTTTCAAAATTATTTATTCCCTTGTCACATACCTCTTGAAAGTGCTATATGATTTTCTGTTTAGGGCTGACTTTTACTTAGCAGTGCCTTCATTCACAGGCAGGATTTTATGAGCCTGAATTTAACACTACAGCCARGAGCAAATGTTTTAAAATAATTTTGAACTATCAGTGTAATTTGAACTACATTACCGTATTTCCTTTCGTAATCCTTTCCCTATCCTACCAAACCCCTGTTGGAAGAAAGAAGAGACACATTAATCCAAGATGAGACAGAACACAGAGTTTAACTAGCTTGCTTCTTTTTCTTGCAAAGCATGAAACTCTCCATCATTATAAAACCTTGCCAAAAAACACACTGCAGAAATGTTTAAGGCTGTGTAGATCCCATAAGATCTTTACATAGCTGCCTCTCTGAAGGTACCTAGGTACCATGGAAACTACTTTCCTTCACAAATTCCCAATTTTTTCCTCATAAATGAATATTACAATTCCATGTTGATGGCAAAGGAAGAGTTACCGGTACATTATGTGTCATGGCACTTTTCACTTCATTCAGCTCCTTTGTCCAAAAGGAAAAATCACAGTTTAACTTAAAGTGTCTATCTTGACACATCCCTTCCCCTTACACCCAGACTAAAGCAGAAAAAAGAAGGCAGTACCCTGATCATCAGCCAACCACAGGGACTCAGAAGAAGTTCATTAAAAAAGAAAATAAACAAAAGTGGTGGCTTTTTTATCCCAATTCCCACATGTTAGCTATTTACATTCTAGCTAGATTATTTACAGAAAACCCTACCGTTTTCACAAAGTAATGACTTTGGCTTAYTTCCAGGTCTTGTAAACACATATTCTGCTCCCTTTTCTTCCATTACCTTGAGCATTCTTTATTTTTGTAAACAAAATTTCAAGGCTTCAGACGTTTCACTACTGCAGATCAATGATATTTTATTAGGAAGGAAAGGTTAAAAATCTGTCATGGCAGATGTCACCATTCTCTCATCTTTTGCAGAATTACCAACCACACCCCTACATGAAATCCTAACACTTAAAGACTAGGCTATTAAGATGCTGATTCTTTGTAACTATTTCCCTGGCATTTAAAGAGAGTAGTATTCCTTATCCATCTTTCTGCTGCCACAGATACTTCCATTCATAATTCCCCCATCCTGTGACTACTTAAAAAGCTGTCTGGAATTCAGAGGAAAACAACTGATGACACTCCACCCTAACTGAATCCATTGAAATGAGCAAGAAGAAAGTTAGAGCCATAAGAATGAAGCATCAACAGGAAGAGGGGGAGGTCTCTATTTTGATTCAATTGCAGTTCTGTCCTTAAGTTCAAACAATCCCCTTTGAAAACTCAAGTAAGCACAGAGGATGTGGGATGGCAGTGAGTGGCACTCAGCTCAGTGTGYACAAGCCTGGACTGTCTTCAGTGAYCCTCATAATAAACTGCTTAATATACAAACTGCTTCTCTTTGATTATTTGTAAAAAATATTTGTATAACTGACATTCACATAATTTTCTCATATTTCCACAGGACAAGTGTGAATACATGTTTATACAGACACTTGTACATCCCTTGACTTTAACATGAAACAGCYTTTAGAAACCCACATCTGCCAGAGAAGCGCTTCTTCCCCTCAACTTCTAAGTTATTTTTCTTAACTTTAATTTTCAAATTGGCATGAATCTAAGTCCCACACCCCAAGTCAAGGTACAGATCCAGTATCTTCAAACAATTCAGGGACTTTAGAACAGAGCTTCCTCCACCACAGAACACTAGCAACTTCATAAGAAACCAAATGACAATTGATGCTTACCTTCAAAAGTCATGACTTAACGAGAATTTGCTGCTTTAAGTGAAAATGCCTGAGCAGAATTCTTCAGAATCAGGACGCAAAGAAAAATACAACATGGATCCCTCTGTATTACAGATATAACTTATTCCACACTGCAGCTGGAGGTACGCTGCTTTGTTTTGCCAGTTAAGAAGCTGGATGCAAACTTTTATATCCCTTTGTTTTAGAGGCCCGATCTCTTGGGACCACAAGTCCAAACGTGCAGAGTACTGATAGGAAAGGAGATTCTTAGTACACAAAGTCCTAAAAACAATGTGAATACATTTTCCGGAATTTGGAAGATAATGCCAAAGAACTCCAACATCAGCAAAGCTCACGAGGAAATGAGATCTCAAATTTCCTATGCAATAAAGTCTGGGGTTTTTTTTTTGTGTAACTGTTCGAAGTGAACCTTTCTACCAGTCACAGCAGACCTTACCTTGAAGGGAAGATAGGAACAGTACCTTTGGGAGTCAAGACATTATCTCTGATCTGGATTGGTTTTTCATGGTATTTTAGAATGACTTTTCTGAATTGCATCAAATTTGATGTGTACTGAAGCAAGGCAGGCAAGAGCACAGACAGCAGTTCTACTTTCTCAAAAGCCTTGGACAACTTAATCAAGGCAGGGCATGAGAGAGATGACTGTGCCCTCCCTCTCATGAAGGGMGGTCTTCAAATTCTGCAGTCTCCTGACAGGACAAACAGAGAGCAATTCTTGCACCTCCGCTGCTGTTCTCAGCTCTGCCTAGAACTAGAACTTCCTAAAAGCATTTAAATCTACAGAATGTAAAATGCTTCGGCACCAGTTCCACAAAGAAGCATCTGGAACKGCAGCAGACCAAAACTCCACAATGTTGTACTGCAAAAAGCAAACACCACACAAGCACAGCCAGTGAGAGATGAGTGCTCAGCCAGAGGGAGGTTTCAGTGGCCAGTCTGGATGCTTCAGGGAAGATGTGCTCATCAGCTGGAGAAATCTCAAAGAATAACGAAAGCTACTTGATGCCTAGGGAACATTACCTAAGAGTAAAGACTAAGTCATATTAGGGAAATTTTTCCAACATTTGAGTTAATCACCACACTGCCCAACCCAGAAAGGCTGTAGAACATCTGGTATTGCAGATACCAATAGCGTAAGCATCCAGTGACAGGACTACAGCTTGTCCTCCCTCGGGCCTGGCAGTCACGTTAAATATGTCCTTTTTMGCCCTACATCCTCTCATTATTGCCAAGATATAGGTTATTAGATGAAAACTAATTTCATCAATGTTACTAGCATTCCCATGTGAAAAAGAAAACTTTTAAAACAGCTAAAATAATTCCTTGGTAACAAAATCTTCCTGAAAGTTTACCAGCTCAAGATTTACAGAAGCCTCATCCAAAAGTGACCTGGGTGATTGATTGGTGGTATCAGAAAAGATGAAGGCATCTTTTTCAAGCTTTTATTGGAAGCAACGTGTATTTTACACAACAAAGCACTGAGGAGGTWCCTCACACCCCACTCTCAGCACAGGACTCACTGTTACACACATATGCACTCACCACCTGGGCTTCACGTTCCTCAAAAATGGCATCAAATTATCACTCAAGTGCATATGCTAATGCTGCAGGTTTTAACAAGTCAATCGTAATTAAAAGAATTACAGCTTTATATTGGCATTAAAATTAGCACTATCAGAGCACATACTATTTAATGTCATCTACTGAAGTCAGGACTTCAGTACACACATTTGACACAAGGCAAAGAAAATGTAATTCTCTTGTCTCAGTGACAACAACTAATCCTAATTCAGATTTGGATTAAAAAATTCATGATTTAGCAACTGTTTTAAGAACAAAAATGTTGTTATGCTCTGAGTAATAACAGCTATTCACTAAAATTGTACTTCCAAATCTATGTTTCCTTAAAAAGCTGTTCAAATGCTCTTATGCTGTGTACAAGAGAACACTGCATGCACAGTGTTATTCTCAGCAGCTCGTGTCATGTGTCCAGATACCTGGCATTCACTCACGTACCTTCCACATGCAGCCCCTGCCACACAAACCTGCCAGGAGCACACTAGAGATATCTACAGTGGCAAGGCCAGTCTCAAGAGACATTCAGAATTGCACCAAACAGCATCATTTCAGTGGTGTTAATGCACTGAACAAARGAGCAACGTGAAGAAATAAAATGTGACGCTGTAATTTTCTAAACCAATACAAACCTGTTGGCTCCCTCTGGTGCTAAATATAATGTAGTGTTACATACTAAGCTGCCAGAGAAGGAAAGCAATGATATAATCCAATTATTTTGTACAGTAGGTGACAGAYATTATAGTAATAAGTGTTAGAGCAGCAGATTTCCTCTTACAGATTAAATCCYTAAATCCTCATTCATGGCCTGTACCAACAGTTCTTATGTGGAGAAAACATGACACGCCTTTAAGAAGTGCCACTGTGTTCTACTGAGCACACACAGAGCAGGCTCACTTCCTTATGTCACGTTTTCATTTTCTAAAGCACAGTCTCCCCTTCATTTTCTTTTTAAGAGCAAACATAAAAAACATTTCAGGTTTTTACTGCTTAAGTTAGTAGTGACTCCTAGCGTAGTTTCAAAAACCAAACCAAAACTAYMTTTAAACCCAYTCATCTATGTTGTGTATTACTCAAAYAAAAGCTGAACAGGCTACACAAATTAAATCAATTTATCACTAAATCTGCTCTTCAACACAGTGTACAGATCAAAAACGAAGCTACTTGTTCCATTCACAGGCTCAAGGGGCTGTTTGGGATTTTAAAAGCTTTAAAACTAGCTTGAATTTCTAGTGACAAACCAAAGTATCCAAAAATTATGATTTACGCAGTTAAGCATTATTCCTTGAATTGTTTTTGTAACTATTAGAAACTTCCTTGCAACTATTCCTATCTGTTACTTTTCCAGTGTAAGACAAGGAAATTTAATCATCTAATCTGGAAGGCCGAAATTTTTTCCCTTTGTGTGTAAGGAAAGGAAGCAGGCAGYGTGTTTCACTTTCCTTCTGCTCTTCCTTTTTTCACAAGATAAAGGTAGAACAGCTTAGAGATACCACCCTGTACAGAGCAGCCATCTTCTACTGATCAACAGTAGTGGTTTAAGCACCACCATGCAGAACAAGGTGTGTGATGTTAATCTCCTCCACTTCCTTTATAAGTGGGACACCAGTGCAATTCCCAACAAAACAGTGTTTAACTTAAAAAACAGAAAAAGTTAGTGACCCTGTGGGTGAAAGGGAGGCTGGTGACAAGGGCAAGAGGAGRGTGCTCCTGGTGTTGGCCTTTTCATCCAGCTGTTCCCTGTCCAGCAAACAGCTGGCTCTGGAGCACTGTGCCAGCTGCTGTCCCACTCCTCTGGCTACCAGGCAGAAGGAGGTGAACCCATCTCTCCCGAGTTTCTGTCCCCTCAACTACCAGTTTGTAAATTCAGCATAAGACATGACTTAAGGAGACTAAACCTTTTAAAACTGCCTGAAAACCACAGGTACAAAGGGCCCTCTCAGCAAACATCTACTACCTAACCACAGCCAACAAACTAATTCCTCCTCCATTTCCTCAAAGCATARAGTGTGTAATTTAACTACCACCATGTTGAATTAACTACACTTTAGCAAACTTTGTGTTTTTATTTTAGATCTCTATTCCCAAATAAATTCAAACTCTGAAAAGAAGTTTAAATTAAATTCAGGAAGACCAAGAGCTGGAAGACTTAGGTTTACTCCCAAAAGTCATTCTGAAGCTCATTGCAAGAAGGCCTTGTGCTCCCACGTGTTAAATACAGGTAATATCACATTTCCACCTAGTGCCTCTTTGTGTCTTAAAGAAAGACAGTATTAACACTTAAGTCTTACAAACACCTCATCTAAGAAGAAAGGTAAAACTAATGCTTTGTAATGGAGTTCTAGTTCAAGGTTTTTGCACAGCAGATACATATAATTGTCTTCATAAGTGAAACTAAAAATGTTTTTGTTTGTCAGAAAGTACTACCTCTTCTTAAAAAAAAGTTACACAATCTGTTGTAAAACTTTGTAAATACGCAACACTGATTTGTACTRACCTTAAAAATACAAACCATCTATTTAAAATGTCTTTATTTCATTTTATAGTAACTTTTCAGGCAAATACTTTGCCCGAATGGAAATTCAATATTCAAAAAAGAGCCTGTTCTGTGATGTATTGTAACACTGCACTATTACAAATTATAACACGATTAACTGTAACACCAAGTGTCTACTTAAATATGTAACATCACTAAGTGGTCTCWGTTCCACTTCAACAGCTTCCAGAATGTATTTTGTCTTTTCAGCTGAATGAAAAGGAATTATCTAAACTGACTTGTAGTGARAGTGAATACAATTCTTTCAGGATTTAAGTCACACAACAGAAAGTAGTTGTACAAAAAAGGAACCAGCACACCATCACTGGATATCAAGAAATGGCTTTTCTTTCCTCCACATGGACAATATCAAGTAACGGTTCAGAAACTTCTCCCTTGACTGTGAACACACTTCCAGCATGAGAAGGGCAACACCAGCTGCAGTTTTAGTTGCCAGTGTACAACAAGCCCTCATGTAGARTGCAGAGGATGGTAAGCCCAGCAGAGGCACTGAAGACCACCCCAGCCATCATGGGTTATGCACTCACAAATGCTGCTGACAGCTTGGGTCCCAGGAGAAGGGCTGCAGGTTTGCTACTACAGCTTTACTACTCACATAGCAAGCCTGAAAAAATCACTGCAATTTAGATGACCTTTACGCAGCTGATCAAAAGGTTCTGACAGAGGAGATGGAACAAACAGCTAAGGATGTTTCCATTTTAACTGCTTACCCCCTTGGGAGATCACCACCTCCGCCTGAGAGCAGGCAGAGTGGGATGGTGAGCCCATGCCTCAGTTCCTAACTGTGCCCCCTCTTTGCTGCAGCAGCAGGTAAACGCACACGAATATCCTACATCAAACTGGGGAACCCAATGCCAACTYCCATCACTGAAATGTCACCAGAGGYACTGGCCAGACTGCTAAGGAACAGAAACACCTTCAACCACCACTCTGTTGCATTAGAGGAATGAACAGATCTTGTACAAGCATAATTTTCCYGGTACCAGAAACTTAACAGCAACGACCTGCTATCAAGGCCCATTCAGACTGACAGCAATTTTAATAAGAAGTTATGTATTTATTGACATAAAGATTCTGGATTTAATATTTTTTTCTCTGAACAAATCCTCAAATGAGGATTTGAATAGGATTTTACTGCTGAATATTACTGTAAAGGCCAATTTCTCAAAGCTTTATCAACTGGCTTCAAATATATTGCATTTCTGTACTTGTCATGGAAAAGAAAATCAGCACAATGCAGCTGACCAATTTTTGTCTTGCAAATCACTTCCAAGACCTTACAAGCAGAACTATGTCCTGTACAAATCTGCAGCCTGGTAAGAAGCTGACAGCAGAACTGGCTGTTGGGCTCACTGTTCCTTTTCCACTCCAGAATAAACCTCCTAAATACATTTCCAACTTTGTGTAAGACTTTAGGCCAGCTGCCAGTCTTCTCTCCTAGTAGGATTAGCTCCTACATATCGGTGCATAGTGACTGGACTGAAACCTAACAACTTTCCTGAGTAAGCAGCTCTCAAAATGTAGCTTTTACTTCATCCAATCTCATGAACACAGCAGGAGWAGGGTACTTACCGATCAATCACAAACTCCTTCTGTCTTAGCAGCCCCTCTTTAATTTTCATTAGAGATTCCCAGTTGCTGGAGTCCTGATAGCTGGTAGCTGGGTAACTTGAACGAGATGTTCCAGGTGAAACCTGCATAAAATAATTKCAGGATTAGCCTCCAAAACAGCAAAGGTAAATAATGTCCTACACATTATGGCATTTACGAGGTGGTTTGCTCTTTCAGAAACCTGAGATTGTTTTTCACTTTAATTCAGATTTGCTCTGTACAAAAGAACCGGATTTATAAACAAGTTTCTTAAAACAAACTTCTGCCCAGTGTCACGGATTTTATCACTTCTCTCCTGAACATAGGAGAGAAAGGTCTGAAAGCAGTTTGGAATAAAAAGCTCATTTACAATTTAACTACAACATCAAGAGGAAGACCACAAAATGTTCATATCCTGCTGCRATCCTTGTAGCACTTCAAACAAGACCTGCTGGCGACTGGTAACAGTTGCTGCTGAACATTCAACTCCCACTTGTAGCACTGGCATACAAAGTAATTTCCCTTGACCTGTGTGCACTTAAAATACAGAATAAGGGAATATAATTCTGGCTGAATTGTAACTGTTTCTGAGCACAAAAGTTTTACAAGTAACAGGTTTCAGGCTTTCTGTTCCTTTTCACAAAAGCCAGGCTCAGTGTCTCGCAACAAACGGAGGGCAACAACTGAACTGAGTATGAAACAACAACATCATGGTTTSGAAGAAAAGTAAAAAACTAACTGGGATATTTAATCAAGAAAGCTTTTATTACAAATATKTGCATCAGAAGTTCACATAAGGGAAGGTTTAAGCTAGAGCTTTTGTGATCAAACGGAGGGATCCCAGCATCAGTTGCTATGAAATATCATTTAATCTTTCACCATTTGTTTGAATCACTGAAAAAAAAATTACTGTTTTTATTAGCTAAGAGGCATCCTGAACTATGCTATGTTTTTGAAAAAGAGCAGAAAGAAAAATAAGTGAAAAAATGGCTATTAAAAAAAACAAACAACCAAAACAGACTTTAGGCTATTTTTTCTTGTATAGCTCTACAATGTTTTAAATTTCATCTGAAATTACAACAAACTGTATCAAGACAAAGACATCATCACAATTARAGTAAGTTAAACTATTGCAAAAACAAACAATTGCCACTCCATGCTTCTGGTCAAAGTTTTACTGTGAATTATAACACTGAATGGAAAGAATGAATTGCTTAAACCCCAATACCATGAAATACTAAACTCAGAARCCAACACCTCACCCAATTACCAACTTTTCTGTAACTTTAAAAAATATTTTTTCCCATTCAGTCTAGTTCAGTTCAATTCCTAGCTTGCCCACTGATGTATTTCTGCTCATTTATTCTCTTTTAATTTATAACTTTAAACCACATGACAAGATGACAAGACTTACCATTTCTAAAAATCTTTCAAGACTCTTATATCCTCACCTCAACCCCCCATCCCCCTAGGTCCCATTTATCTGATGGCAACAATAGAAAGATCAGTTATGAATGATTAAAAAAACCCAAACAAACAAAAACAAAACCTAGAAAATATCAACAGTTCTACACATTAAATACTGCATGCCAATTTAAAAAAAAAATCTAAACTGCCAATATAATCTTGTCTTCTGGTTTGTGATGTAATAAAACTCAGAAAAAATACCTAGTCATRATTCTTCCTGTAAGTAATACACATGTAGAGCCTTAATGGCTTAAGGAATCTAAAGTTTATTTTGCCTGGGTTGCTCCATCCAGACCACGTCACTTCAAAGTCATCTTTAATGCTTCCAGAATACCTTGGGATTGTCACATATGGCTCTGTATTAGTTATACATATGAGTGGCTGAACAAAGACACATCAGCACAAATCTATTCCAGTGTAAGTCTCTGTCAGTGACCCATGTCATGTCATGCAGTACAAAGTGACAACATCAGGAACTATCATTGGACTTCATGTTACAATATTTTTTTCCCTTGCTCTTCCCAGCACAATGCTGATGAATGCTTTCCAACATCCACCTCTATACCACGACATTACAGTCAAAGAGTTCTTACTGCAGCTGGGATTACATCTGTACTTTTCAGAGCCAAAATTTTCATCTCTACTCAAAAGAAAACTCACAAGAATTGACATGATGAACAGGAAATATTTGGCTTTATAAAGCCAATTAAATAAATCAATTTATTGAGYAAAATGAATTTTGTCTTTAAGAGTGAACTATAAAAATGAAGAGATTAAAGACAACTGTTTAAATAKGAAMCTATCTTAAGKAAAGACATACTGGAAGTCACTGGTKGYTTCTCTAGGAGAATTCTTCAATSCAAGCCCCCCTTACTTTGATCGAGCACCTCGGCAAACTTAAATAATTTGCACTAAAGTTGGAAAAAACTCTTCAAATTTGGTACAGTATGTAACTATACCAGTCAATTAAATATTGCGGCTACTGAAAAGCACTGCAATGAGTTTCGCAAAATTAAGAACAGAGTAATATTTTGTGAATTAGATGCTAACAATAGAGTGTTWGTTTGGGGTTTTTATTAAATCTAAAATGTAAGGCCTTCACAGATGACTCACTAAGAGKCTTTAACTTTGGAATATACTCAATCCTATGTGGTATATAAATGCTGGATATACATATGTAATAAAAAAATAAAATTATTGAAACTATTTATATTATAACTGTGATTCAATTTTTCACTCTGAACAAGCAAAAAGAGCAACAGGAACGTTTTATTCCAATATCATCTTTCATCCAATTAAAAAAAAGAAAAATAATATACTAAAAATACTTCTTAGCACTTCCCAAAATAACAAGACACTTCACTCATTTATGAGCACATGGTGTTGAATAYTACAAACAGCTTTTTAGCTGCTTTGAATTGTGTTGTAACACACAGGCAGTCCGCTTACGTTTGAGTATCTTGTCTCCTAAGGATATCAACCAAATAGTGAGACCAGATACACTTCCAGGAGTCATATTTAGAAAGCCATCCACAACTCCAAGCTCTTAACTTGAATCTTCCACAACTACAAAACAAAATACCATCTGGAAAGACACAGCATTCTTTTCTATCTGTCCTACAAAATACAACTATTTTTGTCACCTGGCACCTCTTCTGAGAGTATCAGCCTTGCCCTGAGAACATCTGCTCAGTTAGAACAGTGTCCTTTGCACAGTGACATCTAAAGGTCCTCACTAGCTTCTTTGTGACAAGGGCTTGGCAAGCCTTCAAGTCACTGCTGAGGCAAAGTTAGCTGGGGGAAAAAAAATCTTTGCTGTACTAACGCATATGCAAATACTTACTGCTGGAACAGACATTGCTGACTGATAGTTTCATGTTTATTATCAGTRGGAAAATAATTTTTCTGTGGACAGAGTGTAACAACATTTGCATAAATTAGGTGAAATATAGCTGCGTTTTCAATTGTGCTAATTAAAATTATCTTCTTCAAACATGCCCATAGTTTCTGCCTGAAGTAGATCAGTGTCTCAGCACACAGAGTAGTCCAGCAATGTGTGTGTAATATGCTGTATCATGTCAAATTATGCCATTTAATACATCACGAAGTAAAGGTGAATTCAAATAATGTCAATATAATAGTTAATCAAAAAAAAAAAAAAAAAAAAAAAAAAAAAAAAAAAAAAAAAAAAAACCAAAAAAAAAAAAACCAAAAACCCAATGGGTTTGAAAGAGGTTTTTCATGAAAGTTACACCCGAAATAATTTTGTGCTGTTTATACTACATTTGTAAAGTTTTCACAGTCCATTACTAACAACTATCAGAGCACCAAGAATTATGCTAAGTGAGTGATCCCTTTTGGACAATTGCTTGCACTGCCCTACTCTGCCATAAACTCCTGTCTACAGGGATTATTCTTCTCTTGCTACATTTTACAGGCATTACTCAACAGAAAGACAATTCCTCGCATCCACAACTAATCCAAGGCAAAGAATCAACACAACCAATGTTAGCAGGAGCTAAGGATTCCTTTTTTGACTGACAGTTGAGGAAACAAACATGGGTGACCCCTCCAGCTGTGCCTCAGGGACATCACTTGATRGATGATGTGGAAGAAAGAAGAGGTGGATGTGGCAGCAGCAAGCCCAAATGCACTATTGCAGATGCCTCTTGCATTTGGGTCACCTGTGATAGGAAAAGGATTAGATCTSCACAGGCAGAGCAGCAGTCACTGATAAGCTCTGCAACTGCTTCCCACCCTAGGTAAGGAAAAAGGATTTACCCATCCCTTCCTCCCCACCCAGATTTCTTTCTACCATGAGGCTGAGTGTTTCAGGTCAGAATAGCTGCCATAACTCAGGTTATCTTGAAAGATCGCTCATCCTTTTTCAGGTGAAACAAGAAGGATGGTGGTTYTCATTCAGAAAAAGCAATAGAAGGCTGCAACCATGGAATAAGGCCCTAATTTTAAGGAATCATTTATACAGAAAGGCTGTGACTTGTGGAAATGCACTAGAAAAAAAGCTGAATTCTTCACAATGTAACAGATTCCAAGCTGGGTAAAAATAAGACTACAGACAAGAATTCCTAATTTGTGGAATCTACATGTCACCACCACCTAGCTACTGTTCTACTCTGCTCCAATTCTGCCTTTKAGGGAAGACAGTGTTTCTGCTCAGCAGGATATAATCACTACAATTCTTGGCAGCAACACTTAGGCTGTATCACATTTTGCTATGCTTCCACAAATTTCCAGCAGTCACARGGGAAAGAACATCTAATCATGCCCTTGCACTTTTATTCCAGTCATGGTACATGTGGTGTTCTTTGGGGAATTTTTTTAATGAGGAAAACATCATTAAAATCAAAATTGAAATGCCATCAAATTGTGAGGTACTGGGAATTACAGGTGTGTTGTAGAGAGGTTAGCACTGCCAGTAGCAACCAACAAGGCTTGGAAAATAATCCCAAACACATACTTCATATAGATATTCAACCTGCAAAGTAATTAATGTAAGAGGGACCACAACAGGTACAGCAAACTTGACAGGATCTCACAATTTACCGTACTTGAAAATCAGCTTAATACAAGACAAGATTGCCTATATATGGTACGTCAGTTTACAGAAAAAGGGGGTGAGGGAAGGCATAAAGCAGTGACTTTAAACACCTCTGGCATAAACCCAATTGCAAGTATGTCTGGTAGTGCAATGACYGGAACCAGAAAGTCATTGAAACAGTAACACACGTCCAAAGAAGAGAAACTTTTGTGAATAAAAAAGCTTAGAAAGAGCAATTTATGATAAAGAGCTAAATATCACAAAGGCTGAAGAGACAGGAAATCCGACAGCAAATACCTTGTTTTCTAGACTGAGAGCTCATGCAAACTAAGGTTGATGAAAGGAAAATTGAGATATGGCAATCTGGGATAAGAGTATCAGAAGAAAACAAACAAAAATCAGCAAACAGCAACACAAAAGCCATCRAATCAACTAAAGAGATGGAGAGGCAGCAAAAGCATATCATAAACAACTGAGAGAAGATCCAAATTTTAAGATATAAAGATTTTAAAATCTGCCCTGGATAAAGTTTAGAAATTAAAAGGCAAGCCAGCCCTTACTTGACACATCAGGACTTCCTTTCAGGATTAGAGCTAAAATATGTGTACACGTGACTGAGAACATACTGACTCCACTATGCCAAGAAAAGAATAATCACAGTKAGGCGCCAACCTTGTAGATAAAAATTCAAGAATCAAAATTCATTTGAAAAGGGATCACCTCAAAGACATATAGCCAGAGCTGAACTGCATGGATACCACATATGCAGTATGACTTTTTAAAGCTTTTCCAATAAAAAATTAAAATGTTAATGCTTTTTACAGACACCATCACTATCATCATAAACTTTTAGAAAGTGGAAAGCTTTCAGAAAGGAGAAGAATAAACAGTAATAGCATTCATCTGCCTCCTAAAAGCASAACTCCCTCTAACTGTCACACTTTTAYAAGCACATTTGTTAAAGCTTCCTTCACTAATGAAATCCCCATTGCACACAGGGCAACACACTTAATTACAGACCTCACAGATTTTACTCTCATAAGCCTGGGAGGAATCTGACAGTATTACAAGTCACTGTTATTTGTGCATTTACTTCTTCCCCAACATTGTTTATACTGCAGCTGAGGCTTGTGAACTTTATCAAGGTCAGGTTTGATAATCACAACAAGGGAGGAAGACATGGTCCCTTAGCACAACAGCTTACAAATGAATTAAGAGCAAAGCATAGCAAGTACAYGGTTGCTGGGATACTACAAGAGATGGGAGAAAACAAAGGCTAAGGTCAGGTAGCTATTCACCATGGAAGGAAAAAAATTAAATAAATAAAAAMCAAGCAGAAATTGTTTTACTGATGGCACAGTTACAGGGCTTTGATAGCTACTGCATGGTCACTTAAATGTAGCATAAACATACACTGCTATCAAAGGGAGGGGGCCTGTTCTCCTGCCTCTTCTCACCACTTCAAACATTCATACCTTTCAGCTCCCTCCTGACAGCCCCAGTCCKACACTCTTCCCTCCATCCCACTCACATGAAGGTTATTTGTATCTAGGTCAGACTCTTATCAGATTCATTGTACAAGGCCATGTGAGATCTAGCACTGGCACACACTCTGAAGTGGGAAAGCAATGTACAAGACAACRCATTTTGCAGTGGCACAGCTTTGTGCTGGATTAGTATGAACATGTCCACAAGCTGAATTATCTCAACTCCAGGCACTGCCAAACCTTCTCAAAGTATAAGTACATAGACTGAATGTTTTCTAAGCTTCTGAAAAAAACCTTTTTACGCAGTTGCTATGATATTGTCAAGTTACTGGCCAAGACCTGGTGTTTAGACTAGCAATCAGTTCAAGAAAAGGAACTTGCACATGAAGATGGCATAACAGAATAAAACCAAAGGYCTCCTGCACTTTATTATCTTTCAAAATAGTCCTGCCTGTGCTGGCTGTATGAATTATGAGAGCATGCACAGGACCAGCAGCACAATCCTAGCATATAGTCAGAGACTCTCTCTGTTTTCAGAATCTGCATTCAGCAGGGGATCCTGACTAAACCAGAAATATAGCAGGGTATTAGTAAGGGAAGGGAACTGGAATTCTGGTCAGCGCTTAACTGGGGAGGTTTTGTTCCTTCTACCATCCCTCAAGGTATTATGCAAAAACCTCCAACGAAAAAGAAGTCAATAGATTAACCCTGAAAAGACTTTTCAAGATCCCTAGGGACGCATCTTGTTACTGCAGCGACAAAGGCAGTCTCCCTAGAAGAGGCTGCAGTCACCCAGCAGCCCTTCCTGACTTTCCTGACTCCCTCATCTCTGCCCCCTGAGCTCCTACGTTCCTGAAGGGTGAAAGCGGCACTCCCAGAGCTGCACACGGGATGATGATACACCCTCCTCTGCTTATCTCCCCCTGAATARCCACACTTTGCTTGCTTTTATGTGTTCTTATAACATTCCTTCATATTCCACACAACACCAATATTATTTCTGTCATAAATCCTTTCCATTTATATTCTGGCAAATGTTATGAACACAAAACACTTCTAGGTGCCACTTAATATGACGTTAAAAGCAACAGTGCCTGGAATTTTCCACTGATAACAACTGGGTCTTTCCTAAGTATAGAAGCACTTGTTTTATTAAGTGTTCATTTTATCTTCCCACTGCATTTAAATTCAGATGTTCCTTACTATAAAAAAATTTAAACATCTGCAGATGAAAGGGAGCTGCCACAATAACTTTTTTTAAAAAAGGCTTTCAGCTGAAGTTTCACTGTTAGAATCATTATTTCTTTTTGTTTCTTATTCTGTCCTGGAAAGCAGCATGACCAAAAAGTAACTATAGCTATTCAAAAAGACCATTGTTTTAAGTGCTGCATAAATACACGTTACACACTACAAAAAATGATGAACTGTCCAAGTAAGACAGAAGTAGATTRGAAAAATGGATTAGGAATAGTTGGCACAAATCAATCATGAACAGAAAAACCTGTAMATTATCTCAGACATCCTCAACCAASTTTCAATCATTTATGAAAACTTTTAAGTGAAATGTACATTGATAATACCTATAAATATCAGCTTACTGAGTGTCAGTCCTGATTGCTCATTCATTACTTACTACACMCCTGCTCATGACTAAAGTGGATGCAAAAAGCAACCTAGAAAGCAATCAAAAAAACATCTCTTTTTTTGCCAGCCTGCACAAACTTTGCAAAGACCGGCAGAGCTGGCCATTGATCTTGCACAGAAACTAACAGGAGTCCTCCTGTAACAAGAAGGTAACAAAAAAGGGAGTGCAACTTGGGTGGATATTAGAGAAGAAAACCAACAACCCGTACTTGTGGAGTACTTGGAAAACACAGAAAAACCTAATATGCAYAGAGCACTGAATACTCTGAATGAAACATGAAAACACAAAGAAAGAGAAGGAGGCCACTATAAATTTAATGTGAACCTGGAGCATACATTTGGGGAAAAGTGATGTTTTGCAATTTCTTTGCCAAGGGTCTCGATTTTTCTAATGGAAGACATCTATATTGTGCGAAAGGTGTTGGCCCCTAAACCAGAAAACTGAGCCTCTCCTTTCCTGCATTCCATTTGCTTAGCTTTTCATGACTTTACAAGAAACATGAGCTATGTATGTAATACTCAGCACAATTAACTGAAGTTTAAAAGAAACAATAAAAAAAATCCCACAAAAATAAAGCAGGAACATTAAAAATATTTATATTAGAGCAAATCCAAGCATTCCCACAAACTCAAGAAAGCACACTTAATTTAAAAACAATAATCCAGAATTGGTCTCTATGAGCACTTGTAGAAAGAATGGAGTGAAATTACTGGAACATGTGCACTTCAAGTTCTGCAGATGTAACTTCTGTGCATGTTATATACGATGGGAAAGGAATGATTAGGTAACACACTTTTCCTCTCCCTTGTAGGCTGATAAACCAAATTAGCTGGCAGTAWCAAAAACATCCCCTCACACACACCTTTGTTCTTCTCCATCTCTTATTACCTTGAACACAGATTTAAAAATGACAAGGAAAAAAAGACAAGGATAGCCTACAGTGGGAAGTGGGGGATTGAGTAAAGCCAATTCACCAAGAATTGGAAGACCAAACTGAGTTCTCTACTAAAACAGTCTCATGCAGAGTTAATAAGGTCTGYGGACATCAGAGCTCTGCACAACATGAATAGAGTATTCATTTGCCTTTCTTGGTGACTACCTCAGTTCCACAGATGGGAAAATTRGAGGCATAATCATGTTTTCTGTCCCAACTGCAGGAATTCTTCTCGGAGAGAACTAGTTGTTTCAGCCAGCAAACCAAGCAAAACAGCACAAGGACCTACTATGAAGATGAAATTGCTTCAAACAGGGATTCTGCCACCATCTCAGTACATCACATACATTCTATATCATTTCATAAACATTTCAGGCACTTGCCCCAGAATTTTGAAAAATAAAAAAGGTGGGGTTTTTTTTGTTTTGTTTTGTTTTTTTAAATGCACAAGGAGACACCATGCACTTGCATGACTCTCTGAATTTCAGACACATTTACAGAGGCTCTGCACCTCTGGCAAATCAGGCCCTGGAATCTCAAAAGTCAGACATTTGAAAATTCCAGCCTGAAACTTCTGCATCACCGACAAACAAAAAAAATGCTTTCAATTTAACACCAGACTGTGTGTGAAACCAGGAACCACACAGCCACRGAAGGCAGTCACATAACTTGTGTGTGGAGTAAGTGATGGATATTTGAACTGTTTGGCTTCAATCCAGATTGAACCTTTTCCACTTGAGTTTATGAGGGGTACTTGAAACACACTTGTCTCTAGCAAAAGCAGCAGTATGATGTAAGGGTGCATCCGCACATCCGTGTCAGTGTGTGAAGGTGTTTTCCTTCCTTGGACGATAAACTCAGGGGGAGCCCTAGCACCTTCTTTATATAGGCAGAAAGGGTAGAAGTTCACACTAAAAAAATAAATATCACTTTCATCACCAACTGGTACTCGTCACTTGTAGGTCTCCAGGTTTCTTAAAAAGAAACTAGACAGTATGCTCATTCTACAGCAAGAAACTGARACAAGAACAATTTGTCCATGTCTCTTCAAAGAGCACCAAAACTCAGCACATTCTCTAGTGTGGAAACCATTTTGCAAGCAAAATGCTAGTTTTAAGAGGCACAAATGAGACTTTCTCTGCCTGAAGAAAAAGAARTATGTGGTGATTGAAGGAGGCTCATTTAGAAGGTAGGAAATTCCATGTTTGGGAATGAACTACCCTTATTTTCATTTTTTAATCACAGAGACATCAATAATAATGTTATACCAAGTACTCACAAAACCAATTGATACAGACGACTGTATTTCAAAATCACAGAACCAATTCATTTTCAATAAAGACCACAAAAAGAGGAAAGCAAATAGTTTCTTCCATAAGAACCAAGTCACAAAAGCAGGAGAAAAGCTCTCCTTCACATCTCCTCAGTGGTCAGGCAGCTGCAGCCAAAACCTTCTGAGAATACACTTTAAAAAGCTTCCATGCTCCAGTGACTGACAACATAACTTCCATGAGGAAGCAGGTGTCTGACACAAAATACATAGTCAGAAAATATCTGCAAGACCAGAAAATTTGTTCTTGCTACTAAGAGCTGGTCTGAACCATGGGGTAGAGCTGTGTTTTCATTTGGCACATTCTGCAACAGATTAAAGAAAAATATGAAGTTTTGTACCTCAAATTCTCAGGTAATGAAATTCAGGATCTTCATTTTCTGGGGTGCTGTTTTGCTGAATGCTTTTTTTTTTTTTTTTTTTTTTTTTTAAAAAAAAAAAAAAGTAATTGTGAATCAGCATTCCACTTTCAAAGGGGGAAAAGACATTCTGCTACTTAAATAAACTTCAGTGATTTCCGATGAAGTAAAAAATCCCCTTAGTGCTTTAGCTGTAGATTGCATGAAACAAAGATACAAAGCAATAGATAGCTGACACTCACCATGGGAATTGTGCTAGCCTTATTTATAGTCACTCTATAGAGGGAAGGGAAAAAAACCCCAAACTGCAGAGCAATGGACAGTAGAAGTGAAGACACACCAAGACACCCTTCTGTAACGCCAAGCAAGAGAAGGAAAGGTGTTTCTAGTTCCCACTCCTCAAAGTAGGACGAACTGAAAACTAGCCCCAAAACTCTTTAAAAGGCTGATTTATGCCATCTCCTTGTTGATCTGMATGAAAATCCCAGGGAAGCAAGATGCTGAGGCCACTAGTCTACCGGCTGCCTCTCCACACTACCTGAGGGTGATCGCTGCAATATTTTGCACACGAAAATCCTTTTAGCACCAAAATCATGCCAAAGCATTCATCATTTGGGCAATATTTATGCATTTCTGCCAGGACAACTTTTAGCTGAAGAAAGGTATCAGCAAATGCTAAAGCCCAATCATTTCTCCTCCATTCTGCAGTTACCCTTTCAAAACTGGAGATAATCCAGCACCRCCACTTGGCAACTGAAACATGGTCTTCCAACTTTATCTCTCCTTCATGTGCCTTTGTCCCGCTGTTCATCTATCACTCACAACATGTCAAATAACACAACTAATCTCTGTGCTTCCTAGAACAGTTTATCTGAAAGACACTCAACACAGTTTCTTAGGTATAAGGATCTCGGCACACCACCTAAAGCACATTGTTCAGCTTAACCAATTGAGGACACCAGCAAGCACCAAAATACAGTTTTCCCAGGTATTTAATAGAAATGAAGAATTTTCATTGTAATGAAGATCACTGAATTTCCTATCCTGTGCAACGTTGCTATTTTGAAGACACTTGGCATCATGGCAGTTAGCTGCTACTAGTAAATTAWTTGACCTTCATTAACCTAGTAAAAAGGTACACTTCATTGGTGTGAAAGCCACCAGGTGTCTACCAGAACATGGTGTTTTGTGTTGTCAATAATTTGTCGCAAAATAAACCATCTACATGGGTCAACTCTGCATAACTCTATTGTCTCAGTGTGAAATRAGTGCTTCCTAAAGGARTATGGGAAGAGGAAGGACACAGCCAATTTTCAGAGCGAGGGCCAGGCTAAACTTCTTGTTTCCCTTCTCTTCTAACATTGGGTCAAAGCACCAAAGACAATAAACAGGCSTGATATGCTTCTGCACCCTGTGATCTACTTTAATGGTTTAAGGYTCATGCCAGTAACAGCAACTGAAATGAAAACATTCAAGATGACCTTTCCAAAAATGTCTTTGGTCGGTAACAAAGCAGATGACTAGTYCTACCAGAGCCTTCACCATTCCCAAAATGAGAAATATTTCAGACCAAGCTGTATAGCTTTCCATTAATTTTGTACTTTGAAAAATAATTTTGCAATGGTATGCTTTACAAGCTGCAACCTCAAAAATTTAATCTTGTTTGTAAAGAAGAAAAAAATGTGAAGATCAAACTAATTTAACGTCTGTCCAATGACTAGGAAAAGTAAATACTTCTTGTCCCAGAGGAAAATGACATGATGCAAAGACTGAGTTTCAGCAGAGCTGTTTCCTATAACACTAACAAAAACTGTATCTCACTATGCAAGCATCTGCAGCATCAGAAAGGCAAYTTACTGCACACAAATGCAAAAGATATTGAGATTACAGATCTCAGTGAGTGAGATTCATTKAAGTCAGATAATCATTAAAGGAGGCMTTAGGTAAAACATATAAGCAAATGRGTCATAAGTCTATCAACTTCAAGTAAAAAACCTCAAWTGCATTAAAAAGAATATTATCTCTGAATTGATTAGGCCTGGTGTGATWCTGGAATGATACTCACATCAGCACTGAAAACAGTGTTTTTCCTGTACTTTTAAAGGAAGAAAAAACTCACATCTCCCTTTAGACTGCATTAGGTTTGCAGGACAAATGCAACTGAAGGATGCATTATCTGTGTCTTTTCTCTTAGAGAACAGCAAAAAGGGTCCTGTAAGGCACATTTCTTAATATCTGGACGATTGCAAGCAATTACCCATGCTGCAGGAAGCATCTCAGAACCAGGACAGAAAACTACTGGGCACAAAAAAGAACGATCTCAATTTAGAGTTTAGCTTCAATCCCAAACTCTGCTACTCTGTCCCACACACAAAGTAGCGCACATCAGTGGGAGCATTCACTTCTCCCTTCTCYGKGTTTTTCATTGCCATTAAGCCAAAYGTGCAACACAAGAACTCTCAGATCGCAGAAATGCTTTTGCAGTGTGACAGAAAACAGCAGCAGCACCATGAAACAACTCACCGAYCTGAGTATTCAGACTCACTGCTGAATTTATTTGTATATTATAAATAATTGGACTTGGGTCACAGTTCATTTCYACACAAAGGCATGATTCTCAGTGGACCAGACAGTGACACTTCAAATTCTTTACAGATTATGCAGGTGGCCAGCATCTACAGCTGGAATTTTAAAACCTAGCATGAGAAAGGCAAAAGTAATCCAGGAAATTACTACCAATGCAAATAGAAGTCTTATGATTATTATTTAAATAAAGGAGCTGGTATGCTGAAGTACAAACAYGTCTCTTTTTAGACATTATCCCAAACATCAACCAGATCTCTAAATAATTTCTGAAAAGAAACATGTTCTAGTGGTAGATTCCTAATCCCCCTGGAGAAAGCCCAGATAATCTCCATTTAAGGTCAAGCAAGCAACAGCTGCACATTTTTTGTTCCCTAGAACAAAATGCAGCAGACCAGAACCTCCAACACAGATTCCTTTTTTAAAGCTTTTCCTTTCTGATATGCACGGCTGTCTGGACCCATTCGCCCAGGAGTGAATAAAAACAGTACAATGATGTGCTCATATATTGTGTTTGTACTTGTCAGACTTGACATGTCCCATAAGCAGTACTTTGGCACCTGTCTCAAAACCCCACCAAAACCCCACCAATCACTCTATGAGGGAGTGATACTAAGCTGAACTAGAAAAATGCTCTCAAGAGAGTGCACCCAAACAAGCTTCTTTTCAGAGAAACAACATCAATACAAGATCTACGACACTCATGTGGTCTGAACTTGTACRTGTTATTGTTACTTAACAAATAGATTTTCCATCTTAAAAATTCTTATCAGAGTTAGACATTTAGAAAAGACTTACGTTTCTGATGAGATTCTACTATTTTTTCAATGCCTTTATTTGTACATTTAAGTATCAGTCTAAAATGAGACCAAGCTATGACTGTATCAGCAGCTCAAACAAACAAACAAATTCAAATTCTTTTAAGGTATCTCATTTCCAAAAAGTTTCAATGCATTAACAAAAAGAACCAAGAATYTGGGGGAGAGCAACTAAATAGCATGACAATTTTACAGTGATTTGGTAAAAGGGAGGAACTGGCATTGCAGCTGCTACAGTGCTGGGTGTTGGACTTCATAACAAAATACGGAGGTGAATTTCAATAGTACAAGTTTCATATTACATYTTACAAAAAGCAAACAATCCAAAGCTAGCACTTGGATCCATGCAATAAAAACATGAAACTTCCCTCATAAAAAAAGCCAAATACAGTTTGCTTGACTGTGAGAGATTTATAATGTTAATAATGTCATTATAAGTAAAATATGAAACACTTCGCACYAGTAAAGAACCATCACTCCTCACTGTGAACATATTCAATTAACTTTAAACTGAAATATGTGACCCCAGACATCCTGAGTTTGATACTAAAGGACAACTAAAAGCAGGCAGATTTATTATACTAAAACCAAGCTGCTTCAGCTATGATATAACCAATTTGCAGAGAAGCTAAACTGTATTTACAGAAAAAAAACTGAGCTCAATTTGAAACAGGGTGGTAYATCACCCCCAAAACCTTTCTGTCTCTGATTTGAACGACGTACCATAGCAGGGCTCCAGAGATAAAAAAAAGAAAAACAAAAAACAACCCAAACTAAATCAAAACCCCTCACCCTGTCTGGTTTCCTACTTGAAGTCAAGCACTCATCTATGCTAAACAATTGCCAAAACTGAATCTGTAAGTGTTCAGAGTTAGGCTSAGCTTCTGTACTTTTGCCTGCAACTTCCAAACCAGGAAAAAGCACACACTGTCAGCTGCATCCACASAGAAAGCCTGATGCTGGATGCTTGCACACTTGACAGCTTAATCCTCTCACATCCAGTAAATCCTTCACTTCCTGGATGAACAAAACCTATTCTGTGTATGCACTGTGTGTCACTTCTCCACACAGGACAGTATACATAAGATAACCTGTAAAGTAACATCAAGCTACTACTCCTAWGCAAACAAACAGAAAGGGTTCTCAAAAAATTCACTTAAATAGTTTCCAGCCACAAGAAGTGGGAGTGGAAGAAGGAATGTGGAAGTGTGTTTTAACAGAAATATAAATACTTCAAAATATATAGTAATGATGGAATTTCAGARATGAACTTCTATGTGCCAGATTTTATTTGGGAAAAAGAATTCCTCCATGTATTACAGGTTGAAAGAKACTTGAAATACAGAAAAAATACTTCAGTTCAAGCACTGTGAAATGAAAGATTACATTGGAAAGCACTCATCATATGCTGTAAACTGAAYACCAGCTATGTAACAGAATTATCAAAACTACATAAATTGAAAGTGTAGTTTAAAAAATACCTYCTACAAAAGAAAATCATTCCAAATCCAACACCCGCGTGAAACGTGACAGCCCTCACTATTTAGGTTTATGACAAAGAAACATTGCTGCACCAAGAGTAACACATCCAAAGCAGCTCCCTGAATAAATTCCCATTTAAGYTCCTGTTTAAAAAAAGGCAGGATGTCAGCAAGCAGCTCCCTTTGCTATCCCAATGAAGCATGCTGCTTCCCAGATTCCCTTRTCCTGTGGTTGAGCAGGTGGTCTCCCTGGCACACAGCTCTTTTCACAAAAGGAAAGGTGCTGCCCGTGATTARTACATTACTGCTGGGAACAAATTTAGAGGAGCCACTGCCTGTGTCAGAAGGCAAACRGGACCAATCAACTTGTGAGCTGCTGAGTGACACTGAGTCCTGCCTCTGAAACTTTTGTTATTTTTTACCCTCAACCTACTTCAATTGTTTCCACAACTTGGTCACAGACTCGGACAAGTTGCCAGAGATCTACAGGCACGTCCCACAGCCCGGAGCAAGCTCCTCTGTGCTTCACCAAGTCACATCAGGGGTAAGGAACCTCTCTTTTGTGTAATGCTTTTTAATTCTTGCAGGAAGGCATGTTGTAGTTGTACTTTTCTACAGAAACTTCTCTACTCAAATTAACAGTTCATTTTAATTGTTTATCCAAACCATGGAAATGTAGGCATTGCAGCTCTGAGTCAAAAATATACTGCTGTGCATGGAGCATTTCAGCAACAATAAAGGAACAGAATTTCCTACATGTTCATGGGACACCAACTGTCCCTGGGTAGATGATTTATACAGGTGGTTATTGAACAAGARGGTGAGAAGTTTTCATCATGTTTCTCACATCTTTGTCTTTCCTTTTAAATTTAATACCTYTTGCTTGTTTTTCCTTTTGTCTGTTGGTTTTGGTTTTTAATCCAAAATCTACAAAGAGAATAATTCACTTAAGGTTTCGTAAAGGCATTTTTGTTTCCCAAAGCTGCCTCTTCCCAATCCAGAGAGGGCAAAAAAGCGCTCTCACCATTAAACTCAGAAAAACATTTTTCCGCTCTAACACATTGAGAGAGCAAACCCTTATTTTGCTGTATGATGGAAAATTACCCTTATTTTTAAAATGTAAGTGATTTACAGCAGTACTAGAACTGAAATTATACCATGTTACTCTAAGTGCAATTCAAGCTACATATCCATGTAGTGTTTTTGCTTTGAATTTCACTGAAAGTTTATTTTCTCCTGCTGTTCATTGTAATTGCCACACTTGTCCTAGACTGCTTCTAATAACAGATAAATAATTTAGCTAGGATTTGTAACACCATGAWCTGAATTTCAAATGCAGAAAATAACCCATTTATTTCTAAGGGAAGCACAGACACATTGTACAATGATATACAACCCCAGCTTTAAAATCACTGAAAAAAAAAAGTGCATCTCACACTGAAATGTGTCACGTAAGAACATTTAATATCTATATATACAAATATTTTAAAAATAARTATGATTCATGAATATATAGGTCTCTAGGGGACTTACACTCCTTASCACCATGCTACCCCCTTTCATCAATTCATACTTTATTACTTATGTCTACGTATGGTTCTGGTTATAGAAGAGACAAACTTARTATAGTCTTCAATTTTGTGATGTGTGTTTTCCCTGGCAGTGAACAGATACACCTAATTCCTTTTCCTATTAGTGACTGGGAGGCATCAGGCAAAGTACATCCAGGTGCTTTGTTTTGTTGCTCAGCAGCCTTGTGCCAATTTTGAATATTGAAGTGATAGAAATGTCTGGACATGCTGTTACTCYTGAGGCAAACAATCTGTCACAGATTTCTCTAGAAGCTGTTTTCGGTAGGCAGAAGCTGCACTTCAGACCTCCCAGTGCCTACAAGGAGCAAGAAMATTTTGAGACAGATTTTTTTTTCAAGGCTAAAGTTACATAAAATGTATTTTCAAGTAAAGAGTTAAGTTTTATTCTACCACCCAAAGAATCTTTCTTCCTACCACAAATATTGCATATGCAGACCTTTAAAAATACCAACTTTACGCATACACTCATAGATTAAATATACACACAGACAATTGCCGTAGGCAGCTCTGTACTGGAAGCTGGAATGCATCCCAGCAGGCTAGCTGCCCCATCATCTCAATGTTATCCTGTCAGAATTCAGTAATTTAATGTAGATGAGAAAGTGGCTCAGCCGTTAAATTAAATTAAAAAATTTCACACTTAGAACATCCCATGTCACAGACATCCAAACCCTGAGAAACAGCAACCTACAGTCATGACAGAAGCATGTGCTAAGGGCAGGTGATAAGTGTAACAAATCAATGTGAAATCAGGCATTTAATTTATAGCAGCAATTTTCTGCCTTTTTTTTTATTACTCATTTGCCAAGATGACAATATTATCATTATTTGTATTTAAAAGAGACTCAGACATATATATACCACATTTCTACTTTTAAAATTTGCATTTATTTCTCATCCTCTGAGGAAGTTAGGAATGTGGTGACTCCACAACAGGAAACTCTCTGAAATTATTTTGTAACKGGTAAAGGTGATTTTCACTGCTTCTTCAGACCATCAGCAAACATWAATGTATGATACATCTACAGAACTACAAAAGAAACTTTTTATTTGCTTCAAGAATAATTTGACTTAGGAACAGAAAAGTACCATAGCTGGAGAAATAAAAAAAACCACAGGGAAGTAAAGTTCTGTTCCCTAAAACTACAAGATATTTTAGAATTGAAGACTGCTTTTAATGGCTTAACAGGACTTTCCTGGAATTGAGTTACTCCTCAGAGTTGAATTTACCTACTACGTCCTTCTCCACCAATACCATGTCATTGTTCCCTGAGCTGCTAGAATGTAAAAACCAAAACCTGGAACATCCTCTTCCACTTCCATCTTTAATACATTGCTAGATATATTTCAGTTTTTACTTCAATTCAAATTGCACTCAGACCACGTCATGTTAAAGGGACATGACTCTATATGAAACCTAAAACTCTACATGAATCAACTTGTTGGGTACTCAGTGAACACAGCAGAGGATGGAGTTCATTTCCTAAAAGAAATTTACTATGTAAAAGGCAAATCACACCAACGGACTGGAAAGGGTATACAGTTATTTCATGTTGTATTTTGACGATGAGAGTGGAGACTGAAGCACCTGCCCAAGATCCCACTGCATGGTCCTGCAGCAGTTGCAGGGAATTTAACCCACTTAAAAACTAGCCCAAAGCATTGGCTCCCAGGCTACTCTAATGGACCAGCACACATAGAAGTGCCAGCTACCTACAAGATATGTGGATAAAYATCAAACCCCAAAATGAGTAGTGTGTTTAACTATTCATCAGTGTAATTTCTTGTCATCTACACCTTTCACATTCTCATGGACTTTCTTGAAATACAGGTAGAAGCTCTTACTGTTAGCCTTGCTTCTCAGAACACTATGAAAGCTRCTCAGAAGGAAGATTGTATAGGCAGTGAATCTGTAAGAGGGGGTGGGAAAAAAGGAATCTCAAGTGTGAGCCTTCCCCATGCTCTCTGAAACACACATGAAAAATACTGATATTTCAGKACAAAACAGACAAAAAATAAAAAGAAAAGATAAAATTAGTTTGGTTCTCCTATTACCAGCACTTCTCAAACTGTGAACTGAATTGTTGCGTCCTTCCCCATCCCAACAATTATGCTGCAATTCAGTCTCTTCAATCAACATAACTTTATAGTACTTTCTCCATCACTATGTTTATGATCTTAAGACATTCCTTTTCAATGCATGGAAGTGAATTACTGGGGGTTTGGGACATCTTATTGTAAAAATCTATGCAATAGACTTACGCAACATTTTTAACAATGCTTCACTTGGTCATGTGGAACTACAAGAATTCAAATAAGTCAAACCTCTTCTATTCCACTGATATCACTGCTGCATTTAGTAAACATATGACAGCAAACAAGCTGTGGCATTTCCAAGAGAGCCAAATTTATCCCATGTGGCTTCAAAGGAGTCAATGCAGGCAGTTACACCAGGAACGAGCATGGCCCACAGTTTTCACTTGGGTCACATTGTGACCCCTCTCATTGTGAAGGGCACCCAGAAACAGAGACAAAAATAACCTCATACAAATCAGGGAAACAGTCACATGTCAGTGAAGTGGGAAGCAATAATTGTGATCAGTGACTCATTCTCAAGTATGGGGTGTAGGGAATTCCCTACATAGCAACATACAGGGTCAGTCACCAGACCTCTTCCTGCAGATTCACTCTGTGCCTAAGACAAGCCTTTCGCATCCATTAACAGCACTGATAAAACACAACTGCACAGTAATTCACCCAACAGTTCCTCTTGTGCAATGCTCAGTCTTGTCACACGAGTAACACTTTGTGACTTTTAAAAAATATCAAATATAATTCGCCCTTTTACTGCACTTTTGTTTCAAGAAGTGGTGTGTACATGCCCAATTCTTCTTTATATTGGCCTAAAACATGGGGGACTGAACGGCAGAAAGCAGCTACTATTTGTGGCAATGATCAGCCTTYATTTCTGTGTAATTATTTTCCAGGCTGCCCATTTTGACCTTGATAGGCCACCCATATGCAGCTGTGTTACTGAATCTGTTTCTCTTTCTGCACTTTAGGTGGGTGACAGCACCATGGAGGATTAACAAGCAAGGTATGTGTTTATTAGTTGAACTCGAGCACTTGTAAAGACAAACTTGTTGAAATACAGACACAGACTTGGCTTCCTTTCCTTACAAGAAAACTTATCCTGCAGATAGGCATAGTATGTTAAACACATGGGTGTTTCAAAAACTTCCAAAACCATATAAGCTTTTAAATTAAGAAACTCAATCTATTTTGTCCTTTCCTCATCCCTTCTCTACAACATTTTCTAGCTGTAAGAGGTACGGACATTTTAACTTACACTTCTTTAAGATCCTTTTGTATCGCCTGTCTGGTCACATATGTACAAATATCTATTTTGGCCTTGCATCTGTGATGCCCAACCAGCTAACAGGACTTTTTATGGAAGCACTTCAGAGCCCCAGGGCCTTGTCCCTTGAGTCAGGCAAGTGGAACATAAGCAGCAACACAGCAATGCAGGTGCCAGCACCAGTGCAGTTACACCAAATGAAGTGCRCATGGACTTACTGCGCATGTACACAGGTACACATCAATGCTGTCCCAATTCTTCTGTGGGGCCCAAGAAAAAGAAAAACAATCAGGAAAGATAAATGCTGTTGCAGCAGGTCACACACGGCCCCAAGACCAAGAGTTGCACACACCCAGCATTGAAAAAAAGGACATAAGAAGCCACAATGAAGTCATCTGCAGGAAGCGCTGTTCTCTGGGCAGTGTCTGTCACACAAGCTGGTTACACAAACTCTTTATCCACGCAAATCCATTAGTGGTTCATCTACCAAGACTTRTCTGCAAGAAGATAAACAGTCTAACACACTCCAGCCTGTACTGGGCTGGGAGAATGAATGTGCATTCAGCCAAGAGACYGGAGAATTTCTGTGCAGGTCTTGCTTTTACTGCACTGGGGACAGACCATGACTAGCAAAGAGCTAAACAGAATATACTTGGCAAGTATTTTAACTGCTTAAATAGATGAAAACAGGTACAGCAAAAAGTCAAACAAAGATGACGAATTAGAGTCGCTACAAGAGTACGTTCCTGGTGTATGTTTTGTTCGCAATAAAGTTAAGATCAACTACGGCTCAAAASATCATAACAAAATCTGAAGTTTAGTTCTAGGAGATGTCATCACATGGAATCCTCTAAAGGTATTAAAATAACCATGTGCAATCTGATTTCTTTTGAAAACCTCTCTTAAGTACCAACACTGGCACTGAAAAGACATGTATTTTGTTCATACAGTACCATTTGTCTCTACAGCACAGCAAGGAGGGATTAAAAAGGGAAGAGCCTGAAAGACACTTTCAAGGTTTTTCCATTTTAACCCCATATAAAGACAAATTCACGGGCGACAAAATATCTCTGATTCAGTCAGGATCATCATGTAATTTGGGCATCAGACATCTAAGCAATTATTTTCCTTTAAGTGGCATATATAATTCCACTTATTGCCAAGAAAAACAAAAGCTGCAACAAGGAGAGGTCTTCTGTGAAAAATACGAACTCAGTACAAATTCATAAAACATTTAGTGGCAAGTGCAGATTTAGGAACAAAGTTTGACAGATGCACAGATCATCATTATTTTGAAAACCAAGTTTTCACGTTGTCACAGCACCCACATTCAGAAYACAACTCACCGTGAGCTAAACAAGCATATATCAAAGCAGCTCCTCGCCATGGAAGGTTCAGGAAGGTACAGGAGGATTTTGTATTGCAACTACTTATTGGGAGTTTTAAGATAACTGATACTTTGTCCTTCCATCTGCCATTAAAAAGGAAGAAAATACACTTTAAATGTAACACTCAGTTAAGAGACAAAGTTGTGTAAATGCTTAGTTTTGTTYCTCATAGCAGTCCTCTGCCTTTGCACCCATGTTTGTAACACACGCATAAAAAAAGATTTAGCCCTTACTCTGTCTTGTCTATTGAGAAACATGCTACTAAAATCCCCTAGAGCAGTGTTGTGTAAGATTTTAATTGCCCATCGCAAAGAACTTTTACTTGGAATGGAAATGCTTCAATGAGATTTCTTTTCCTCCATTCCATAAAAAGTGCTTGTAAATCAGATTATCTGCCCTGTCAGTACCRGCCAGCAGGACTATCCAGATCTCCTGGCTGAAAGGTCTGTGACCCTTCTCTTATCATCAAGCTTCCACATGTGCTTGAACAAATAAAGCAGAGGGGTGTGTGTGGGAAGGCAATCAGCACAGCCTTTTCGCAGACTGTGAGAGATAGARTGCTTGGGATCTAAAGCAATAATCTGGGCAAAACCCAGATATCAACAATTTCCATAATACAGTTACTCAAYGCTGCTAAGAAGCAGGTGCTTGGTAGCCTTCAGGAGGAGAAGCACAATACAGCACAAATCTAAACTTAAAAAAAACAAACCTGTTTTGATCTAAAAACTCTGTAGAAGCTATTTATTTCAGACTTTTTACAACTTTAAAACAATCTCAATTTGCACTCAGAAAAACACTTCTGCACTTCTAATTCTCTGCTTTCCTGCTTTCCAGCTCCACAAAGGCTGTCTAAAACAAAAAGAGAAGATATTAGGCACTTTGCACTGCTCCTGACCCCTGCTCTTCTTTCCTGCACTCCTAAMATCTCTGATTTGTGCCCTCTGCTTTCCTGTTGCCATGGAGAAGGTCCAACACATCACCCGCTCTGCTCTGAGGAGAGCCTCAACTATTGAGGTCAACCCACAAGCACGCCAAAGGCTCCAAGAGCTCTTTGTGAATTTCTGCCTGATTTTAATCTGCCTCTTGCTGATCTGTATCATTGTGATGCTTCTCTGAAGTCCCAGCACTTCTCTGCACYGTCCTCTAGGAAAGTCACCCCAGGGGGAAGAGACCTACACCTGCAARTCCCAGTGCAAGGATCCTCATGTGACAGGGGCTAGCAGTCGGATTCCAGTGTGTGCCAACCAGTGCCCTGTTATCTTAATGCCTGCTACATGTATTAAAAACACTTTTTCTGTGCAGAACAGTGTTTAGAGCCCATAGTTGCAAAGCTGTGCATGACTCAATTTGTCAGTCTCAATCAAGAGATGTCTTTACTACGTGGGGTAAAGTGCTGGTAAATCAGATTATCTGGCCCTGTCAGTAGCAGTCTGCAGTTGGTAAATTCAATGTTTTAGTTAGATAAACAACACCATCACTTTTCGGGGGCCTAAGTGTTTTTAGGTTTCTCTGAAAATGTTTACGCCCTTGGAAAGGCTCCAAATTTGGACCATGCCTGCCCAAAGAAGAGCTTACAGGTACACAGCCCTCACCGCATTTTGGGAAAATTTCTGCTCTGCTTAGTTCAAGGTACTGCATCTCTGCATTATCAACTGAAGGCATTCAGTGCTTCAGTGTTTTGCTAAGGAATATGAGAATAAACAAAAAATCCTTTCTAACCCAGAAAGGAAAACTATTTAATATGTTTTTCTCCCTATTTAAAGGATCTTATATATGTGACATCTGGAAAGATTTTTCATTGTTTTGCAGAAAAAAACTGACATTACCATAACTGACATAAAGATTTTGTTTTCCATAGTCATTTAACTGACATGACAACTGGCACAACTTGGATTCTCAATTTAATTAAGGCCTGTTCTGATTTATGTAATGATTTYCTTCACTTAAAAGTACAAAAAACTTGGAACTTGCCAATGTCACATGAGGTATTTGCCATCTGACATGGCAAAAAAATGTATAAGCCACCATTACTGCTGTGACAGAAGCACATCTATACAAGTAACATCTCCACCTTCAACTGCAAATTCTGACTAGAAAACATGCAAGTATCTTCCTAAAATAAATGACAGATAAAAAAGTTAGCTATAAATAATTATGCACAGGAGGGGAAAGCAYTGCAGAAATATCTTTTCAATATGTAAACCTCAGGCCATACACATAAAAGATGACACTTCTACTCAAGCAGTTGTGAATAACAACACTGAGTAGACTTCCAACACTATTAACCCTATTACATGTTGCTTGTATTAAGCCACATTCCTAGAAATTTGATACACTTTTCAAATTTAAAGAAAGCTCCAGAATCAACAGASAGAGGATGTCAGAGAGACATCCATTTTTTGAAGAGATATCCTTCTATTCCATTCTACATAAACATACTGAYAAATGCAGACAATCAAAACAGGTTTATCTTGTATTCTGCCTTTAAGACTTAATATTTCATGAGTGGAAGTTGACAATGACAGCAGAGCAGGACGGGAAGAAATCTTAAAAAAAGTTCTGTATTCAGTGGAATACAAGCAATTCCAGTGGTGATGAATTTCCTGTCTGGTGAGTAGGTATGTTGAGACCAGACTCTGAAATAACCACTAGAGGAAATCAACATAGCTACTGTATAAGGTTTAGGACAAGCACTGGTGAGACTGGCAACACACCCAGACACTTGCAAGTTAGTATATGAGTGTTACTGATTTGAACTGTCAGTGTAAATTTCAATTTCCATTTCATGCGTTCTGACCACTCTCACAAATGCACAGGATTTTAGTAAGCATATCTCCCCTTTTATTTTCGTCCTTTTCTTCGCTTTTCAAATCTGTATTTTTGYGATGGACAGAGTTTCTAGCTTTAGTTTGCTTGGATGTGTTTCAAGAGACTTCAACTGGAAATAGACAACAGTTTTACAGTATCTAACACTTGCTGAAGAAAAAAGTGTTAAATCATCAGCACCTACATTCAAAAGACTCATTTGGATTATAAATTTCACAAACCAATAATATAAAGGAGTCAGAGTAAAGCATTGCTGAAAAATGTAGCTTAATAAAAACAAGCCCTCCAATTTTCTCTCATGTACCTGAAAACACWTAACTTATTTTAAATCAATAACCAAACAAGAACAAAACCAAATTATCAATAAACTGGAAGCCCTAGTGTTATTTCACAGCAATGCAGATATATTGCATATACTGTGTGGTTCATTTATGTCTTAGGCTTTTGTTGATTAGAAAATCTGCTACTATCCTCTATACCAATTGTCAACTAAACCTAGAGATTAAAAAAAGCCCTATTGTCCCTAGTGCAATCTTCTTTGTAGACTTATATGAGCTTTAAAAGTAACATCTACTGTATTTTTGTTTAATAAAAGGACTGCTTGAAAATATTAATGCATAAAATATATCCAATTCTGTTCAGAAAGAAGCATCCATTCTATTACTTACTTGTTATGTGAAAAAAAGCTAGTTATCACACAGCTGTCTAATTCTCTATATCTCTATTTGTTCTGTTTTGGTTTTCAAGAGTAATTTTATCTGTTTTGTGCTGTCCAGATCACTTACACATACCTGATTCCCACTCAGTAGCTAGTGCTTGTAAGTATTCCTAATGAATTTTATGCAAGTGTAATCAAAAAGTTCACCATTTTATGAACCATAATAAAAACYGCAGACATGTACAGCATGTAGCTTGGATTAAGTTTTCAGTTCTCTCCTCCATTCCACTGAAGCCTGAATCTTTTTCCTAAGGTCATCTTACACACTGATAGTGAATAAAGACAGCTAAACAGACAATCTGGTATTACTCTTCCTCCAAAAAAATAAATGACCAACTTTCATGGCCATTTTATACTAGAAAGGAGATGAATCAGTAACCAAAATATGCTGGGTTTAAAGATGTGTTTCCTCAGCCAGCTCCTCAGCAATAATCGATATAATTGATTCAATAACTGAATAACTGATATTATTCTCTATGTGAAAACATGACCCTTTTAGAAACCAAAACTGTGTGCTGACTAAGACTAGTCAGGAAGATATTTTAGAAGGCAGCAGATACATGCCTTTCTTTATCAACTTTTTATATCAATTTAGCAACAACTTCCCTCCCTAGCAGAACTGAACCATTCCGTAGAAAGACAAGTGTAAAAAACCCTTAAGCAACACTTTTCACACAACACGCACAAAATGTTTGTYACTCCCCAGCACAAATAATTTTTACGTAAGTTTTGCTACAATTACACCAATGGTCAATGGTACAAGTAGGCCAGTGGTATCCTGGGGTGCATKARGAAGAGCAATGCCAGCAGGTCAAGGGAAGTGTTCCTGTCCCTTTCTCAGCCCTAATGAGGCTGTGTCTGGAGTGCTGGGTCCAGTTCTGGACTCCTCAGTAAGGAGAGACATGGAGCTCCCGGAGCTGGTCCAGCAGAGGGTGACAAAGATCATTAAGGCACTGGAGTATTTCTCTTAACAGAAAAGTCCAAGGCAGYTGGGCCTGTTCAGCCCCAAGAAGTGACAGAGAGGGGACCTCATCAATGTCTATCAGTATCTGAAGGCAGATGTCAAAATGATGGAGCCAGACTCTGCTCAGTGGTGCCAAGCAATGGGACAAGAGGCAATGGGCAGAAWCTGATGCACAGGAAGTTCCACCTGAACATGAGGAAGARCTTCTTTACTGTGCAGGTGACGGAGCACTGGAACAGATTGTCCAGAGAGCAATGGCTGTGGAGTCTTCATCACTGGAGATGTTCAGATACCAGCAGGATGCAATCCTGGGCCATGTGCTCTAGGACATCCCTGCTTGAGCAGGGAGACCRTAGTGCCCTCCAACCTTACCCATTYKGGACACACACAGAACAAYAAGCATGAAAAATGTACATACTTTTTTTAGTATGCTGAAACATACCTTACCTATATCCTCTCTGCCAAAATTAGAGCAGAGCAATTGAACASATGCATTTAGAGAATGTTCTTGTTTATATTTAGAAGCATTCTAATACACTGTATTTTACAGACCAGATACCTATATTTTTATGGCTATTAATGAATAGTGCCTGGCAGAATACAACTGGAAAATTATTTGTGAAATCCTGCAAGATCCAGAGATACCCTATTTAACAGCAAATGTAGTCCTTTTAATGTAGTCCTTTTAGCTTTGACCTCCATGATAAGAAGTGGGGGGGGGGGAAAGAAAAAAATCAACAAACCAGAATATATTTAAAAGCATTCCTTCAAAAACTGATGCACAACTTAATAAGAACCCTCGTAATTTAAATTATTTAACATAGGCCCTATATTTACTGTAATGTTTGACTGACTGTAGGTAAAATAATGCCAGAAGTTCCACCTTTGTATAAAATGTAAAGCTATAAAAAACACTGCCCTCTTGTGATCGTCCCTAAAAATATAGCTAAGTATTAGAAGGAAGTTTTGGCAACTGTTAGCAGCGCTGAGTGAGTTTATAAGTTCCTTTCATTTATGTATATATATTTCTATAAATAAAACCCAATTGTTACATTATTAATGCTATCTTAAAATAAGTAATTGCCTAAGTGCTATTAAAAGCTMAGAGGACGCATCCTCTGCCAGTTCAATCCAGATTCTTAGTAAGGCATTTGCAAAACTGCAATGGATCTTACACAACACATTGCTGGCTAAAACAACCTACTGCACGATGCCAAACCCTAGAAGGGTAGGAAACACTTCTATTAACAGAGAGACATTTTGACCAGAGAGGAAAGTGGGGGGTTTTTGCACATATAGAGATACTTTAGAAGTAAATTTTCAACAATCTATTGCTGAAACAGACAAAGTCTTGGGAAYGGTTCTTCCTCTGAAAATTTAATGGGCCTCAAAAACACCATACACATTAAAAAAGTCAATGGAGCGCCAAATTGTACAAAAAATTCAAATCCTTCCTCCATTAAATAGTTCGTTAGAATTTCGTCAGTAGTGGAATGGAAGTTATCATTAACCCTAATTTATTTTATTTTTAAAGTATTTGAGAAAAAAGGCTTTTAGGAGCATCCAGAATCCTTTTCCAGAAAAAAACAAATAAACAAACAAACAAAAACAGCTACTGTAAATATACACTCTTTTCTTTCTAAAAACCAGGTAAAGAGCTGTGGACAATGAAATTCATGTGAACTTACATGGCTTAGTATTGAAGGAGCAACCACAAGTTACAATTAAAGAGTCTGCTGCAGGCACAAGAGTGCAGACTGATGCACATTATGGATCTTGCCAACAACAGAGGTCTCAACCTGCTACTCAATTTTGTGCTCATTGTCTTKGTTCTAGTGCTTGCATTTATCCTTGTGAAGCTGATGTGAACCTCTGCAAGGCTCTGCTTCCTTCTCAGATTTAGCAATGATAATGTAGACACCTGGACTACCTGAATATAAGTATGCAAAGATTGCAGAGACTGAAATATCTGACAGTAAGAGAATGCGTTCACACCCAAAATTTATCAGAAAACAATCCTAAAAGCTGTGCACAAGTATCTTCCTGCTTTTGAGTGAAGAAAGCATCTAGAGCCTTACGGAGTACTTGAAGAAATCCAAGAATGCATCAGCAGCTACTGTAGTTTCTCATTGTACAGCTAATAGTTATTTAAAGATCTACAAATTATTTGCAGCATTCAAGGAACACCATTTCTGCAAAAAGGGGACAGCAGAAACAAAATTTTTAAAATGGGATTTCGGTAGAACACATACTTCATGGGAAATGACAGCAAGAAGGCAAACCAAAATGCCAGCATTGAGTTGACAGCACACATTAAATTACCTGTGGAGAGAAAAGCACAGTTGCTGTAAATGGAAACAAAGATATCCCTGAAAAGCAGCTTGAAGCAGCAGAGATGT
>NW_026623332.1:1313952-1318195 GCF_030028575.1 Malurus melanocephalus | reverse complement strand
TGCAATCATCAGTCCATAGCCTGTCCTCACCGCTAAGCATGCAGCAAAAACTTCTTACAGGAACTTCTTTTGTGGCTCTTTACAGGATGATGTACTTTTCCCACARGGCTCTGGGAAGGAGAGTGACCAACAAGAGCACACTTCCGTTTGAATGATTTGCCAGGAGGTATCTCTAAATATATGAAAAGTGCTGGGAAAGAAAGGGACCAGAAGTAGATTTTCATACATTATATTGAAGCCATAGAGCTTCCTCCTAGAATCCCACTTTCCCAAGTGAAACATGGGAACAGTGTGCACCACCAAATACATATGGTACAGTAAATTTTATGGTACAATAGATATGCACATTAATACACATGCAAAAGAGGCAGATGTTGTTCTGGGGTGGGGAAAGTCTCAGCTTCCTATTGCCAACAGCACATCCTGACCGAGCATACATACTGAGTGTATTACTGAGCTGATCTGTCCATGTTCACAGTCAGAATATGATCACTGTTGTTGTGGGGTGGTTCAGTTACCTGCAAGAGAACCCCTCTAAACTGGATCTATGAATGGGCTTTTCACAGGAAAAGGCAGTATRCCCAGCAAACCAGAAAGCTTATGCAAGTCCTACTATTAATAGTTATCCACGTTCCACTCTTCGCTATCTGCTCCAAAGCCAACATATCATTACTGTGATGGTTTTGTCTGAAATAAAGTTAATTTTCTTCATAGTATAGWAGCTAGCAYKGGACTACAGTTTGGTACAAATCCAMAGSATATTTCCATACCAGCTACTCTGAAGGAAATTACRTCTGCCCCTGACAAACCAGCACAATGGCCTAGAGCAGCACAGAGAGTTAAAATGAAAGCTTTTTTCTCACTTGCTCTGAAATRCATGCAACAAACATTTAAAATAGATTCTGCAAACTACATACCCATAGTTTTTTATGGTTGATAGTTACAGCAGTATGAATTCCRATCTGTTTGCATTTAAAGCAGAAAACTTCACACAGCTACATTACCATAAGCACTTCATAGTTTATTTTGCTAATTCTGAAATATTCTGATTTTTTTAAAATCTGAAAATTTATATACAAGATATATGTGGTAGTGGTTACGTAGCTGTGTATTACCCTAGGAGAATTCATGCTGATGCTTGACATAGATGGCTGAAAGCACACCAAAACCACAGAAACAAACAAAAAACCCACTCTAGTCCAAAGCAGAATAAGAGCAGTTTTCACAACAAAATGGTTATTCACTGACATATTGTTTGGGACTGAATTTTATTGTCTGTATGACCTTCTGTATATTCAGAAGTTTCCTCACATTAGGGAAACCACGGTGACAGCAGTTGGCCCTGACAAAACAATAAAATCACACATTCCTTTTTTAACAAATTGAGGAAGACGAGCCTAATGCCACCAACTACCATGTATTTCTAGTTGAAAAACTACAAACCAAGGGAGTCTGCGAGAAACTTTGCCATTAGAGCAGGGAGAAATAAGCCCCAAATACAACCCCTAGCAATTTCCTCTCAGCCAGCAATGTGTATGACAGAATCCTCAACAAACGCTGAAATACGCTGCTGAAACTGGAACAGGMATTTTCCTGAGATGACATATAAAGCTGGCAAAGTTATCAACCAACCAGCGCCAAGGCTCTTTTTGCAATCAAGCACAGTCCAAGTTTGGTTTCCCATCATCTGCCAGCACTTACTCCAGACTCAACCTACAAGCACATTGTAATGAATGGAATCCYATTTGTTGGACTACCAACTTCACAGAAAAAGGAACAGACCATAAAGGTTTAACTATGGCTCACAGTCAAGGAGTTCACTCTGCTAGCTAAAAGTGATAACTCCTTACATTAAAAAGTTTAATGATCCTGAAAGTATGGTTTCATCAAAATATTAATATCAACATTTTTGCTATATCACAATTTTTAATTTTCTGATTTGACAGGATTGTAAAAAACCCTAGCTTAGAGTTGACATTTAAGAATAAAGTTTTATGTGGTAACAACATTATCTGAGGAATGTTAGAAATTCTTCTTTCAATTAAAGTTTTACAGCTTTGTTTACCAGTGTTTAAATATGCATGCAGTTAACTTTTTTCCTCTTCTGTTTTGCAATGAAAATTGTTGTAATAACTCTAAATTTCTCATTGCATTAAAACCTGATTTCCGGCAACTATTATATACATGGTATGATCAATCCAGTGTTGTCCTCATTTAAAAAAAAAAAAACCCAAACATTAAACCTGGTACATTAAAGGGAAAAGATGCACTTAAGTGATTTCCACCTATTATCTTAGCAGTATTCTAACACATTTTAGCACACCATGAAATCATACAGATGCTTTGTACACTAGAAAAAAGAGGTTCATCCCGTAGTACTTACAACACTGTGAAAAGTTAATGTGTAGGTACGCAATCTTCTGAAGCCTTCCTTTTTATTATAGGGTCTTCAACAATTTCAAAGACATGCTTTCATTTTAAATCTAATTTCTGGACACAGCATGTACCTATATGCATTCAGATAACAGAATATATAATAGGATCAGACTTTAAGAAGTGCCATTACTTGAAAACATAGAGCCTTTTAATTTAATTTTTTATGGCCTCCTAGTTCAGTAAATGGGAAATGCTGTTGTGTATTAGAAGCATTTTTTTCCCCTCTTAATACAGTCCTTATCACACATTTCTTTACTCAAAGGTCAGCTGTACATTGAAAACAAAGTGTATGGTGAAATATAAATTCTGGATGGAAACTGTTTTCATTGAAGCAATGTTTATTTGTTTCAGTGCATAAACTTAACCCCACAAACTGAAGAACTGCTAAAATCTATTCCTAGAAAATGCATAGGAGAATGTTTATCTTCAAAAAGCATAATTAAATTACACACATTAGGTAGATAAATGAATTTTCAGATGCAAGTCCATGATGTTACACAATAATCAGACCAGATTCTCCTTGGAGATTTATTTCTGAAATGTACAAACACCACTCTCACAGCTGAGGGATGCACCTTCTCTAAGAGATATTCTGTTGCCCCACAGCACCTTTTCTGCAGCTGCAAACCTGACCCTGTCCTGTAGATCTTCTATCCAAGACTCTGAGCTTCCCTTACAATGCACAGGAAATTTTATTTTACAACCCAAGGTTTACAATTGGAATGGAAAAGCCATTTGRGGAGCCAAGTATAAGAAACACCATTGAATTCAGTCAACTTCAGACTACTAAGGAAGCAGAGAATCTTAAGCTTGAAAGTAATTAACCTTGGAACAGCTTTTGAGAGTGTTACATTGTATCTTCCATTAACCTTTAGAGTAAACAAACAGGGAGCTTGTCTGATTTTACAAAAATTAACTCTGAGTTATGAGTTTTCTATGGTGAACTGATTAGTCTGTGAGGACATAACAACCTATTTGTAGGGTATTATTAAATCCAACAGCTGTTCCTGAACCATCAGTCGTCAAAATCAACTCAGAAAATTCTTGCTGTCTATTCTTACTTCATTAGCTGTAGAAGAGGAGATTACACAGTGCAATTACTTTAAAGATACACAAAGCTGCTCTACATTAACTTCACTTTTCAGAAAGCAAAGTTTGTTGTATTCTCTGTTCATGGCAACAGTAGTTTCAAAGCAAAATAATAGTAAACTAACTTTTTCAGACCTAGAAAAAATACTACATTTCCATCAGCATATATACCTATTAAAAGCAAAACAGCARAAGTAATCCTCACWAAAAGGAAAAGAAAAAAAWTTTAAAAATATGTAGAGCTGTTGCTTTTACCCCTTTTAAAAAACATCAGCTTCCTCATATGCCTTCTACCCTATCTCTTAGATATTTATTCCACTTAAGATTGTAGTTTTCCTGTTTTTTCAGAAATAATAAAATACCAGTGCCCAGCTGCACATGTGCTCTCTGAAAAAAGGCCACAGCAGAATGATGCTGAGGTTTCTTTAAAAAACAGGTGTCAAGACAGGAAGAACCATTCTAATTTCTTCACTGTTTCTGGCATCTCTCATCCTCACAGCTGTAACCTGTGTCAGAAAGGGAGGGAAAGGGAGGGACAGCAGGGACCCCAAAAGCTCACTGCTTTTGCACATGCTTTAATCTTCTCTGGGTCCTGTTTCACAACCACATCTCACTTGAGGAACTACAACAGATCCCATTTCAAGGCACACCAATGCTACTCCAGATTACACCAATGGAAGTGCTTGCTAAGGCCATCAGGAATTTCGTCCATGGAGAT
>NW_026623332.1:1293867-1313793 GCF_030028575.1 Malurus melanocephalus | reverse complement strand
AAATAATGCTTGTGTTCCCCCTGCTGGCTCTGTCCTCCAAACACAGCTCAGCAGCAATGCCTGCATGAATGGAAGTTTTTGAGTAACTGTAATAAYACATACAGGGCATCTGTTTCAGACATTTAACTTTGCCTTCATACTGTATTAATCATGATCAGCATGAGAAAGCACTTCTTAGACATGATGAACAGAAGCTGGGAGTTGATTTGATCTAAACAAAAATAAATTTCTGGAACACACATCCTAAACAAACTGTTGTAAAGGCACATACAGGATGATGATGGGACACACACCTAAAATTAAGTAAATAAGTCAATAAAGCTTATTCTGCTCTTGGAGTACTGCTTAACARTTCTAGAGTCCCCAACATAAAGAAGAATGTGGAACTGTTGGAGCAAGTCCAAAGGAWGCCACAAAGTTGGTAAGAGGACTGGAGCATCTCCCCTACAAAGACAGGCTGAGAAAGTTGGGGCTGCTCAGCCCAGAGAAGAAAAGGTTGCATGGAGACCCCATAGCAACCTTCCAGTATCTGAAGGGGGACTACTGGAGTTCTGTCATAGGAACTATGGCGATAGGACAAGGAGAAATGGGCACAAACTGAAAAAGGGGATATTTGAGGCTGAATATAGGAAGAAATTCTTTACTGCGAGGGTGGTGAGWCACAGAAACAGGTTGGTCAGGGAAGTTGTGGATGCCCCAACGCTGGCAGTGTCCAAGGCCAGGCTGAATAAGGCCTTGAGCCACCTGGTCTAGTGGGAAGTGTCCCTACATTTGGCAGAGGGGGGGTGACACTAGATGATCTTTAAGGTCCCTTCCAACCCGTAATGTTCTATCATTCTGTATATTTAAATTCAAGAAGGGAACCACCAGGCACAGTAATCTGACCAGAAACCTCAWGGACAGTACCACATGTGGCTGCAGCCAGCTACATGTCTCAGGATTTTGGGAAGACCTGAATGAATGGACAAACCAAGCTCCCTCATGGTACCCTGCTGTCGCTTCCCAAACCTGCCATGTGCTCCTGAATGCCACCAGCAGCTGCCAGGAGCCCAGCTGGCAGTGCCCTGGACCCAGCCTCAGCACTGAGCCAGTCTCTGTCACTTTGGCTCCCAGAGGACCCCCTCAACCTCTGCTCTCTACATGGGGAATTTATCAACATCAAAATCTTCAAAATGCTTAGAGAAAGATGAAGGTTTCTGCAGCAATAAAGGTAAAGGGTAGCTACCTGTAACAATGTCAGGTTTTTAGAGAAACCCTTAGGGATTACTATTAGTTTGGCCATATTAATTTGCTCCAATTTTCTTAAGTTAAAAATACAAACTAAAACCAACCAAAACCTCCCCCCCCTAAAAAAAACCCTCAAAAAACAAAAAAAAAAACCAACAAACCCAACAAAAGAAACCCTAAATCCAAATATCCCACACACAACAAAAATTCACCACACCCCAAAAAGCCAAAACCAGATCACCATTAAGAGCAAAACTGGATGTTAAACTTGTCATTCTTTCTTTCAATATACAGCAAAAGGAACAACAAAACTGGAGCACAACTCTTTGTAAATTACTTCATGTATTTCAGRGTGAAGAAAACAGGTAATCTGAACATACAGCTAGATTATTTCTGCTGAAATAATATCCYAGTCTAACCCTAAAATGCCTTTCAGACAAATTTACATATTGTAAATTGGAATTTTCTTGTCAAGCCAAGCCAAACTTATTACACAGGTAAATATGAGGATGTAGATTTWAAATACTGCCTTCCTTCACCAAATGTGCTTCTCCATTAGGGTAAGATCTGGAGACAAAGACTGTGAGTTGCCATATTAGAAAGGATACCTCTCTCTTAAAACTATGTGCTTGATATTTTCAATATGAAAACATTTCAAGTATGACGCATTAACCCCACATATCATTTTATTTAAATAAACCAGATTTGTTGACTAGTGTTAGTTGATTTAAATTAGTTAAAAAATAAGCAGTACCATCAAACTGAATTCAGTTTTTAAGTGCTAGGCATAATGAGATTGAATATTCATTCATCCTTGCAATACACAAGTCATTCTTATTTTGTTGAATGCATAAATGCAGCCTCTTTGTAAGCCCATTCAGATCAAAATACATTCATATTTCTCCCAGTATTCAGTTACTCTAAAACTACTGAAAAGGCTACTTAATGAACCTCTTCCTGTGCCCACTTTCACAAAAAGATGTCAGTCCCATGTGGACATGCACAATGCATCAGAGTRAACTGTAAGCAGACAGCAGAAATAAAAGGAAACCCAATAAACAACTAATATCGAGAAACAAGCAGCAACATCCCCAATCAAARCTTAAAAATACCACGACCTGGTTAGGAGGACCTGTTCCCTCTCCTGTTTCATTAGAAACTGCCTGTTATTCCGCGAGTATAACAGGATGCCACATGATGGCAGCAGACACCAAGCTTTATCCTTACCTGCACAGGCGGGTCCCCTGCTACTCTGAAGTCCTCAAGCTGCTGCACATGCCATGCAGCCACGCCGTAGGGCTCCTCGGCAGCCCTGCAGTCCAGAGGGTTTGCCCGCAACTGCTCCTTGAGCCACATCTGAGTCCTCACTGCCGGCTGGATGGGAGCTCCGCTCACAGCCTGCTGTCCCAGGGTCGCGTATCTGTGGCCGAAAGCCTCGCAGCCGCCTGCCGGAGGTTTGCTTTCAGGTAAGGCACTGTAGGTCAAGTCTAAGGCATGTCTCCTGCTTGGGGAATCTGAAACAAAATCATCTTTGCTGCACGTTTCAAATTTGTATTTGCAGTCTAGTAGAGAAGATCGCTTTTTCCCCATTTCTTTGTCCTCAATTTTCAGCAACTCCATGCTGTCATGCAAACAACTTGGCCCATTTGTCCTTAATTGAGGTGGCACAGCTTTGTCTGTACCAGTCCTGTATTCCACTGAATGACTACTACCATCTTGACTGAAGTTATTTGGTGAGCTGAGTTTAGACAAGGAGGACCATTTTCTTACAGGTCTTGCATCTTTCATGTCAAGAGAATTGTCCAGAGCTCCCTGATTTCTGCCTCCTCCTGACCGTACAAAGCTTGTACTCCATTTTGAGCCGTCAGACTTGAAAGCTTCCCTGTGTTTGGAAAGTGAAGAGCTGGCACCAGACAGCATCACATGGGCAGTGGGAATGGAAACCAGTGATCGGCTGGGCTTAAATGATGATGTACCACTTGAGGTTGAATGATCTGTGAAGAGAAATTTATCATGTAAATAAGTACAACACAGARCTCATTAACATCAGTTCAGAAAGAACAATATATCAAACTCAAGGTGAAAGGTAAAAATAGAAGGAAAGAGGTTTCTTGATAAAATAGGGCCTTCTAGATCATTCTAAACCATGAGAATGTAAACTATATAAAGAGTGAGATTTTCAAGTATATTTTGCTCAGGTGTCATGATTACAAAAAGGAAAAGTGCACTAAGCAGTGRCAACAGCAGCTCCAGACAGAATTTCAGGAATTGTTGTTCATTTAAGAGGGCAGGGTGGATGGATGGCTTTAAGATGGCAGGCTGGATTTCTCCCCCACCCCACATAACACTAAGGAGCTTCTGTACCACAAATGGCAGAGGTATTGAGGAGCTCTAAGACTGGGTCCTCTCTTCCATCACCCCTCTTCTCATTTTTTAAAGGCAATACAATTCAATAAATGCACTTTGTGAAATTGCAGTGCTGGAGACAAGCCAGTTTAATAATGGTCACTTGGACAGAGCTATTCATCTCTTCTGGACCTCACAAATTTCCATGTAGGCTTCCTGTACTGTGTCTGACTGAGAGAGAGTTAATTTCTTCCATAGTAGCTGGTATGGGGCTATGTTTTGGATTTGTTCTAGAAACAGTATTGGTAATTCAGGGATGTTTTAGTGCCTTTTCTGCTTCTCATCCCTCCCAACAGTGAGGAGGCTGGTGGTACCCAAGGAGCTAGGAGGGGACACAGCTGGAAAAGCTGACCCCCAACTGACTGAATGGATATTCCATATCATATGGAAAAAGAAGAGACCTTCCAATGGTGCAACAATTTTCAAAAATGATAGMACTTCTTTTTCTACGTATGCGAATTGAAATATCCTTACCTGCAAYTTGAATATTKCTCCCTATTTGAGATCAGGCTTCCTCACTCCTTACACTTGCAGGCCAACACAAACTAACAGTCGACAGTCACTCTTCACAAGAAAAATGCATTATAGCCCATGAAACAATAAACAGTTCCTTCATTAATACATATTTGTTAGACAGTTAAGGACTCCTAGGACGGTGAGTCCCAGCACGTACCCTCTCATTTCAGTGCATAAGCTCTACACAGTTTCTTGCTTCTACTCAGCCACACACTTTCACTGAAGTTACAGAACATGGCTCTCTTTAAGACTTGGCAAAACTGTCAGAGCTGGTTGAAGTGGACCAACAGTTTAAGAACTATTCACAGGGTGCTGATGGTGGCCAGAGAACACACACAGGGGCTATCCTGTGCAAGGCGAGGAGTGGGATTTCAATGACTCTTGTGGGTCCCTTCCAACTCAGAATATTCTCTGACTGTAAGACAAAGTTAAATGGAGACTAGACTACAAGCTTGTTACCTGATTGATCATACTGCTAATTTATGTGGGGGTAATATTTTTTGCATGCAAGATGAAAGACATTCCTTCCTCCCTGTACTTCTTCCTTAAAAATTCTATACTGCAGAGAGAAACATTTTTATTTGCCATTCTGTCTTGATGTATTGCTCAAGAGGTGAGACATGTTAAAGAGGAAGACAGAAGGCCACAAAACCCATTTCAAGCAGCAGGAATCACAGCCTTCTGACGAAACACATCAGAGCCCACCGATATTGCAACACTGGAGACGGCGACATTGCAACACTACTCATTTCCAAATTGTGATATGCCCACCACATGTAAATTATTTGCTTGTGCCAGGTACAGCATCAGCTTCTTTCAGCTCTGCCTCCTCTCTTCTCCCACAGCACATCAGACATTTCCATCAGAGGCCACTACAAATTGTGTACATCTGGCTACACTGCATAGCAGAGGCTACAGCTTGCAGTCCTGTGCTGCAATGGAAATAAAGACACATGGGCAACTTTGTCTGAGGGTATCAAAGCAGTGACAAGAAAGCAAGAGAGGTATATGAGCTGATGGAGCAGGAGTCTCAAACATAYGTATCATGAGATGGAAGGTGCAGGYTGGAGTCCTGCTTTTGGAGAACATGCAGCAGAAGAGCAAGAAGAGATGTGTTCAGCCTTCCTACTCTCTCAGGGAAATTAAGGATGGAAATGCACAGTAGAAAGAAATACATTTCCTCTTGTACRGATAACTACTTAGCTCGAGGCTGCTGGCTGTGTAACATTCAAGAAAACTAACCTTTGTATTGAGCCTTACCTAGAAGCTGAATCTGACACAGCACAAAATCAGTCCAGCAAAAACAGCAGACCCAGGCCTTTTTATATCCAAAGAAAGTAAGAGTATGTCATGTCAGGATTCAAAAAGAACTGACCTATGTTTTAGCTATGCAGATTTCTAGGAGTAGAAATGTTACATATTCAGGAGAAGGTAAAAGAAATCCTCTATACATGTATCTGTAAAACTTAAAATAATAAAAAAACATATCGTAGTATGTATTTAATACAGTATTTTCAGTCTAAAATACTGACTTAATGTTACCCATATATGGTTTTCAAACTTAAAATTAAAACCARTAATAATTAGAAGTACATTATCTCCCTAATTTATTAGATCACAGAGTTATTAATATGTAGTAGATTTTTCCTTCTTCTACTCAAAATTTAATTAAATTAAAAATTAATTAWTTTTGAGTCAAGATTTAAACAACCTTTCCTCATTTCCAATTCTAAACTCTTCAAGCCAATTGGACTTGGAATGCCACTTACATCCAAGTACAGCTGATGGATGTCTCCAATAATTTGTCTCAAAGAGAAACACAGTAATTTTGGCTTCAAGTTGTCCTAATTAGTCTTCCCATTAACACTCACTGAAACATATGAGAAAATTCACACTTTTTCTTAGAGCATATTGCTTAAGTCTGCCTTGCCTGCAGGCTCAGCTGGAAAGAGAACCAGTTTGCATTGGGAAACATCCCGCAACACAAAAAGYAGGAAATTTGTAGATTTCATTGAAAATAGGAGAGAATACAGAAAGCATCATGAAACTTTAGAGACATTACTTCTTCTGGAGTCACAGCAGTAAGCCCCATCTGGCCAAATCCTGCCACAGACTACTTTATCCAAGCAGCAGGTTTTTCCCTTCCAYAGAGGCAAGGGTAAGCAAATGCCAGTTCAGAACTGAAAGCGTTCTCTCCTCAGGATTACTTGGGGTTKACTTCACTGATCTGGTATTTATTTGAAGATTACAAACACTCTTAAATGTGGCTAGRGTGTCTCCAGAGTATTTCAAAGCTTAAAACTGCTCTCATTAATGAAAACTGAAAGAGACAGGAGGATAAAAAAAGTAGTTAGATGTAACTGGTTTTCCTTTCTCAGAATTAAGATTATATGACAAATTTTTCTTTTCAATTATCCTAGTAACTTTTTTGGGGCCCACCATAAAACTCCCTGGAGCACTTTTCTAATAGGCATGACATTTTAATACCTGATCCAGTACTTCCAAAGCCACACAAACAAGAGAATTGAAAACGTGCTATTTTAAAAACACATTACRAGATTTCTACCACATAATAGCAGCAGATGGAATAAAAAAATGAAGAGCATTTCATATGGCTTTCTTACCATCTTATGTTACACTTCTGAAATATTTCATTAGTGCATATCTGGCACASAAAATAATGTAACAGAATCAATTTTGGTCCTAATAAACTAATCACAGAGAGAAAGCACAGCAGGCACTTKCTTCTGGAAGAGTGGTAGAAGAAAGAAACTCTCCACTATCAAGTTAATGAACACCTCCCACTCATTTGCATTTTCCTRTGCTATGCTTTTAAAATTACTGGAAGAAAAATCCTTGAAGTAATTTCTCAGGCCAGACTCATCACCCTCATTCAGCTACTTAAAATTCTTATCTGTTGTCCAACAGTCAAAACACACAAGTGAAAAAAAGTTCACTGTAACCTTAAACAACTTCTTAAGTTGAGAAATGAAACCAGTGCTATAGAACTCTCATATAAGATACATTTCTGCATGGGACAARTTCTTCACTGCTCCAAATAAGATATTATCAAACAACAGCAGAGTGATCACCTAATACAGTTACCCAATATTAATAAAAAACAAAATGSATTTGATACATGTGTTTATGGGATGCACGTGCATCTAATGCCTCTGAAAACAGAGAACCTTCTTGTGTGAAGGACTTTGAAATTTGATATTTTATCCAGGGTATAAATAGAATGCCGTGATTATGGAGAAAAACATCGGTATTAAAAACAGCTGACCTTCTCTTCCTGCCCTCCCTTCCCACCCACCGCCCCAGAACAGTGACATAGTTTACCCCAATCCACGAAAACAAACTGAACTATTCTTATTGACTGAGCAGAAGATAAACGGGGGAAGTCAAGCCTCCATTATACAAGTAGAAGGTCTTGAATCTTGCTGCAGTTTAGTGAACAAAAGCTCCGTCATCCATTACAGGATGTCAGCTCCTCTGAACTGTTCTGTAGCTCTTAACTGCATGGACCCGATCAGCGAGCCACAAACAATTCCAGCTTCCAACACAGGACTGAAGAGGCCATGAATCTTCCATCCACCACAAAGCATGTGGCTGCTTCCCAGAAATCTCCAAAACAGCTGCTTTTAACAACAGAAGTGTCTAACTCTACTGGGAGCTGGCTGAAAGACAGACACAATGGGATGATGTGCCATGACAGCAGCACTGATGTTACATGTGTGTTACTCCCTTACCTGCTCACAATCTGGACCAGCCTTAGTGCAGCAGARATAATCAGATGAGCCAAATGAGACATTTCAAAGTGGCCAGGCAGGAGGCCAGTCCTAGTAAAAGGCCTTAAGCCGATGGACTCATCATCCCCTGGAAGCAAAAGAATGCCTTTCCAGGGTGCAGCAGCAGGAACAGGAACAGTTTGGGCTTAGTTGGYTTGTTGCAGGTTTTTTTGTACTGTCTCGAATTCCTCACCATTCTTTTTACAAGCCTTCTTCACATTACCTTAAAGTTTACTATGCCAAAGTAAGAGGTGAATGAAGAAAGGAAGTCTTCRCAAATAGCTCTCTTCCAAAGAATAAATAAAACCCTGCACCAGAGAAAGCTGTGGCAGAAAGGGAAGCAGAGGGGTAGACACAGCAGAGAACTGCTCACACATTTAAGAAGTTTTGTATGAGGAAGAATTCCTAAACACKGTTGATAAAGGTCTGTGTTTGACCAGCAAAGAACTAACAAAAAAAAAACCTAACAAAAAACTTTATTAGAGGCAAAACATAATACTAACTAATGCTAATTTAAAATAACATTGACTACTACATTACTTACTGCCAGTAAACTGAGATGGTTATGTCACATCTATGCCTTCAAAGCAGAAAGTCATGTGGTGTTCAGAAGCAAGTCAAATTAATGTCAGTTGGAAAAAAGAAGGAAGCCCACTGCCTGCCACCATCACCATCACTATACTGCCAGTATCAATCAGAACTCTTTTACATAAGATGTGGACTGCAAACTGCAARTCAGCTCTACTTTGTTTCACATTAATTGTGTGAGATTTTCTGTTATTTACTGTGTTGTATACCAACTTAATACAAGTTGTATCTAAAAACTCCCTAGTTTTAAAAGTTGMAGGGATTTAAAAGCTATATGATTCACAAAGAATTTGAAAGTACAGTGCTGAATAATTTTGAAAGTACAATGCTGAATAATATGAATGTGAACTTAGAAGGTTAGAGCTGAAACAGTTGTTTCAAAACCTGAAGCAAATTTTGTTGCTTTTACCATTTTTCCTCAAATGAAATACTGGTAAAGCTACCACCCCTGAGCAACATCATTGTAGAGACTGAAGATGGAATAAATGGTAGGATAGCCTCACAAGCCTCCTACAATGTACAAAAATGAAAAAAATATTACAGACAATTTAAAGGATTTTTAGTAAATAGAGCAGAAAACCGTGCTGGAAAGAGTAAAAGCTGCACACGTAAGGACCAGAATGGCTTTCAAACTTATTCAAGGAAAGAAATGCAAAGGCCACACTGAGTTCCAGCAAACAGCTTCTCAGATATCCTYACAAACAAAGGGAATGCTACATATGTATGAACATACTTGAATAAAAACTTGCCTAACACGTCCAATCTACTTAATTAAGACCTGGTTATTTAGTATCCATCTTCATTATTTCCCTTCTCTATGGTTAGTGAAATTATTTTTCCCCTTTTGTGACTTCTCATTCTTTTCCACACCCTTCAGGCAAACATACCTTCTCCTTTTTTTTTTTGCCAGAGAGGTGATAAGATAGCAACAATCCTACTCAGTGAAAGTAATGAGGACAACCCTCTCAACTGGCAAATAATAAGAAAAAGGGAGAGTGAGAAAAAAGTATGTTTTAAAATTTATTAAAGCTTACCACAGAAACTGTCACTGAACAAGAGAAAATTATATCTCCTCACTGAGCAAAGGAAAACTATTTACTCAAAGAAAATTACTCGTATTTCCCTATTTTCATTATTATTCACATCCTGTTTTCAGCTTACCACGTAAAAAACGGCTTTGCTTCACTTATATTCATCTGAAAACAGTATTTTTCCTAGAACATCGTACTGACAAGGCACATGCCCTATAGGAGCTGCAATTCTGGCAGCAAGGACACACAACTAAGTGACACAGTGATCACTTCATATGACCTTGCTTTAGCCCTACAAAYCAATCTCTGCATTCCATATCCCATTTCAAGAGCCCAAGATCTTAATTCCATCACTTCAGTTAGATGACAAGAGGCAATCCGAGCATCTTATCAAAGAATTGCACAGGATGATCAAAGCAGAAGCCTTACCAAAATGAAGCACACAGAAGTTATATATTTACATTTTTGATCATACATGATCAGTTTAAAAACCACTACACAGGAGACAAGCTCAGCAGAAAGTGTTAGTTTTTTCCTATGTGTCACTGCAGGCAGATTTGAGGTTAAAGTTCCSAGTAGCAACTGATGTTAAAATACACTGAATATTACGTTCATTATTCAAATAATAAAATGCTAAATGTGTTTCATCAAAAAAAAAAAGCTTAACAGAAACTTCTAACAACATTTTGTATTTTGGGTAAGTGGACTTCACAGAGAATCTACCAAGGCAGTGCACCAGCTTTTGATAGGGGAAAACAAATATAAACTCCATAAACAAACAGCAGAAGGCTAGCACATGTGAGTGGAACAGTAAATCTGAGGTCTTAACACTCATTAGGTATATGCTTGCTGAAGAAAAAAGAACACTGTCAGGCCCCAAATATATCAGATACAAGGGATCTTAGCATAACTGATATTTTAGGACACAGCAAAAGAGTACTGCCTATTAATATTTCTGTGAAGTGCCATTTTACCCAGAAAAATCTAGGCTAATAATACTCAGATGGGGAATCCACAAYTCCAAAAGAGAAGCATCGTTGAAAAAATTTAGTAACTTCTACTCTTGAGCCAGATCTGGGTCAACTTAGCTCACTCACATGAAACCCAGATTCAAAAGATAAAGGAAAGTAGCAGTGTATAGAGGTGGGATGCTGCCACTCCAAAATGAAGTCAGGCATTCTTCCTGTGCAACAAGGGCAGCTCTAATGAACAGGCACACAGTTTAAAAAGCAGCAGGCAAAACTTGCTTTACAGGACAAGATTATCCAGCAGAGAAAAATAAATTACAGCAAAGTCAACTACTGCAAGATTCTATTCTTGTTGCCTTACTCTACTCAGTTATTCCAGAYGCCAATGTTAGAGAAATGTGAAAGTACATATTCATTAAAAGAACAAGCGACAAATACAATACCACAGAATATTTAACTGAAGCAGAAAATATTTCACAGATTTTATCTGAGCAAATAGTCTAAAGTAAACAGCATGTAAGCTCGAGAGCAAATTTTTACTCWGTATCAGTCACTGAAAACTACTTATTTTTGACTGCTATCGGCCCAAGCTTGCAATGGTCATCTGCTAAATTACTCTGCAAAGAAGAAGGCTAACCTAACTTACATAAAAATCTCTTTAGATAAGAAAACTGAGCATGTTAAGATAGAAGTATGACTTAAAAGAATGAACTCGTTTTACCAGAATACAATWAACCTTTTGATTTATGTATTTTGCCTCTATATCCCAAGGATATCACACACCCACAGCCAAATACAAGAGCAATTTCTAGAAATACATTAGGATAAAGCATGCCCTCAACAAGAATTTTCAAAAAGTTAAACTKTCTCAGCAATAAGTGACACACACGCACAAGGAAATACCCCACCCTCAATGTGGTCYCTTGATGTGCCTCTCTACACTCAGCTTCAGCTTTGGTGCTATTTTGCTGCTGTACATGTACAGCATCTGAGAGAGAACTGTGCTACAGGACATTAACACAGCAGCCTGTTAATGTCACGTGTGAGTTACATGCAACTGGCCACCACAAAACAGTAAAAAATATAATGCATGCAATGAGGATGCTCTATGCAAAAGAGCACAAACCAAGAAAATGAGAAATTTTATCCCACAGCATCCATTTTCTCCAGCCATCTGAGGCTATTTTTAAGAAACAGTTATGTAACTAAGTAGAACAATTTTTAGATTAACAGGTTCTATTTTCACCCCAGTTAAGAGGATAAAGCAATATTCCAGAACAGCAGTCACGTAAACAGGCAACTTGATTTTGTTGAAATAGAAGTATGAGTGAAAACCTATATTGCCACAGGGAGTTTCTTTYGTGGTTGGTTGTCTCATTTTTTTAGAAGTCTACATCTTAACTTGCATTTGCCCTTTTATGAAGGCCATCTACAGCTTCCAATTCCATTTTCCAACAACAAGCACTTAATGGTGAAGACACGAAGAAATCAAATATCCCCCTAGGACCTTCTTTAAAAGTAATGGCTCAAGGGGAAAAAATACTGTGGATGTCACAATATATCTGTTCTCCTTCCTTTCTGAATCTGCAAGATGCCCATGCYACAAATACCATCTGCTTCAACAGCCACCAGATACCCCCTCTTGCTGGCATTATTTTTTCATCCCCAGCTAGAGATGATTAAACAAAAAATGGAGTAACTTAGCCCATCAGAACAGAAATCCACCTCTGCCCTCCACAGGGGGATAATTCTAGGTATTTTTGTTCTCTGTAAGAGAACATACAGTATACAGCTACATATAGTAGCAGGTACCTACCTACCCCTTCCTATACCAATATAGACACAAGTTGCTCCTTCTCAGCCTCCAGAGGAAACTTACTTGTTTTATCCCAACTCTCTAACTTACCTGCTTACATTAGCATTCCCAGATTACCCTGGGCTTACACTTTTCAGCAGCCAAACTACCTCATCTAACACATGAAGGGCAAAGGACGTGCATGTGAGGAGAAACTCACACAAAGAGAGTTGAGACTCCCTCTAACACTGGGGACCAGAGCAAAACCTGAGAGCTCCCAGAGAGCACTGTCATTCCAGAGAGTATAAACTCTGTGGCTGACCACAGTGGGTATCAATACCAAACATTTTCTTCATGACTGACTAYAGGTAGAAGCAGAGCCTTCAATTCAATGTCAAGTAACTTTAGAAGGTTAAATCCCACTTTCAAGGAGACTGGCTGTATTTTTGAGATAATTACCCACTAATGACAGTTTAATCCCTGTTCCTACTAAGAATGTCTTTATATTGGAATAATTACTTTAAAAATAATTAAATATTAAAAAATATCGATTTAACCAATATGCTGCTTACCACAGAGCAGTGGACCTCTTGGTTCACAGCCCAYCAGGAACAGCTCTAACAGGACCAGYACCCTTTAGTTTTAYRCCAGGCTACACAAGTGGAGAAGGGAGAACACACCTTCATTTTTTCTCCCAGCCTCACACTCCAGCCTCATTTCCTCTACTGATCTCCTTCAGCTGAGCCTAGGAGGAGTAGTCATCCTCCCAGCTTACCTCTGTATTCTCACTTTAGGAGCCCCAGCCTAAATCCATAATCATAGAACAAAATAATTTAGGTTGGAWAAAACCTTAAAGATCGAGTCCAATAATTAACCTGGCACTACCAAGTGCCACCCTAAAACCACAGCCTCAAGAGCCACATTTTACATCTTCTGAAAACCTCCAGGGATGGTGACTCAACCACTTCCCTGGRRAGCCTGTTCCAATAATTGACAGCCCTTTAACTGGTAACTCTTCCAAGTATCACACAAGCTTCTGTGCAATTGGAACACACGTGTACATTACCCAGACRGAAAAAGAAATCCTTTTACAGGCAGAAGCAGGTGCTGTGAGCAGCCACAGCAGCGAGGCTGCCATGGGTGCAGTGTGGCAGGAGGATACTGCTCGATGGCTTTCACTGCTCCATGGTGACACTGTCCCTCTCCTTCTGCTGCAAACCAAGGTCAGGCCAGGTCGCCAAGCACAGCCAGCCTGCCTCGCTGCAACACCGCTGCTGCCGCGTACCTCTTGGAAGTATTTWATGGATCACAAGCAATTGACTTAATACARAATGCCTATATCAAGCAGTAATCCYTTACGAGAGCCAGAAATCATCCCCAGCAATCCCAAAAATTCAACTGTTGCCCCAAGAATAACTTAATGMACTGTGGAAGTCTCTCTCCTTCAGATGCCAATCTCAAATGGTAAAAGAGATGGGAATATGTTAACAGTAACTATTATTCAACTGGATTAGGTCTGTTGCAGACCTAGCAGTCTACATAAATAATTACCAAGATTTGGGAAAAACTACAATATTTAAATAAGAAATTGTAAAAAATCCCAATAAAACCAAATATTTTAAAACACCCCATAAAATAAATACAGAAAGAAGTAAAATACAATACTGCAAAAGCACTTTAACACTCYATTTTATAACTTTTCTATTCCTAGCTTTGCTACTCTACCCTTCATTTATCACACAATAATCTCACCTTCCCTTAGTGTTTCTTGGACACATTAGGGCTTTGATAACAAATTAACAACCTACCCACATGTAGGTCACCATCTGGAACCCAACTCAGGTCACAGAGGATTAACTTTAAATTGGATTTTAGAACAGCTCTATATCCTACAGAAGAAGTCACTTTTTATACTTCAAAAATTAAGCATCATTACCCATATTTTCCAAATGAAGAACAGGAGACAACCTGTTACAGTAAGTCTAATGTCACTTAGTAAACTTTACCTGCTTCCTCCMATTGCTCTTTACACTGAGCAATACTGGCCAACCTGGTTGCCTTTTTAAATTTCACAAATTCACGAAAAAGGAACTTGTAATAAACTTGGGAGAAAGGAGGGTAAGACCCACCTGGAATTCCCAGCATTTTTCTATGGCAACATTCCTATTACAAACATTTCTGAAAGCAACAGTGGCAACAAGAGGATATATAAATTACTGGATTCCATCCCACAAAACTGATTACAGTATAATAAACAGATGTGGAAAACCCTTTGCTTTCCTGCACCATCTGACTTTCGCCATATTAACTCTGGCTTTTAACATTCTATTTCTCAGGCACACCTCTGGAGCCATAATACTAAGACTTAATAACAGAGAGTTGTTCCAAGTCTAATACACAGTTTATCTACACCATAAAACACAGGACAGGGATTCACACTTCTGTAATGCCCATAAACAAACTCTTCTTCCAGGACCCCCAACTTTCACACACTGAGGACTCAATTTTAGGGTTTTTTTTGGACGACAGTTGATAGTTTGAGCAATTGTGATTGTTACACTGGTAAAATTAGGAATGCTAATTCTGAGGGTGTATTTAGAACCTAATCTCACACTCTTTGGAGGATTTCTGTACTGTAAAAAAAAAAAAGCCTCCATTCCAGCAGGAAATTACCACTTCCTTATATGTCCACCACCAAAGAAACCATGAAGGATAATTTTAAAGGCTGGAAGAAAAAAACCCCAAACTTAATGCATGCTATTATTGGAATAATATTACTGTGAAATTTTCCTGGGAAATATATAGAGGTCTTAATTCCTAACAATATTTTTTTCACCTGGTAGTGTGTCTGTAACAATGACAGTTATATACTAATAAAATGAACCTGTATGTCACATTTTTTTAGAAATATCCTGAAAATTAAAGGTCATTTGTGCCCTTTGACAAGACTGGCCAAAAGATCTGATTTTAGCTATAACCAAAGTATAAATAAAATGATACTGAATCAGGAAAGAAATGCATAACAACCACTAGAGTCTTTTATCCCACCTTTTCCTAATGAAAATATTTAGCATTGTAAATAATTTTTAAAATAAGTTAAAAAAAAAAATAACAGCAGTTTAGAGCTTCTCCATTCTTTCACTGGCAATCCATTTCTAAAGTTGTTTTTTCTCTCCCCCCACTTCCAATGCCAGAGGAAAGATAACAGTTTAGTGCTCTGACACTACAATGACTTACAAAATGTTATTATTAGCATACTAATTAAATGAAAGCAATAAATCCAACTAAATCATAAAAGCAAGAAAATGTAATTAATTAATTATGAAAAATGCTTTAACAGAATGTTTCTCATCCTGAAGAAGTTCCTTTGCCAATTTGCATATATGTCAGGCACCATTTGGTCCACTGAGTTCATCCTGCCTGGAATGAGCCACACTTGCTACAAACTTTATCAGCAGTCCCAGATTAAGACTTGATCTACCATAGATAACAGAACTCTAACCCAACTCCAACTTCCATCTTTGAGATGATTTCTGCAGTCATTTAAGATAAAACACGCTAAAGCATTCAAAACAAAAAGAAGGCACTATAAACACACACRCACAAAAGAAGCCCTTCCTTGGTGCAGTTTTGGAATTTGATCACTATAATTCTAGAAATCAATCTAGMCTCTCAATTCCTAACAGCAAGGTTTACCTAGCACCTGAATGGGATACTKGTTCACTGCCAACACGCCCTCCTGMGTATMCACTGAACCTCCAGCACTATGAACACAGCYCATCATACTTACAGCATATCACACGACATAAAACTGCAGTTATCTTAAGTACTACTACCTGTACTGCTACCCAGTTTTAGAATTTATTGGAAGAGTGGTTCATGGTTTACAGACAAATAACAAGCTTGAACAGAAACAATCTGAATTACACTTTCCTTAAAAGGGTTTAATGATCACTTCTCTCTGCTCCCMAGGAAAATTGGAACACAGTTTGTAYGTCCTTTTTRTTTTCTGATGTGCACAGCTAAAAGTACAGAACAAGAGGTGGGAGAGCAGAAAATGTTTCAATTGCTGCCTTTGATAATGGAAAGAATTTAGTGTTTACAAATTTATTTCCAGTTGTTGACTCATACATTTGGATATTTATAGTACTTATCACTCTGGCATCCAAGCACATTAGCAGTACTCTGATCCCCACAAAAAATCTAAAACAAAACTGTTTATTCTTCACTCTTCAGCCTATTAAGAAACACCTCACTTAAGGTATTACTAGCACAGCATGTTCCAGAAATGAAAATTAAAACTATTTTCAAAAGGCAGACTCYAATTTCATATCTTATTTTCTGATCAGAACAAGCAGGCACCAAAGTCTCTCATAAAAGTTGGTGTGGTAGAAAACAGCTTGAGACCTGATCTCTGGCTCTGAAATGAAGCCAGTTCCATTACCACTAGCTCAGAAAGTCTGAATTGCGTACTTACAGAAAGCATGTAAAAAAAAATTAAAATCTGTCTAATTATGTTAATGACTGAAGTCATCTTCCACCCCGGAGAAACACAAGATGGTAATTTTGCGCAGTGCGGTATCCAGTGTTCTTCAGGGTTACCCAATAGCACCAGTAAATCCCTARCACAGCAAACTGTAATGGCATTCAGCCCACATCCCAGCTACCAGGATGAAATCTGAAACTCGGCAAAGGGTAGCAATTTTAGAAGCTACACACAGATCTTCACATCCCCACTCAAGTGGTGTGAGGTTATTGATGCACTTCAGCTTCACAAGAGAGGTCAACAYTAATGATTTTTGATAATCAAAACTACCATGCTTCACCTAGCACAGAATATTTTTATAATCACACACTGCTGAATTCCCTTTTGCATCTTGGGCTAACACTTACAGGCAAATTAGATATGATTACAATACTGAAACAATGAAGCAGTGAAACAACTGCATCAATAATAAACACTGAATGCAACAACAGCTTCTCAACAGAAACTCTAAACATCTTTATTCATCTGTTTTGTAATGCACTTTATTTTTAGATTTTAATTTACATTCTCAGTTATTACAGGCCAAAAACATTAATGATGTTAGGAAAGCAAGCATGGCAACTGTTGTTAATATATATATATATATATATATATACACACACACACATACATAGACAGAAACTCTAGCATAATGCATATGAATAAATCTGCTAATATAACCCATGTAATCAAATAACCTGATTTAACCAGCCTTACAAATCATTAAGTTTCAGGGGAAAAAAAAAAAAAAAAGCATCCTAACTTCCCCAAGTCTCGTATCAGACTTCTGAAACACAGAACTCCACTGTCATGCTCCATCCAGTCCCATTTACCTCCCAACAGCTGGAATAACACCCATCCATGTAAGCATCAGTCTAATTAATGTTCTTTAACTTTTACAGTAAATCAAGGGTATACTACCTCATGGGAGTACAGTACTCCCAGAACCATATAAACATGAACTTTTGGCAGTAAGTCACATGTTTTATTAATTCTACTAGACTACCTGACAGACTAACTAAAGTAAATATTCATATATAGTCATAATATTCCTACCTACTTTCAAATTCCCATTTCATTCCAAAATTTCAGAAGTATGTAATTAAGAGCCATTGAATTTTTCACATTCCTTACCTCCTTCCAAAACAATCCATCACCATTTCCATTAAGGATTAAATAAATGTTAATTTCCATCAAAAATTAAATTCCACTCATGGGTAAACACAAAACTGTCARTTTTTGTTATTCACTCATTCTATCTACATATACACCACATCTCCACATCCCACAAGAGTCTAGTTACGTCACTTACTGATATCAGTCTGAATATATAGAAACTATCCCAGATCTCTTTTCACAAAGATACTACTGCACCATCTCATAAAGCTCTCATTCAATAAGCTGAAATACTACCAGCATAAATCATGGACTGTTTCTTCTCTTATTTACATCACATATTGTTCTTTTTAAGYGAAGACCCAAGTGTTACAARAATTGAGCCATTTGCAACAGTAGAAACTACAGATTCTAAACCAAGCAATTTGGCCAGAACAACCTTTTAGTACTTTCCCTTTTTTTTTTAAGGGACTGAATCTGAAAAAATAGAAAAGCAACAAACTGGAGCAGCTGTGTACATAAAACTAACCCCGCTGGACCTCCTGAAGTCCTCTGTCACAGCCTTCTCAGTGCCAACTAAAAAGATCATTTGAAWACCTTGTCAAGGTGAGAAAGATTTCATGTAAAGGTCTGAATGTGGAAAGCATATCTATCCTGTGGACTGCTTGAAGTCAAATTTATTTTCCTCCTCTTCTTCCRCCTGAATTCCACCAGGAGAGAAGATGGAGTAACAAGACCTGAAAAGGAATCCTGAACCTGGGGACATTGATATGAATTGAAAGGGGAGAGAAAGAAACCTAAGATCCCATTCTGACCACGTGTCCTAGGGAGTGCACGCTTCCAGTTTTACAGAAGCCATGAACCACTTCAGTCAGAACCCTTCAAAAGCTGTACTAAACAACAGATAACCAAGCAACCTCCAGAAAAAATTGTGCTGTTTTCATAGAATCAGAGAATGGTTTGGGTTGAAAGGGCCTCAAAGACGACCTTTTCCAGCCTCTCTGTTTTCTTCACATGGGATTTTTTTGATCATGAGCACTTTTTCTCCTAGTCTAAATAGGGCATAAGAGCAAAAAAAAAAAAAAATCCTGCACATCTTATTTGAATTCTCAATAGCCTCTAAAACTTTTCCAACTAGACATCTTTCAGCTATTAAGATTTCTCTAATACATGAGGAGAACCACAACCCCATTRTGGATGCCCCAGTGAATCTAATTCCCTTTCCATGCATTCAGATCATATTTTTAGTTCAATTTTCTAGCTGAGCTAATTAGAATTAAAACCTTGCCATCACTCTCAGCAGCAAAGTACGACTGCATGCAGATGGCTGATGCAATGAGAAAGAAARGAGTACTTTTAATCATATCACCTCTCTAAAGAAAAGCTTACTCCAAAAACACCTCTCACCCAGTGAAAAAGTGTGTCTCTTTAGAATTTATATATAGGATAGAACAGTAAAGTTATAACCCTGTCCTGAATCTCTAGGTGTTCCCACAGAATAWAATTTTAAAACAGGAAAACTGAAAACCTCTTGCCACTTCATACAATAAATGCCATTGTTTAAATCAACCAAGAAAGATGGTTTTATTTTTGAAAATACAAAACATTTTTAGCCTTTGACAGAGATAGACTAATCCSTGATGGAAAAGGATGTGCCCCTAGGAGTTTATCATAGTTACACAACCTAAGAAAAATGAACATAATACAGTCTTATTCACAGACTAATATCAGGACTAAAATCATCCTCTATGTTTAAGAATAGCAGCCAAACACAGGGACTCATTCAATGCAAGATGTAGTAAAAATACATACATATATTTACACATTCTATATGTTTTATAGTATTTAGGCTTTCTAAAAACTACAGGAGATAATACTGAACTAGGACACAGTTTTGGCCAGGAAAAAAAAACCAACAAAAAAACAACAGCAACAAAACAAAACAACATCGTGATTAAAAGCT
>NW_026623332.1:1280349-1293846 GCF_030028575.1 Malurus melanocephalus | reverse complement strand
CCAACAGAAAAACAACACCAACCAATTTCCCCCCAAAAATACATAAATGACAGAGAGTTAAATTAGTTAAACTTATTCGCCACACTTTTCCTGGTAGTAGCTGACAAAATAAGGGCCAGCAACACAAAAATTATGGCTTGGTAAGTTCAGGCTGGACATTGAGGAAAAACTGTTCACAAGGAAATCCCATAGCACTGGAACAGATTATTCAAAGAGGCTGAGGCACCTGTGAAGGTTTTCAAGAATCAGCAAGAYAAAGTCAAGGCTGACCTGGTCTGTATTGGTGATGATCCTACTCTGAGCAGAGGGCAGGAAGCAGACACCTCCAGCAGCCTTTTCCAAACTACATTTCTATGATTCAATAGCATGAAAATATCCAGTGCAAATTATTGCTCAAGGCTGCTAAAATCCTTATTAATTCTGCATTTAAAACATAAGAATTAAACTATTTGCTTCCTAGTTTCACATGAGCTAGGCTGTGGCATTTAAATTATCAAGTACCAGCTAGGTTGCAAGGAGCCAACCTACAACCACATAGAATTTGTCACTGGCTTTCAGGACCAGGTGTGTCTTTTATTTAAAAGATCAATGCCATGTCCCATCTGTACTATTATCTAGCAAGACAAAAACAAATTTTTTTCCACTTCCATCCCCTTTTYAGGGCCATACCATCAAAGGCACTATGCTGTGATCTCAAAATGGGAAGGTCATTTCTTCTGGGACACTAAGCTCATGGGAAAAAAAAACAAGAACCTCTGAAATTCATTCAAGCTGTTAGCAACATCCTTATAMACTTTCTGTTCAATGCCATCAGAGTTTAAAAAAATGCAGTCATATTGAAGAACAAGGCATAAATTGTAATGCAAGAACAGTTAACAAGGAGGGAGATGGTAATTTATGTTTATGTCATTCATAAATGTAACTAATTCCTTCAAAGCATACTTGTTACCACTTTTTCTATTTACAAGGATTAAGTGCCTGGAAAAACAGCAGCACCAAGAACAGGGAACAGAAGAGGGTGCAATTCCTGAACATCRCAGGAATTCTGGAAACTAAAGAAGAAACTGACATAAAATTAGAAAAGTTGCTCCTGTATCTTACCTGGTTTTCATTGCTATTACAAAAACTTAGAAAAAGCTGCACAGAGGACTGATGTCAGAGACATTTTTTGCGTTAGAGGGAATAAAACACATTGCATTTTGTCCTGCAAATCATCTTTCTGCCTTTAAGAACACACTTCATTTTATTCCTACAGAYACCTAAGTTGCCTTCTGCTATTTTTCTGATCTTGCTACTTAATAGACATTTTAAAAACAATATACACAYACAGAAAATACTGTTTAGATGAATACAACCAACATTTCCTACTAGGGAGCCTCAGAAGTGTTTTTCTGCAGAAAAAGCTTCCTTATTCACTAAAAAACTGTTTGTTGTGTAACTTGTATTTACTTACATAAGCCGAATAAGGCATAAACTTTTTAACCCATTGTACTGGATAACTACAGTAGAAGAACATGCTCCAGGGACAAAGAAGTGACCTCTGTGTAGCTGACAACACTTCTACAAAGCTGACTTTCATGACTGCCGCTGACACAAATGCAATCATTGTCAGAGGAAAATCTTATCTGTCAGTCCTCTAAGAGGAAAAAAATAAAAACCCCAAGAGATTTCTTTTACCATGTTTTGCATTGGGAAAAACCCACACCAGTTTCCTTTCTAAATTTGATGAGGTAAGAAGCATTTAAGATTATAAAAATRAAAGTACAGTTGTAATAATAATAATTGCTTCTAAAACAAACCAATCACAGTTCTCCAAGTAATTTAACATATTAAAAGAAACAAACCTGCACGTATTCTGCCTGAAAAAAACAGGCCAGCTGTTAATGGCACTTAGGTGAGGTTACTGCAAACAAATGCCCCATRAGCAGACACAGAAGCATTCTTGAGCCTTAACCCCCTACCCTTCCATTACCAGTCCCCACTATTCAGACAGTTTCTTTCTACCCCAAACCTGGCATAACTAATCAGACCTGTCATTTGCTTCGTATTTCTCACTTCCTCTTACAGACACCTAATTCCCCTAATGTGAAGAAAGTCAGAGATGAAGGAAGTGAGATGGAGTAACCATGCTTCATGAGCAAGTGGCCTCTGCACATTGTTCTTCCTCACTGCTGCCTTTATACTGCCAAAACTGATGTCAAAACTTCATCTGACTTATCACAGGAGCTCACAGAAACACAAGCAAGGCCCTGAAAAAGGTTCTCTGTAACAGTGAGCTTTTATGTTCTACTTAAAAAGGTATTTTTACAGAAATTACTTATTATCAGTACATTGAAATCCTAGCTAAAATAAAGGATKACATTAAATACATTAACTGGACTTTACACTAAGGAAGAAGTTTAATCTGTGCATACATTTCAGTAGAAACAGGTCAGCTGAATAAAGACTAAGAGTGAAGTATAACCCCTACAGAAACGGGTCTTATAACACTGTTAAAGAACAGAGATTTACAAACTTTTCTATGGGGATACAACCAGTMTGCTCTGTCAAGCCCCAAGCTAGAACTCCAGGCAGCAGCAACAGGTTATTCCTGGCTACAAGAACCCGTGTCTTGCATCCCAAATGTGTACAGTCTGTCATTAAGTGTACTATACTGTCTGTAGCAGAAAGGATTAAAAATTAGTCCTGTGATTTCTTCAGATAAGGCTGCAAAGGCTACCTGAATATGTAAATTAAATATTGACTAGCTACAGAATGTTTCCAGTGTTCAAAGAAAAACCGTCTAAGGCTACAACTGTTCTCGCTGTTGCTTTCCTGAAACTGATCTCACTCACGCTTGTCTTCCTGAGATCCTGAGCTACAGAGCTGCTGAATGCAGGCCAGAGTTCTCTCTGACATTACAGTAGCAAGGAAAAGTGAAAAATCGTCCCTGAAATCTCTCAGCAAAAATGCATAATGATTGGCATGCCCAGGTCTCAWGACATTAACCCAAATATGGGTGAGATAATTTGAATGATGCTTCTTATTTTCTCATCAAAATAATACTCCATACTCCAAAAATACACATTACAGGACATTAAAAACAACTACCCCCTATTTCACCTAAGCATGATGCAAATGACATAGAATAAGAGACAGAAATTATACAATGTTTCCCTGGGAGAGAGGTAATTTCCTTCACAGCAGCCCCTATGGTGCTGTTTTGGTAACTTACACAGCACCAGGGCTTCTGCCACCCCATTGAGGGGGTGAACAAGAGGTTGGGAGAGGACACAGCTGGGACAGCTGACCTGAAATACCAAAGAGATTCCATACCATGTAATGTCATGYTCAGCAATGAAACMGAGGGGCAGGTTTTTTCCAAAGTATTTGTTGCTCAGAGACTGGCTAGGCATCAGTCTCCTGGTCATGCTTTTACATCACAACATTCATTTGCTTTTTCTTTCATTATTAAAGTGTTTTTATCTCAACTCTGAAGTTTGGTTTCTTTTTTTTTTTCCTTGGTTTTTGCTCTTCTTATCCTCTTCCCTATCCCACCATCTTAAACATATACATTCTGATACAACTCAGTGACAAAGCTACAAAACATGTATGACAGAAACAACTTTTTGCACAGTAACCAAGTGAATGACGCTAAATTCTAAGTAAGCAGATCTTGTTTTCACWTGAGTTATTGCCAATTTGAACAACTGAAGWAAKTTTTTGAAAAACAACTACTGATGTYCGCCGAAGGCAAAATGCACCAAGTTCATTGTGCAGAATGCTCCCACTAACAGAGAAAAATCCTGCTGGTATTTATGTGAGGAAAATTGAGCGTACTGTGAGAGCTTGTTCCTATGCAGAAACTACCACAAAAGAAGGCAGAGTATGAAGTTACAGCAGCAGCTATTTCTCCTACAGAGCATTCATATGTGAAACTAGTAAGTGCCTTTAGTTTAGTTCAACCCAGTTTCAAATTCAGAGTACACAAGTTAACATGGAGTACGTCATTGTCACTTGAAGCAATTCCTCTGTCTTGTTTCAATAGAAATTTATTAACATAATTTTTTCCTATTCATTAAATCCTGGTTATAGGCTACCAGAACCTGAAATAACCCTTAATTTTTTTTTAATCCTAAAACCCCCAAAAAATAAACAGCCAGGCTCTGAGTATTAATATTTATATTCCCCTCAGCTACACACCGCATTCTAGCAAGCAATGGTGATACCACTTATAAGAACTAGAGTCTAATACAGGCTAAAGTGAAGTGCACATTTCTGATTGTCAGGGCAGATAATATTGAAGCAACACAATAACTCTGACTTCAGAGGGCTGGACATCGCTTCACAAAGTGAGACTTGGCAAGCACAGAGGAAGGAAACAAGGAAAAATGCCTCCAGCGTAATTATTTTCTACCCTCCAAATAATCAAGCTACTTCACCAAACATATGCCAATACTTGCCAGGCTCCAAGGCCATAGAGATTAACCTCAACACAATTAAGATCAGGGACTTCTCTGAAAATCCATCATCTTCCAAAATCACAGAACACAGCAGTGAGCACAGCCAGCAACCAAGGTCTAGGATCCTTGTGCTATTGTACTTCCGATACCCAAACTGAGCACAATCTACATTTGTGACCTACATATTGTCAATGGCATTATTTTTACCAGCATACTGAAATTAAAGTCAACCCCSCTGCTCAAGATACTTCATAATAAGATTTTGCCTCCCGAAATTCAGCTCTGCCTTTCACTCTATTGAATAGTTGTATTTATTAATTTTTCCCCTTCTCCTTCATGAAAACAAAAAAAAAGGTGTTAGAATACCTTGYGTGGGACCTGCTGGAAGAAAGAGTGCTTGAAATAGCAAAACCAAATAACTTTGGTGCTGGGCTTACCAAGAAATGCTACAATTCAATTGAACTAATAAGGGTTTTTTAATCCCGTAAAAAGGTAATAGATCCCCTTAAAAATTATAGACAAGAGACTCCCCTGGGTCTAATATTAAAATAAATTCCTAYTCTATCAGCTAGCTGTTCCAGAGGAGTTGTTGGGGAGCTTTTAGAAAACAGGATTTTTTTTTTAAGTTGAACTAGTAGAACATCAATTGATAAAGAAGTAGTAACTGATTCTCTGCATCCAATCTTTCTCTTCCAGGAAAGCTACATTCTATGAATTTTCACAYCTATTCATTTGCAACCAGAAATGTTAAATCATGAATTGCATTTAAGAGTAAGAGAGAAATATCTGCTTTACAACAGGCTTTCTGCTGCAGAACAAGCTTATCTGATAGAGGAAAATGTTTTGGTCTGCAAGAATCATGGTCCCTGTATCCCATCACATCAATATCTAGTTCTTATGCTTCCTGTCCAAAAGGCAAAATTCATAATGTGCACAGGGGAAAGAGCTCTTCTGGGGTTTACAGACCATTTAATTTCTGTCAAGTCCCTGATTCTCTAATTAGGTAACCTAAATAAAAACAGTCTCAAAAATACTTAAAAGATTCTCTTCGTATTTCTTCTGGAAGTGGTGCTGAAAGAATGGTTATACACAAGTATCACAACAGTAATTATAACTGAAGCCCAAAAGCTGATGTGAATCCAGAACAACTCACTGACGGGAAAAAAAATAAAAACCCCGAACACATTAACTGTAGTTTAAACAGATATAAAATACCTTTCAATCTTYAAATGAAGAACACTCTGAATTAAAAGTGTCAGATCTACCCAAATTAACATGCCCACATTTATGGTTTATAAAGTTCTCTCCTCAGCTCCCACRTTGCACATCAACATTGCGCAATTTCAGCAGTGAAACTCTACTGCCTGTTTAATTTCCTAATTTTCCTACCCTAGCACAACATAATATACAATCAACTGAATACAGTTTAACATAAAAGTTTCTTTCTTCTGTCTTTGTCAAAACCCATCTCCCCTCCAAATCCACACAGGTTTGAGTCAAACACGAGAAGCACTTGCCACTATTCTTTAAAGCCTGCATTTTCAAAGCAAATGAATGCTCCTGAAATTAATACGAGTAAGAAAATGATTTTGAAAGAAAATTTAAGATGCTATGAAAAAATCCCAGTAAAAAAGTATTTTAAATGCACCTGATGTCCATTCCCTGCATGAATGTATTTATTAGCAACCATGTATCAGTACAAACTCAGGTGCAACCTTCAGAATTAAAGAAGATGTTAATGCTAATTCTCAAATTAAGTTTTTTTGTTTTTACTGGGCAAAATGGAAAGGAAATAGCWAAGCCACAATTCATTCTCTGAGCTTTGTTAAAAAGTGTAATAATCTGCCGACTTGTGAAAAAATTCCCCTCTGAAAAATCCCCAGGCGCTTCTTCCCAAGCACCACATTGACAGCAGATGGCCAGCATCAAGTCTGCAATTACCAGTCCAGCCTGACAGTCCCACAAGCAACTCTCTTTTCTTTTTGTAGATGTGTGGAGGGGGTAGCTTGAGAGATGCAGACAACTAGGCATCATAGGCAATGACCCTTTTCACTAAAAATATACCTATACAATCAATTTCCAAGTCTGTCATAYGATTCTTCCATTAATCTTCATTTCACCATTAGGTTTCCCTCCTTTTTTCTTTGAYACTGTCTTTTCTGCCACTTAAGTTTTTCAAACAAGGTTTCAGGAAATGCATAACATCAAGGATACATTAGAACTGACTATTGTCAAGCACTGCCRAAGACCAACTGCATAAACTATCTGTTGTTTCAACCTTTCCCCTCTTCCTCTTATTCTCCCCCCAGCATGGTCTCCCCCCACCCAGCCCTGAACAGATAATTCTCTTGCCTGCAGAAGCAAACAGAACATCTGATGAGGAGCTGCTGTTTCATTTCCTCTCTTTCATCCCACCCCTCAAATGGGGAAGCCCTCAAAAGGGGGGAGGGSAGAGCATGGTTTTAATTCAAATGCCGTGTCTTAAAATACTATTGTGTAGCATTTGGCTGAGAGCCACTAAATCTATATATAAATAAACACCATGAGAGTGCTTTATACCCCCTACTTCTCTTGGGAGAAAAAAAAAAAAACAAAACACTTCTGCATTAAAAACCATTTACTATTTCAGTTTTATACCCAATAATCTGAGTAACTGAGCAAAAGCTTTATTTTGCTGAAGCCAACAACTGTTTAGAAATGTAAGGAAGCAGAAAGCAACTTATGAGATCCTTTCCAACTGACAGATGCAACAGAAAGAGGGTGGAAAGGATTTTCTCATGTGCAAGAGAGGCCTGACAGACTTAACAGAGGCATTTGGACCTTTCCTCAGGAATGCTCAGCCCTCCATGGMGACTTCTGTCTTACATTGATTCAGCATTCCTTACTTCATTTCTACTAATTCTTCCTGTTCTTCCTCATTCCAGCTACCCCATTTGAAAAGTTTATCAGGTATAGAAAAATGCTGGAGAAAAATATATCACAATCTTGCTGTCATTCATTACCCATCCTGAAAATCTTACCGAGAAATATGTCCATGCAAGATGGAAACCTCAGCTTTTACTACAGCCTAGTTCTCTCTCATTCAGGTTTAATTCCAGTGACACACTGCATAGGGAGGGTCCAAAGTTATGGAGACACTGCCACCTTAGAGGCTGCACCCCTCCCTGATAAGATCACCTTGGAGTAATCATGATTCAATCCATGATTCAAAAGTTTTGACAATCTTTGAATCCTGTTGATTATTCTCAAAGATCATTRACTACGTGTCAAATGCCATGCAATAAAATGCAAATTCCTTCCCACCAGAAGTGGAGATGAGAACACACCCCATTTTTTTCACAGCTCTGATGAGTAAATTTCTTTGCTGACACGCACTATGTGACACACACAATGAATAYCAGAAGGCTTTGTCCTTTTATCAATTCCCTCAAAAGTTTCTGCTTTTACCACTTGTTTATCAAGAGCTGTAGTACAGAGCAATACTCCTCTGGATAAATCTGGCACTTCTTGTAACTGCAATTATCAAAACATGTAACACAAATACCTCCTTTGTGGCAGAGATGCAAGTTAATGCACACAACTCATGTAGAACTAAATTAATCAACCCTCACCAAAACAATTACTYGCTCCAGCAAGGAAGAAACTGCATRCGCTCAACAGCTTTGCAAAAGTACAGTTAGTTTGGTAAAATCACCTTTAAAATGTTTTGGATTGTTTCTCTCTCAGAAACATGCAAAATTTAGCAGTGTCAACTCACCTTCCACACTGTCAGAACAGGAGGTACCAATCCCAGTGTCCCCGCTGTCCGAAGCTATACTGTGTCTTCTGACAGGATTGTTTTGACTGCTTGATGAAATCGTTGAGGACTGCCACAGGGATTCAGTACCAGGTAACCATCCCACTGAGGAATAATCTGAGCCTATAAAAAAAGAAGCCACAAGTCTGTCATTAGACATACAGTACAAAAGTCAGCAACAAAACACCCGTCAAGATGAAAACTGAATCYTCTGTTTCGTAGTTCAAGCTTGAGCCAGGCTGTGTCTATGTCTTGGATGGGGATTTTTTTGTTAATTAAAATCCTCTTGCTAGATGAAAGCTTCCCAAAAAATTCCAGCACATATACCTTTACTATACCTTTACTATTTAGAAACATGATCCTTAAACTATTCTTACACTCTTTACCAAGACACTTAGCATACAATTCCTATCCTGGAACTGATTCTTGATTTGCAGCAGAATTTTGCATTGCAAGCCTTCAAATATAAACAGATGAACAAATTTTAGGACAGAAATAAGTTAAAGATTTTGCCAGTGAGATACAGCAATTTTCTACTGTGCATAAACCACATCACCTAGGTGATAAAGCAAGCAATGAAATCTTCAACACTGATATTTAAAGTAACTCCTTTTGTCGTTGCACACAAATTGTCCTTGTGAGACATGTATCCATCACCTGGTTTGCTTCATTTTGGTTATTTTTTTAAATTTAAATAATCATTAAAATATTACATTTTAAAACACAATTCAGAGAGCAAATAGTTCCTCTGTTCAAGGAGTTTTTAAAGTAGGCCACACATTCTCACAGTCAACCTCAAGGGAACATTTATCAGAGTACAATCCCAAAAGACCATTACAATTTCCAATAGCCAATATMWAAATCTGAGCATTGTTTAAAGGCASAATACTGATCACCACATTCATACTCTGAACCAGCAGTGGCACATAAAGAACCTTGGAAAATAAATGGCTGCTCTTCATTTATATATAATCACATACATATACCCCCTCCAGCAGTTTGCTTTGTATAGAACTTTCAGCAGGAAATGACTCATGAAGAAGTATCAGCTCACATATAAYGTCTCTTATGCTACATGCCATTATTTTTAGATCATATAAAAACTTTCAGCAGTGTCCAWCCAAAGTCATAACAGCAATTTGCCTCTGCAATGACATCTGCTATTTCCAGCTGTACTTGTTTTCCAGTAAATTAAAATAGTTCAGAAAACAATGCAAAAATGAATATATGTGGGTATATTCATAACCTGGCCCCCACATATATGGATACACACATGCTCCCCATACAGCAGCCAAATCACTAGACCTACTAGCCAGAGTGGTAACAGCTGCTTGCCAAGCCACTTGAAAATTGAGGAACACAGTAAGTACTTACAAAGTAAATGCCTCACTGCATGTGCTATTTAACTGCAACATGACATGTAAAACAGTCTACCTTGTGTAGGTAGGTTCATGAAGGTCTTATTTAAGGATGGCTGTTCATCTCATTTGCTTCAACTTCATTCTCCGTTGAGGTTACCGCCCCTTCTTTCCTTTAGCACATTTGCCTACCTTTTCTCACAATAATTCCAAATCACCCAGTTCTCCTTCCCCTTCATTCTGCTTCAGCTATGCMTTGTGCTAGGTATTTCCTTCCCTTCCTTAAACTTAGTTTTTCCTCTCCAAAAGTCTCTCRACTATTCCAGTGAGTATCTTTCAAGTCCAAGGGCGAGGGGGAGACGAGAGGAGCCAGACGTGAACACAGGCTCACCAGTCACACCCAGAGAAGAGGTCCCAGCCAAGATTCTAAGGGAATAACACTCTAGKTGTCATTCTTGATACCACCCTCTCTGTGTCATCATCTAATGTACYCAARTGTGAYAGTTTTGCACACAGCTAGTGGGAAACTGGGGCATTTCTTCTTCCCCTACCATCCAGCATATTTTTCATTAATGCCCTGGCTTCTTTGGGAACACTAATTATACCATCCCTCCCTCTGAACACGGCTACTTTCCACAAGAATTCCAGTTCACCCTTCTCAAGCTGCATCTAGCTATTCCAGCAGTAAAACTGACTTATGGAAGGCCAAGCTAATTAAATCAGAGGCAATTCTGATTTAGGAGATATTTAAAATACATTTATAGAAGAGAAATTTAGATTGATTCACCTTTTATTGTGCCCTTTTCCACTATACAGCTCTTTGGTGACATTTCAGCTTTTAGGGTGTTAAAAAGGTGTTAAAAAAATGAAGCAGATAATTTAAAATGTAGTAGTGATAGCATTGACACAGCATTACGTGTCAAACCCTTTAGATGTCTTGGTTACCCAAATGCTCAGCACAAGAACCTACAACCATCCATATGCAAACCCCCAAAAGGGAGAGGTACTTTTCACTCTGGTGGAACTTCGAGGAATAAAACCTAAAAATACCACAGAACAAGAGTAATTTAAGRAAGGACTTTCAGAAGTCACCTACTCTAACCTTCAGCTCCAAGCAAGATAATTAGATCTGACTGCTCAGGGCCCCATCCAGCTGAGTCTTGAACAATCCCAAAGACACAGATTCCACAACCTCTCTGGGAMGCTTCTTCTAACACGTTACCACCCTCTGTTCAAAGAAAAATTTCCAAGCATCTCAAGAGTTTCTCATGTTCCAAACATATTGTTGCAATATATCTCAAGATGCAACAACCCAGTGCAACTAGACCTGTTACCAAACAGGGTTAACACACTAGAGGGTTCAGACAATCATTCCCATCAGGATCTCAGCAGGTACTGTAGGTTGAGAAAATAACAGGCACTACAAAATACCCTGCTATAATCTGTTCTCAGTTTTACACCTACACACAGACAACCTGGGGACACACCAAGTCCTCCATGTGTGGTACTGAAGCACTGGTCCAGGAGGACATACTGGCACATCACAGAATTAATGCAACCTTGCACCTAAAGGCAGTTCATCATCACTAAGTTAACTCATGAAGCCTGATCCTTGAGCTAGTAGGCCTGAAGAGGTAAGTACTGGTACACACTCATAGCTGCACGCAGATCAGCATGAGAGAGGCAAGATTGAACTCAGTATCATAAACAGCCAAATACAAGCACCAAGATAGTGGAAACAGACCAAATAATCAAGTCTCAACAGTAAGTAACCCATAAAATATGAGGTCTATAAGGTCCTTAGTCCAAGACATTTAAAAATCKATATATTCTTTTTATTATTTGAAACTCACCTTCTGAGCCAAGTCCTGAGGAATTCCCAATCACTATATACCCTGTTCTATGGTCTTCCATCTCCTTTTTGGACAGCTCTCTGCAAAAGCATGATCTTTCATGCAGCAAACTCCCTACACTAAAAGAGCCGAGTGTAAAAGGGGAAGAYACACAGGAGTACCCACACTGCTCAGCCAGCACACTTGCCTCATCCTGCTGCTCYAATCTCAAACATGCCAATCAACAGCCAGTGTCCATCTGCCCAAAATACAGATTAGGGTAAAAAAAGGGTAAAAAAAGCTAATAGAAATTTCTAATCAATATTTGTACTGCTGAATTGTGTATTAGCATCTGTCTATGATCATTCTTTACTGGGTTAGGAAAATCTACCTTTCAAAGTATTCACAAGAAGAGAAAAAAAGTAGTGTCATCCCAGCCAGGCTGCAATTTCCACCAACAAATATGACAAAATATGTGCAAGATCACATAAAAAAAACTTAAAAGGAGCCTTTTTTATACAAACAGTTGAGTGCCTCCTTAAATTTGATCAGTTAAATATACCAACATACTCCTCTGTTTCCAGTCTAGGYATTTAAAACAGATCCCTTTACAACTAAGTATATAAAGTGCAGGAAGTAGATTATTTATTAAAAGGGAACAGTTGTTGAAATTTCACCCCACAAAAACATGTATCTTTTTCTGTGTGTTACAGAATGCTGTCATCTATTGCTGTCAGAAAGGCTGCCAGTTAATTCTGGATCATTACCATTCCTAATTTCCGTGGCATGTACAGATCCCCTATAATACATACACAAAATAATAACACCACCATCTTTACATTTGTTTCCTAATATACTTCTAACATATTTGAATGTAAAGATTGTTATTTGAAGTGACAGCTATGATACTGTTACTTTACCTAGACACTGAATGGAAAGCAACAGCAAAAGGCTTAACTGGGTTTCACAGCAGATACATCCTAAACTAAGAATACTGAYTTTTCTATTCCACACTGTGACTGACATGGATTGTGACCAGAAGTGAATCACCCATGACAGCCAGTGMAAATTTATAGAGTTAAAGGATTCTGAAGGATATCTCACTACAGTACTATCAAAACTAACTATGCAAAGCTCATTCTAGTCATCATGGATGTGACCAGGCTGTACAATCGTATTTCACGCCAGGATGGCACTGAAGTCTGCCTGAAGCTCTTTCAAGGAAAGAGAGTCAGCATTCAGCCCAAAGACACTGCCAAAGTTAATTAGTTTAGCCTCACCATCTGTACCTTTACCCMAAACCCTGCTAATTATGCACCAAGATCACATGACAGTATTTTGAAAGAAGTCAACCCACCTTCAAGCCAGTTCTCCCACACCCATATAATATAATCCACATTCGTATAATCCCCTGACATTGCTGAACTTATTCCAGTTGCATCTTCTACACACACCTCCCTTCTCAGTAAATTCTTCAAGGTGTCATAGCCTGTCTTTTGCTCTCTCTCCCGTCCCCAAAGGGCTGCATAACCACACATCTTTTTAAAAGGAAATGTCTACAAAYAAACTCACAAATGGTCTCTCAATGACCCAGTTGCTGTATTGCAGGAAAAAACTTATTTCGGTTGAAAAGTGTTGATCTTGCATCATACCTGCAAGATCATTACCGCCATAAGATTAAAGAAAATCTCACTCTGGGGTATATTCATGCAGAAGTCTTCACCGAGCATATTCTCTATTTTTTAACTGATGAAAAGACCACAAAGTGAGAAAAGGAAGTGGAGGCAGGGGAACCCAAAATGCTAAAAAGCTATTCCAAAAGTAGACACAAGAGCAGATGTCATACTTTAACACATTTATACAGGGTTTAAAAAAAAASCTGAGAGTCAGCAGTAGAATGGTGTGACAGCAACCTTCTTCACTCTAAGGTGAAGGGAATGATAAGGTGCATTCATTCAATKTGATATCCTGACACAATAAAAAGATCCTGGAATACAAGCGTTCCTTCCAGACACAGGCAAAAAAAAAAAAAAAAATTCCTTCCAGACACAGGCAAAAAAAAAAAAAAA
>NW_026623332.1:1234729-1280344 GCF_030028575.1 Malurus melanocephalus | reverse complement strand
CCACAACCCCTTACTTCAATAAATAACTACTTCATAAATTCTTTCGAAAATAGCATTTTAAAAATGGCATCCCAACCCTAATCTCCTAGACACATATTTGGTAGTTGCACTTCATCTCCATGCTCCTTCTGCAACTTTTATTAAATACAACTTTTATTAAATTGCAACTTTTATTAATATAAATGTCCAAAACAAGTTCCAGGTCTAYAACGCAACCTTTCTCTTCTGCTCTGTTGAGCAGAACATTGGAAAGAGAGGTTTCTAATACTTCCAGGGAAGGTGACCAGATGACAGTTTCAGGAACCTCTTTTACAAATGCTCTGAAGGTGGTGGAAACTCACAGCTCTACCAGCTGGCCATGAACTAAGATACCAGAAGGTCCTAGTCCCTCCTCTCACACAAATGCAGCTGAGAGTAGGTGGATGATGCAGTTTAATCAGTGCAATAAGAAGCAGGATAAAGCAGGATGAAATGACAGCCTGAACTATTTAATTTTACATTTTAGTTTCTCAAAAGTACRTTACAGTGTCAGATAGCGAAAGTATGATTCATCCTAAGGACTCATATCCTTTATTAGCGAGCTTTCTTGACAGAGCCTGCACACTATTTACTAAGTTCTCATAGTTTTCCAGTTAGAAACTGATTAGAACAATTTTAAGCATGAAGAAAGATAAAAATGTACAGATATAGAGGGAAAGAACATGTACAGATACAGAGGGAAAGAAAAATAGGAACATCAGAATTTAAACAAGAATATTGAGAGACCTTTTTACCGACATTGTTACTCATAGAGGCTGATTACACACTGCCTGATATACAAAGGCTTATGCCGGTCCTCTGTATTATTAATGTGCAAAAGAATTCACAGAAAGAGAAAAACATAAMATAGTAGAAGAAAAAAATTGAAGTAGAAGAAAGAACTAAAGCAGAAAATCCTCAAAATACAATCCTCAAGGTACACATACATCTGACTGGCAGTACCACAAAAAAAAGGCTATGGTCATATTTTAAGGAACATAAACTTGTGCTTCAATTTCTTGAGAACGAAATTTTAAGTAGATTGCGTTACCAAACCTCCAGCTTCTTTTGCCTCTCAAATTGTTTAATAAAGGTTAAACGGTTTTGTATTTTCTTCCCCACATGAGTGGCTAAATGCACACTCTRATCACAGACAATTATAGCTATAAAACATTTGTCTTCTATACAAAACAATATTTCAGAATGAACCTTCACAACACCCAATTTTTATGACTTGACAAATGTCTACAGGACTGCACAACAAGTTACAAGGTATCTCATGCAGGAAAGTATGTGATTTAGAAGAAACAATGGCAACTAAAAATAATAAATACATCAATTTGACAGATGAGCTTCTGAGAATCTTGCCACTGCAGTTTAAAGCCATGATCAGCTAACTCACTCTCTATAACCCCATACTCCACCCCCTCCACCAGAGTCTATAGAAAGTAAGAGGTGAACAGTTCTGTCTTTCCATCAAAGAGTCCAGCTGGCCAGCTTATGCCACTGGCTAAAATGGTCTGAGCTGGGAACGCTGTTTGACATCAGAGCTAATTGGATCTGCTGCTCAGCTGCTACGCAAAGGCTGCTCACCCTGCCCAGACACACTCTCGTCCTGCTTCCCCAGCATAAGCCCTGCCACTCCAGAGCCTACAGAAAATGGTTCAGGAACAAACTGTCCTTGCTTAGGAAAAGGCTATCTGCTAATTTGACTTTCTAAGCTTGCTCAGCAAGGGGTCAGACCAGAAGCAGTGCCAAGGAGGGAGTGGGAACACACAGGTCTGATGCCTAGCAGCAACCAGGCTTTATCCCACTGCCAAAGTGCACATTAAGGCATATTCTAACTGGAGCAAGATACGCATAAATCTCTGGCTGCCTTCACTRAGGAGGACAAAATCTGTTCAGCTAGCAGAGAGTTATGTTTGAYTGTTAAGTAAAAATGTGGCAAAATCTTTAAACTGACACAAGTATGTAATATTGCATTTTGTCTTCCTGATTTCTACTCTAGAAAGTATGTAAACCAAACTCAAATTCATAATACACTTTATAATTCATACATAGACAGCATTTAACTGCAGTTTTTTTGCATCAAACCAATGATTAAATTCCAACCTTTGACAGGAGAGAAAGCGGTTTCCTTTCATTTCATCACTGACAGGAGCAAGACCAAAATCTCAGTCCAATTGTTGATGGCACTGCTGTGAGTTTTCTGTGAGTTTTCTGCTTCCAGATAGAACATTTGCATAAAACAGAACTTCAAAATACAARCTGCAGATGTTTCTTATTTCATGTTTGGCACACAGACTACAACTATTACCTCATGCATGCTCTGCTGGCTTGCCTCTTTGTTTTTCGATTCTATGCACTATTCACCCCATGGAAACACAAAATTATATTTCTAGTTTCCATTCACTTCCATATAGCAACTACAGAGGAGAAGGCTACCTTTTCAACTTGGAAAGTTTATCAGCTGCAGTATGAGGAGGGGAACATCTAGGAAAATAAACACATTAAGTTACGCTTAAAGTTAATATAAACTTTTAACAGCAAGCCCTCAGGACATGCAGTCAGTTCCTAGGATCTGTTAAAAAAGCTGTGCACTTATAGCTGATCAGCTAAATCCTCCTATCAAAAAAAAGCTGATGATCACAGGTTATCATCTCTTTCGCTCCTTCTTACAGTTTAGCTCAATTGATATTCAAAACCAGGAAAGTTTTTCTCCAAGCTGTTTGTCATTCTAACCCTTCTCTTACAGAATTACCTTTGTCYTCTCTCCTTCTGTTTAAAGACTTAATTTAATCTCCTCTGAGCGTGGGGAAAAGTGAAGTAATCATAACTGCTAAAATGAGTCAAAAAGTACTAAATGGTTTTAAGTAGCTCCCACACTTTGCAAAGCGAAATAAATAAAGAGTCTAGTCTTTTTACTTTAAAAAAGAAAAGTGCATAATTCCTCTCCTGTTTGTAGTCAAATATCAGATCTAAAGATATCCTTGATACTAATACAAATGGAGAAGACAGAGTCCCCCAAAATAAAATGTGACTGAACTATTTTGCTCAAGTATGAAAAATGAAGGAAAAAAATCGTAGCATTGTTAAAGAGGTCTAGTGTGCATTATACACACAACAGGATCTACTTAATGTGCAAGTAGCAGAAAACTGAGCCTCCAGGCTTACAATTATAGTGCATGCTAACAGAAGTATGCACTGAGGAACAGAACTATGCAAGGGAGTTCCCACATTGTTACATTTCAGTTGAAAGGATGAAATTCTGTCTTCATGTACAACATTAGAGATTTTCCTTACAAACTTCCAGAGCTCTGTGTCACAGAACACAACTTTTCCCCGCTCTTAGCTTTACAGCTTCCTCTCACACCTATTCAATATAAGAAGAACACATCCTGAATATTAAAAAGTAGTTAAAAAAACTAATTTTTTAAAAATCCTTCACATGATACACCATCAACCGTACTCAGGGTACTTCCAATCAAAACCTGGAAGTTTTGACTGGAAGTCTCAACAACTACAATAACTTTCAAGGAAAACATTTAGATTACAATGATTCTACCAACTACACAAAAGCCTTTGTTGAATCAGTTTGGTATTTCAGATGATGAAGAGAAAGAAGTTAAGACTGCAACAGTTAGCTTTGTTTTTGCTATGTAGCAAAAAAAAAATGAAGTAATTTTAAGTAATAGTATTTCAAATGTTTTTTTGCGCTTTTAGTTGGATCATTATCCTTTGTACTTTGTTTTCTTATTGCCCACAGAAGTATCAGGCCTTTGATCAGTGTTAGCCATTGAACTTTTTATACAAAGCACTAATTCTCAACTATAAGAATGCCACCAAAGGCACTAAAATTGCCAAAAGGTATAAATAGTAGAAGAGTAGCATTTCGGAGAGAAGACACTATCTTATAAGACAGACGGACTTGAAAAAAAAAAGGTTAATTTGTTTTGAAATGTTCAGAAAAGTTGCATCTCTCTACACCATCTGGAAACTATGCTACAAGAGAAGTAAAACAAGCATTAAAAACATAARGATACCTTATAAGGAATCTCAGATCTTACTCCAGGATCACTCAAGAATGTTTCTTGTYTGAATGCCACACCAGTGGTCTCTAACGTATCAGGAAGCTGAAAGTTTGAAAAGCATCTGGCTTTTTTACTTGCATTTGCTAAGTCTGCTTCAGGTATTTTAACAAAAAAAGAGGCAGTTCTGACTTTTACTGACACTATTTGCACTGCCCTTCTTCAGCAAGACTGAGAGAGTCTCCTCCACCTCTTCAGTCATCATCCATTATTCTGGACTTGCTTTAACCTGTGAGTCCACTAATTGGTGGAAGTTACACTGTCCAGTGGAATTAATGTCACTTTTTCCTGATCCTTACTTAAGCTTCTTTGGCCTTCCTGGTAAGTCTGAGGATTAACTATACACTTCCTGTTGTCATCTGCAGCAGCAACCAAGACTGTGCTGGAGATTTTTCCGCTGTCTATCAGAGCTTGAAGAGCTAGTCAATTGATTGAAGAGCTAGTCAATTTGACTGTAAATATCCCACACCTGCCTGACATCAGGATAGATGCTTCCCGCAGTGAAAATGACAGGTTCTTGTCAGCTGTCTGACACCAGGGTCAGGCAGCTGTACCTCCCTCTGTCAGTATTCAACTTCAGTATTTTCCTGCTCCAGATTCTCCTATTAGTTTGTTATAAGGTTGAACAAGTGCTAGAGTGGGCACATGGGATGCGGTAAGGACAAATGAGCAGAGGTACACAGAAAGGTAGGAGAAACTACCTACTAGATTATCTTAGCTGCAAAATGAAGTCATGCCCTGCAATCCACCTGCATACACCCCTTCAGGCAAAAGGAGGAGTTTACCTGCCATGTTTTCCCACATTTCAGAGACTATCACACTTTTCAACATAAACACGAATTTAAAAAAATTCTCAAAACTCAACCTTCTTTTCTTTGTGTTACTGACTGCTTTTACAGATGCGCCTTTCRAATCTCAAAAAACGGCAGAGATCCCTGGGGAATGAGGAACAGAAAGATGCAGTGTCATTTACGGCACGGCTGGCTGCAGAGAAATAGGTCACTTGAGCGTGGCTGTGCAAYCAATAGGATGTTCGCACTCAGGCAACAGAGCCAGATGCTGTGGAGCACAATGCCCAGGGAAAGCCAGCATCCTCAGGGGCAATTCCATAGGGGTCAGCAGTTTCTGGGAACATGAGGGATGATGTGTCAGGACTAACACAGTGTGAGCAGATTTACATGAGTTATTCCCTGCTGCATGTTCTCCTCCTCTTGTCTCCAGCCATCCACCCTTGAGCCCATGCAGCTGATCAGCAGGGTCTCTCTGGCCACATCTGGTGCCTCCTCAATTTGCCCTACACAGCAAGAAACTTCATAGAGGAGCCTAAGGCAGAAACCAGAACCTTATTACACTTCAGTACACCTTCCCTCTGTGTTGGCTGGAATAAACTTCAGGATACTATATTTAGCATTATTCCAGAAAAGAAACATCAAAACATAATGGCTTCCTCCTGGAATAGTTTTATGGGGTGCAGCTGCCCAGATGTGGGTGGGGGCTACAAGGAGGCCTGCGTGAGGAGTGTCTGGGGCTGCAGGGCAATGGACACAGCCAGTTCCAGACAGCTCCAAGGCAGCCACAGCAGGATTCAGCTGAGCCCCGCTGCCATGATGGCAACGCCTCACGGAAAGCATTTGCTCAGAAAGAGCAAAACACTCCCCCATGAGCAGTGGAGTGAGGGAGAAAAAGAGTGTGAGAAACAGTTCTGCAAACCCAKGAGCAAGAGCAGGAGGAGAGGAGGAGGAATGGGAGCTTTGGGCAGAGGTACCCTAGAGAGACCAGGCTGGAGCAGGGCAACAGCACAAGGGAGGAAGGGGTATGAAGAGGAGTTGACACGGACTGACACCACGGCCAAGTCTGTTCTGCCTGTCACAGTGCTTCCATCCCATTTTCTCTCCTGTCTCACTGAGCATCAGGAGCGGCAAGCATCTGAACAGTCAGCCAAGGCTAACCCATGGCAGAAGCCAGTAAGAAAGCTGCTCTCTGAATCACAGCAAGTATGCCTGAATGTGTTTTAAGCTAAACACAACCACAGCGAGACTTTCATTGTCAGTGTACAATTTTAAGACACATTTGGCCACCCAAGAGGTTACTGACAACTACAACCAAGTCAGCACTTYTTCAGCCAAAGAACCACCAGCACAGGGAATGACACTGAGTTTAACTCTCTAACCACTTGCAAGCTGTATGATAAAAACAAGCATCCAAGGAGTACAGATGACAGTACTAGATCAATACCAACTACTCKATCTCTCTTCTTAACTGACTTGTCTACAACAAATAAGCTTTGCTTTTAGCCATCAATGTTASATGACAACCTCTGGCTACAACCTCAAGTCATGCAAGTAGGCTTTCAGCTATTCTTACCACCATGCACTATATTTTGAAATACATGGGTTCTTGAACATGCCTGAMTAAAATTTTAGCATAAATAATTTGCAACTGTAAGAATCAATATTTGATTGACATAAATTCTAAACATTATTTGCAAAATCTACAGATGCTATTTTCCCACTTGCACTTCCTGCACCRCCTCCCCCTAGGGCAGACAGAATCACTCAGGCTCCTTTTTACTACATACTTACTCTGTAAAACCACATAAAGTGAATGCATTCTTTACAAAATGATTAAAGTAATTACTACTTCCTTTAATTAAAAGCACAAAATTACAGCAACCAAAAATCTATGTTCAGTCAGGTGAAATGTAATATACAGGAGATCAGAACAACTGCTCCCTCCAAACCCAACACTATAATACACCCTTACATCTATCATCCCTCTCTTGCTAAGCAGTTACGACATAAGTGTTCTGAACACATTAAAAGAGTGGATGCTATATCCATAAAAGTGAATTGCCTGGAGGGGGAAAAAAAAAGTGTTGTTTTTGAAAGGAAGTAAGCAGCTCCTGTTCACCATCACTCAAACAGAGAATGTCATTTGACCCCATAGTGATCTGTGAAAGACAGCAGAGGCCACTCTAGCAGCCAGTCTTGCAGCTGGAGCATTACATTTATAAGTTCGGGCGAACAATCTCTATAATGCACCATATACAAACGCATTTATACACTTGTAACTGGTAACCAATTTGAAATCTACACTTGGATTAACCATTTATTACCTTGCCAGCCTGTAAAGAATAAACCTGCCCTTTTGATATTTAGAGATCTGTCACATCCCTGGCTGCAGTCCTCCAGTAGCAAACCAAGAAAACTGATTACAGAAACAAAACTTGGATTTCTGTCTCTTCCTCCACCTGAAAGGATGAAAACATGTGTCAACAGCCCCATCCTCCCCAACCTGGCTGAGCTGGGAAGCTGCCTGTGAAGTCCATGGGTACCCCAARAAGGCAATGCCCCAAGGCCTTACAATGTGTTGTGACCTTATTGCTGCTGACACTTTGCTTGTGACATCATTAAATAATATTTCAGACCCATGTGTGTCACACTGCCAGTGAGGCTCAAGTACAAGAACTCAGGGCAAATCACATCGCCAGGGCTCCAGGACACTATTTTTAGGGAGTTCCAATAACATCTTTTTGATGTCCAATATTACCAATAGGCAATACTGGACAGTGGAAAGAGACTTGACCAGAGGCAGCACAGTTTACTAAAAGTAATATGTATTATTTCATTTTAAAGTATGCTTGTTTCACTTTCTACAGGCATCTGCTGGACACACATGGCATAACGGAATGACTGCATGCCCCAGAGGAACAACACATCTATAGGAACACTTTCGTAGTCTTAAAAGAGTTATTAACSAAGCGTGCATTTCAAAGGCTGGTCTAGATAAATAAGCAAAGGGATTAAAATGCTGTATGCCCTTCAATGCAGTTATTTCAATTCCTGCAGCACATGGGTAACTGCTGTCTTTATGGAAGTACAAACTATGCTGCAAGGGTTTCATAAATAGTCACGTGTACAAGTAGACTGGAAGATTTAATCATATATTTTTCAAAAACAGCAATTTAATTTTTCAGGCACTGAGACTGTAAGGAGCTGAAACTATTTTGCATGGGCAGCAAACTTTGTCATTAAATTCACTGATTGTTCAAGAAGCACCTACCTAAAAAAACCCAAAAACCTCAGCAAGATGCAAACAAGACAGCAGTATTTTTTTTCAGAGAAGGCACTCCAATTGAATGAAAAAGCAAGTGCAATTTGGAAATGAGAAGAAAGAATAAAACTGAAGGTCAAAAATTAAATATGCTCCAAGAAGTGTCCTTGCCTGTTACATTTTATGATAAGAAGAATTAATTTGCATCTATTACTAAAAAGATAGTAATTCCCCTGTGTAAACAGAACACCTCAGTAGGCATGTAGCTTTGTATGGGAATCATATGATTTTCAACAAAAATAAGATTTCTAAATACCCATATCCATAACTAAAGTACAACTAGCAAAATAAAAGGCTTTCCAGTATAAAAAGTAAGGTTTATTTACCAAAAATTATCAAGTCCTGTTACGCTCCCACCAATCAGAACCTATAGCAAGTAGCTGTCATTAAAGTAATAAACTTTTCTTGACATTCCTTCAGCTTAAGAAATAACTGCTAAAACTTATGCTTCCTAGTAGGACACTACTGCTCTGCTACAAAATATTTTTCCCACGAACAGCTTCCTTGAAAAAAAGAAATAATCTAACATGGCAATAACAATAGCACAGGATCTTAGTAGSTGTCATCCCTTCAATAAAATACCTGCATGGAGCTAATTAACTGCCACATCATCAACAGATCACCTCACAAAAGAACTTCTCAACTGTTTCCCAGCAGGACAAATGAAGGAGGGGACCCCTGTGTTAGAAGTTATAAATGCACACATCATCCCTCAAGGTTAAACCTCTATCTACTTGCTTTTTAATTAACCCCTATTTTYAGTTAGTTTATTTTATCTCAGATTAGATGGTTTTTCTACCAGTTTTSCTACCTTACACTTCTACTGCTTACAGAGAAACACACATTTAAATACTCAGGGTTAATACAAGTTCAAAAGAAAAGAAGGGATGGGGGAGGAACTAGAAGAAATAGACAAATTTTTTTCTCAAGTCTTAAAGACAATTCTGACAAATAAGCARAGCAAAACTTAAATCCAATAATTCACTGATCAGAACTGCTGATAAATGCAACACAGTACTAAAACACTTTATTTGACCCCAAACAAAAGGAAAAACAATGTATCAAATGTCACAATCTAAAGTTTTCTGAAACAAGTGAAAAATGAACACCAACAATCTTTCACTGGTCTGAAGTCAGTGTCAAGAGGACATTGTGATMAAACCTTTCAATATTCCAGTCCCAAACACAAATAAGGAAAGAACTGAAACACCCTAAATTCCTGCAGTTTCCATCAAATTAACTGAAATCTCCACACCTATTGTTTAGAATACCCACTATCTTTGCAAGCTGTAGCACAAAGATAATGTAACTCCATTCTTTTGCAGGAAGTACAAAATAATTTCAAAAATGCTTCAACAAGGCAAACGTGTTATACATAGAAATTCATAACTTAATCACAGTACAGAAAAGAAAGAACAATGTCTTCTTTCACCTAACAGGGATGAACATTAGCCTACTTGTAGAGATTCAGGCAGCTGCTGAGAATGTCTTAGCAGCTCTTGTACTTGCAAGAGAAACCCCGTCAGTCGAAAGCAAAACAATCCTGCCATTTAAATATATCTGCTAAGTGTATRCACATGTTACAGTCATCTTTTTCGAACCCAAAATTAAAATATAAATCCAAATTTCTAAAGGAGAAAAACTGCTCCAACAGCACTACTTTGCACATGCAATGGCAGAGCCAAACCGCAGACCTCCACTTGTGATCAATTACTTCAATAAATCAAAAYATGACAAAATATTTGTAGGAGCCCTGCCAGAGTAAGGCAGGTGATACCGCTGGTAGTATTTTCAAATCCTGAAAAGGACATCCTAAAAAGCCGGTACCTTGCCTTACCYGCCCAAAAGCAGCGCTCACACGGCTCTGCAGCCAATTCACCCRTTTTCCTCTGCCAGTTTGACAGCATTGACGGGGGAAGTCAGCCCATGGCTTTACATAGAGATGTCCCCCTTGGAACAACCTAACTCCGAGCACTAACACTTCAACACATCCCTACCAGCCTGCAGGAACTAGGCTCTAATTAATCCAGTGACAAAAAAGTGGTGGAAGAAAAAAGAGGGGAAAAAAAAAATCCAGGACTCGACCCATTTGTTGCGGTCTAAATTTAAAACCAAAAAGCATCAAGAGCAGCACGTTTTCAGCCTCTGCTTAAGGGCATACTAACACAAATCGGGGATGTAAGAGAAAGCCCAAAACATGGAAACCGATTATGTAGGTTAAGCTCAGCTTTTGTCATCCGCTGCAAGGTCCAGCTAAGGAAGCGCTGAGCCCCGGGCTGGGGCCGATCCCGGGCCGGCCCCCGCGCCCCCTCCGGGCGCCACGTCCCCCTCCCGGAGCCGGCTGTGGGGCAGGGGCCGCGCCGCTTCCTGCACCGGGGGACACAGCCGCTTCCTCCGGCGCTCCGCGGGGACCCGGGAGGGAGCGGGGCCGGGCCGGGGCCGGGGAGGGGAAGCGGCGCGGGCCCCTGTGCCTCCCCCCGCCCCAGCCCCTTCCCTCGCAGCGCTCCTTACCCGCCTTGTAGCCGCGCAAGCCGGGCTGGGGGTGCAGCCCGCCCCACATGGTGCCGCGCCGGGCCGGGCCGGGGGACCGCCGCTCTCTCGGGCGGCACGGATGGGCGGCGGAGGCGGCCGCTCCCGCTGCCGCTGCCCGGGGAGCTCAGCGGGGCGCTGCCGGCGCGGCGGGGGCTGCTGCCCGCCCCAGGGGCGCCGCGGCCATGCTGCCGGCGCTGCCGAGCGCGGTGGGACCTGGCCGCCCCCGAGCCGGAGACAAAACTTGCTCTATTGCGCTGCCGCCGCCGCCTCCTGCCTCGCCGGCGCTGCGAGCGGGGCGGGGACAGGGGCGGGAGCGCCGCAGATGCGGCGGCGGCTGCTCGGGGACGAACCGCTTACATAACCCGGCCCACGGGGCGAGCCGCGGCCGGGGCTGAGGCGGGGGGGAGTCCGCACGGCCCGGCCCGGCCCTGCCCAGCGCCGCCCTCACAGGCCCCGCCGGGCCGCGGAGCTGCTCTGGGGCTCAGTTTGCTCATTTATTCGCCGCACGCTCGCCCTGGGCTCGGGAAGGGGCCGGTGGGCAGCGGTGTGTGCCCATCCCCGGGGAAAGCACCGCACTGACAGCKCTTAGCGTGGTGTAAAGATACTCGGTAAAGGAAACTGAAATGCCTGACTCCAGAGTTGCGGCAGTGGAAATACCCAAGGCCATAATTCACAGACTTTAGTAAGTAGAGTTCATAACAAAATTACAATTTTTCTCTACTTTTTTTTGTTTTAGTAAGAAAACGAAGTGGAAATAGGGACGAATCGTAACATCCGTTTGAACGATCAGTTCCACCAAAAGATCGACACTAACATCATACAGTTTAAGCCACAGCACTGGGAACAAAATGCTCCYGTCAGCAATAATTCAAACCCGGTGAGAGATGCATCCCCTTTCCACGCTGCTTTGAGTCTGCTCCGAATACTTCAAAAGATAATTCTGCAATAGCAAAGTCATTCTGTTACTGTTGCTTGCGACTGCAGCTCTGTGGTCCCCAAGAGTACCCGGAGTCAATCAGCAACCCGCATTATCAGACAAAAACATGAAGAGAAGGAAAAAACACTTGTACAGCTTCTGACTTCCAGCACAGTCATACCAAGATTACCAAATCCACCACCACTAAAGCAATGCTTCAGGCAGCACTGTGRATCACGACGGACACTTAGGGAGGTAAAGTGATGCAGGACCAGTTATGTGTTTGTATGGAGACATTTGCAATCAAATAAATAGAATTGTATTCAAACACTTCCTGCTGACCCAATGCATTTTTAATTAGTAGCTGATGATCACAGAATAGCTTTTATCTCTTTRGAAAGTTATATGTTTTATTTCAGCACAAGGCATGTTTTATTTATAGTGAGATTGGTATTCATRATGCACTCAGTAAAAAAGAGGCCTCAGAAGTACTGGCATGAGCATGTAGAAATGCTGCATGTTGTTATTTCATCCWCTTTCTTATCTGCAGAAAGCCCTTGTGCACTCACTGAAGACCTGACATGATGTGCATTCCTCACCAGCTTGTTTCAACTTCAGAGTGTTAACTGTCAGTGGGTGTTCTGTAGGTAGAGTTGTAGAAACACAGACTTTAAATGTTACCAAATACTGAATAAAAAACCCAAATAGTAAAACTGCAGGAGATCCTGTCAAAACCCTCAGACTGTTGCTGGGAGTCCTTGAATGATAAAAGGTCAGAAGATTTTCAGGAAGCCGCAAATACTGGTTTACAGTAGAACACCAAAGCARAACTAAATTACTGTTGACAACATATCAGTGAAAGTCTCCAGCCTTTAACTCTGAAGCCAACATCAAYATCAAAGAATATTTGCAGATGAGATGCATGATAAGTAAATATGAATATTATAAGGGAGAGTAAAAGCTAAAGTACCTTGCAAAAYATTGATGACAAAGAAACACATAAACAGCTTAGTTGAATACCTCTTTAAAGGACTTGTCTGTGTGAAACATTTGTAGCACACTATTTTGTTGGATTAGCATGAGTACTTAGCATATTTACAGGAGGATGCAGTGACCTGTAAGGAAGCTGAACATCAGGAAGGGGAAGGCATCTAGCTGCAGGCAAGAAGAAAAATTACCTCCTGACTACCAAGCTCTGGAGTTTGTGGTGCTGTCCTGAAATGCAGCTGCAAGAATCCAGAGGCATATCCTGATTGCAGAAAGCTGCATGCCTGGAAAAGGTGTGGTTACTGTTCTTCTGTCTCCCAATAAATGCCACTGCAGTGTTTTTATGTAATTTGTATTGCTGTTCATGGAAGCTTTACAGTTTCCTATGTATCTCCTATCTAGTCATGAACAATACCACAAAAGGGAAAAAAAAAAGGATAAAAATGCCAAGATGAGGGTGGCAGAACACAACCAGGTAGTCTGGCTGAATCCCCTCCATCCACAGGGCCATGTCTTCCAAGGTGTCCCCACTGGGGCATCTGGGCTTTGACAGTGCTATGCTCAGAGCAGAAAGAAAAAAACCAACTGCACTTAAATTTAAGTAGTCAGATAACAAAACCTGAGACACTGTAATTGTTGTGATTGGATTTTAAGTTATTTTTATAGAAATTGAATATAATTAATAAAGCTTTTTCACTACAAATGACCACAGTTTATCTGTCTGGAAACYAGGCCAAAGTGAAGCCAGTAGTTTTACTCTGTAAATAAATTTTAGCTTGTTAATGCTTTTTATTCTCTATCCAGCAATGTTTTACATCTTCAATCTATTTGTGTATACAGTTCTAGACCTGGAGCAGTTTTAGATTTTCATTTTATCAATTTGTTTTAGATTTTCAAAACTCACTTGAAAAAGTGTGATGACTGGTTTGGACCTCCCGCCAAAAAAAAAGCTCATGCTATTYAATGCTGCTGAAACAATATCCTACTTTCAGGTGGATCTCAGCTTGGCAATGGAGTGGGCCCTGAGGACATCCCAARTCCCTCTTCTTAACAGCGCTGTGTTGTCCCACTTGCAATGCCCAAACATGCAGAGGGAGTGGGCAGTACTGGCTCTGGTCCCCTTTCTGTGCCTTTGTCCCTCTGTGCCCAAGGGAGCCCACTGTACTAAGGTGACTTCTGTTAGAGTAGAAATATGGAGTTATTAARGTTGGAGAAGACGTCTCAGATCATCAAGTTCAGCTGCTAAGCTTGTCASCTCTAGCATCTCTTGGGCTGATAAGAATTAGGAGTGTGGCAATCGTGTGTTGCAGTGCTGCCTCACTCTAGAAGGGTATCAARGTCTGGACACTCAAGGAAAGCAGCAGCACGGTATGAAGGAAAACTTGTAACCTTACACGTGAATAAAACTGTAAGTGGAAACAGCCTGCATCCCCAAGTAATTACTGTGAAATGCGATGCCCCAGACAATGAACGGACTCAGTTTCTCAGTGTCTGAAAAAGCCTTCTCCCTGCCTCTTTTTCTGACACAAACTCCACCTTCTTGGCAGAATGAACAAAAGAACACAACAATAGAAAGTAACAGCTTAAGCACTGGTACTAGGCAGATGCTGTCTCATTAAGGTCAATTGGAGCATGTCTTATCCAAGGGTTTGTGATCTGTCTCCAGGATTTCTGAAAATCATATCCCCTTTTTTTTCCCCTCAGTAAAAACATAATGCTTGAAGTAGAATTAAGCTGAAGCAGAAACTGTGAAAGCAGCATTTTTCTTTGATTAAAGCCAGAAATAATTTTAATGGTTATTCTACACATTTGCTTTCACATTTAATAAAACTAAAATATTATTTTAAAAAAGCAAATGTGAATATCTCAACATTATTCTAAGAGAATGTGGACCATTTCCCTTATCTAATTAAGACATCAAGCATGCATTCTATAAAAAAAAAGCAGTATTTCTGCAAACATATCTACATTGTAAATTACTTTGAAATTAAAATCACAAATTTTCAGTTATTGAGTTGCTTCACTAAGTACAGCAATTCTTTCCCTCCACCCACAACTTTTTGCAGTTGAACACTGYGTCCTAGCAAAGTCTTAGCAGCCTTTAAGAAGCCTTAGAACAATTCCTCCTGTTGTCAAAAGAAATAATTATGTATGTTATAAAGCAAGATATTAAACTGTATTGGTGTCACTCTAATTAAGAACAGATTAACTTACCTAAGGAGCTATGCACCTGCTGGTAGGAGCATGCTGTGCTGGCCTACAAAAGACTGAAATGGTTCCCTCAAAGTACATGGAATGCAGTGCTCAGCATTAGCAATAAACTGTGTCAGTATCAGCGAAGTAGGCATCATGAAATAACATGGTGTATACAAAGTTCTTATTTTTGCCTTTTCTACAAGCAAATGAGAGTGCACATCTCACAGAGTTGATACCAATTTGAATCTGCTTTGCACTGTGGTTTCACTAACAGCTTACACCATGGGAGAGTCAAACCAAGCAGCTCATTGTTACCATAGCTATAAACATAGCTAATAAACCATAGCTATGAACATAGCTAGTAAACCAGCCTCCTGAAATAGCAGATTTTTCTTAATGTTCCAGCTTTCAGAGTCAGATTTTTCACCTGAGAAATTATTTACATCATTACTAAAAGACCTTTTGGTGCCAGRAATTTTTCACCTTTTGTATGTGTGTGTACAATATTAGCTTAAAATAAGTCACAGAAAATTAAATCAACCTGGTGTCATCAACTCTGATAGGRCAGGAAGAATATATGCAGGAGTGGGATCCAGTGATGTCTAACCAGTAACTTATGAAGATAAACAGGAATTTCCTAGGTATATTTTTCTCAAGGGGARATTTTTTTGAGTTCTGCTATTCTATTTTCCCTTTCCTCCATCCTCCCCTCTTCCCAAAGTCAGTAGAAAAGAAATGGAAATACTATTGGTTTGGGAGGAGATGGAGAGAGTATGTCAAAACCTATAGGCTGGAGGCAGGTTTTCTTCTTCCAGGCTGGTTCCTATAAGGTTTAAGTGCCTGAACCAGAGCAGCCAGTGAGCCTTTTCCCCTGTCCCTACCAGGACTTACTGACATATCCAGCTTCCTTGCAATTATGCATTTTGCTTTCACAAAAAAAAAAATGTAAAGAATTGTTTCTCTTATTCTGTTTCATGACCTTTTCATGAGAATCTCCAGTTCTCCACTTGTTGAGCCCACTCRAGTCACCCTCACTTTCTATGAACACACTACCTGACTTTAGGAGCACCAGTACTTTTGTATTTGCTTCTCTGTGCCAAAACTTATGCTGAAGCCCAGGAGGCCTCAGCAGTGCTGCAGTTCAGCTTTTTGATCCAACTGCCACTGAAAATGCTCCAGTTTTTATAGCTCTTATTCTGCTTCAAGGCAGACTTGGTTTACTCCATGTTATACACAGACAAATAAGTGCAAGGAATATGAAGGATAATGCATCCAAAACTGGATGATGTCACTACATAATAATTTGCAGGGGTTTTTTAAGCTTCTTTATGTATGTTAAATTCCACCTCAAATGCGAAGTAACTGCTGCTATATTAGAAGAACAAACCCAGCATTTAACCGACCTGTTTAAACCTAGCTGTTTTAAAGGTTAACCAAAAAGCACTCCCTTTTATGCAATCACTGAAACAAAGAATCAGACCACGTGGTCGAGTTCCTGGCCCTTTTCCACCTCAGTGCAGAAAGGAATAAGTCTTGTCTTCCTTTTGCAACAAACATCTCCTATGAATATAACTTTGCAATAAATCAGAATTTTAGATTACAAGTTGCTTTTACAGGAAGCCCAAACATACTACAGCATAACCAGCCAGCAATGCAACATTGTATGAATACTTGAAAATGGAAATTTCTTCCAAGTGGCCGTCATTATCTGCTTATAGCCTGAAATATGTAGTTTGTTTATTCCAAGTCAGAAATACAACCTATGAACATTACCAGTCAGAAAATTATCTGGTCTCTTGTGTTTGAGCCAAACCGAATATTGCTGCAAAGGGATGAAATTTCAGTAAAGTCAATGGAGTTATGCCAGTGCTTAGTTTAGTCAGCTCGGCACTGTCATATGCCCATACATAAAAGTCGGATGGAAAAATTTCTTTCATGCTGTAACTATAAATATGATAACTTAATGAAGCTCCCCACCCCATTTTTTTTCTCCGTTGACTTTTATCCTACAAAAATCACTGACATTGAAACTACAATAATTCATTACATACTCTATGCTASAATAATGTATTACTATTATACTTTTTTTTGTTTGTTTCCTCAGTGACGATTCCATTACTAAAATGCCAAGGTATTCTATGCTGGTGTTCTATGTTCTATTGTGTAGAACACAATAAAATCCAGTTTAATAGGGCATTTTTATGCCCACCCAGCACAACCCCTGCAGATGTCTCAGAGCCAGCCTGCTCCCTGTACAACACCCAAGGACCAGCAGTGGCACTGCTGGGAGCCACCCAGTGTGCAGGACAGGAAGCCCTGGAAAACACTCTGGTTTTGATAAGCCTGGCTCTGCATAATTTGCTTCTATCTTGTGCTTTGTATCCTTCTCACAGTAAATTAATGGACATATAGCACACATGTTTTTAGATAAACCCTTTTTACCTGAGAAGGTAGAAATTTACTGAAATGCACAAATTGGCCTGTTCTGGTTTGTACTGACCACAGTGCCTCTCATATTTGTTTTATGGGACCTCAGGGTTAGTATTTGACATATATGTGAATCCACCTCAGTATCCTTAGACTGTTTTGCTTTTGACTTAAAATTAACACAGACAAGAGTGCTTATTAAAAGTAACTTTGCAGCTCTGGCTTGGCTGTAAGATCATTCTACTTTTAACACATTACTTGAGTGACCAAACTGACCTGGGAGGTATAAACATGTAACCCGATCTTTGCTCACAGAGAAAACAACAAGAAATCATTTCCAAGTGAGTGTGAAACTTTAAAAAATTATGAGTAAAAGAGGCATAGAAGTTTAAGTGTTGCTGCTTGAATTRYTGGGGACTCTCMCACTCATTTAGRAATCCCATGGTTTAAGAATTGCACAACATGTGCCTTGCTGTACCATTTTAATATTGTGAACAAGAATATCTGGTTAAATAAATTAAAATGAAACTGAAGAATCACAGCTGTAAATTTCCAATGCAGACAGTATGACTATATATATATGCTCAATACTTTGACTATTTCATTTTGGTGCTAGTATCTTCGGAGCCAAGCATCAGCAGGTCAGCCCAGAATATGGGAAGGTCTCCAGGGCTTCTGAAGAAAAACTAGTTGCCATCTGTTCACAAGGTAAGGAGTTTGAAACACCCAACAAAATACATTAATAGGAAAAGATAAATAGCTTAACTAAAAAATCTGAAACTGGCTGCATCCTTCCAAAACAGCATTATGCACATGGTTCTTAATGTGAAAATTACAAACAAAAATGTTCTGAAACAGGAGATGACAAGCAGTCAGGAAGCCAAAATGGAGAGCAACAAAAATGCATTAAGGAAGTGCAAGAGGCAGTCAYATACACAACTCCCATCTGCATACTACTCCAGTAATGCTCCGTGAAGCCAGTTCATTCATGGAAGTCCTTGCTCAATGACACCACTGACAATATGTTAACTGAGCCTTCATGGTGTTGGCCCTGCTGAAACACATCCCCAGCAGTCACCATGACAAGATCTTTACTTAGCACAGCCACTGCAGTTAACAGATAGAACCAGAAAAATACAGAAGAAACAATAAGAAGAAAGCTATAATAAAGTATCTTGAAATACATGCAAATACTACTYGTCTTTCACTTCCAGGTTTGAAGATAATTGCAGCAAGGATAAACTCTCAAAATTTGGATTAAAAACATGAGAAAACACACATTTTGCATTGTAGTAAGGTAGAACTTAAGAGCTAATTTTAAAAATGATAAATTGAATCATGTTCCCAAAACTTATTTGCTGCATTTTTATGTTACTGCTTTCAGATGTTACTGGTAGGCACGAACACATAACCTTTGAAAGCTGACTCTAACAGACCTCTAGAGTAAACTGAAATATCTCAAATCGCTGAAGTACGTTACAAACTCCAAAGACACAACATAACCATATCTACTCAGTGCTATATATCTTTGAGCTCATACATTCCAATTTAAGTAAACCAGTCTCCCTTGCACAGAGATAAGRAAACYGAGCTGTGTAAAACAAAAACTACCWACCATTCCACTCGAGTCTATATTTAGSATTTGCTGCATCATGCTCTAATTGCTGAAACTGTCTCTACAAAAGCATTAAAAAATCACCAGGAAAAATGTAATTATGAGGCACATTGAATGTTCAGAACAAAAATTCACCTTGAAAAATATACACATCAGCTCTGAAGCATGAAGTTCTGAAGCATTCTAAAATACACATGGATCATCAGCATTTTCTTTCCATCAGGTACATGCTCCCARTGTAAGAATTAGAAAGAACAAAAATATACTGAAACCTTCTTGGAACTCACCATCATGAACAGAACAGAATCATTGGGAGTTCAAATTTGTATGAACAYAGATGAAAAGAAAATGTTGGTAGATTAGTTAATCTTTTAAAAGACCAGGTGAGATAGTGAATACAATAACTTCCACTGAGCTAGCAAGTGAGCCAAGTTGRATAAGCAGATCCAGCTATCTAGTTTGAGAGGCTGTGAATTGTGTTTCCTTATCTAATGAAGTCCCTTATTTCCCTTCACTGTTTTTTTCTTTAACGTTATTTTTCGTATGATTTTAAATATATTTTAACATCAAGTGTATCTAGGTACTCAAACTGGACCATATGGTAAAAGACCCTTTCCTAAAGATTCATTTATTTAAATTAAAAGTGAACAGTCACTGAAATGGATGRCTTTTGTAGAGTCCTGATCAACCATATCTAGAGCTGCAAGGATTTCTCACAGAAATTCTTTTTGCTGTCCCATACAGTGATGCAATATGGGATTTTACAGCCCCTGAAACTCAGCCACATCAAACATTTCCACAGCAAAAGGCCTCAGGCTGCATATTGCAGGTCCTCCCTGGCTGGGAGTGATACGATACAGAGCAGCACAATGTGGACTTACAGGTTCTGTGGYTGGTTTTATCAGAAAGAAAAGGGGCAGATACAAGAGTTACTAGTTCAAGAGGAGAAGAGRACAAGAGCTCCAGGTGCTGGTGGCACTGATCTATGGGGAAGCTCTGCTGGATACATATGCAGGGTTTGCAAACCCACTCACAAAGGCTTGGAAAGTAATTTCATAGAAGCATAGAATCACAGAATGGTTTGGGTTCAAAGGGACCATATAGATTATCTAGTTCCAACCCTCCTGCCTGGGACACCTTCAACTAGACCAGGCTGCTCAAAGCCCTGTCCAGCCTGGCCTCAAACACTGCCAGGGATGGGACATTCACCACTTCTGATATCTAATCTAACCCTGCCCTCTGTCAGTTTAAAGCCATCACCCCYTGTCCTATCAATTTGACTGAATACAGYTCAATAATGACTCTAGAACAAATTATCCAATTAGTTGTGACACTTCAGTCATATAGTTTACCATCCCAGCAGACAGTTTTGAAGGAATTAATAGTAAGGTTTTCCCAAGCCCTCTTTCCCCATATGGTGAGCTCTCTGCAAAATCCATCAGAGAAAAAGAGAGAGAGAGAGAGAGAGAGAGAGAGAGAGAGAGAGTGAGTTCTCACAAAGAACAAAAAGCCAGGTTTCTGAATGTGCTCTTTCCCCACCCAGACCTTTATCAGCTCTATTTTTAAATACAAAGCCAGCTCCACAGAATTTCCTGAGATTTGACAGTTGGTCACACTGTTACAGATTAAACAGAAGAGTGGTAGACTTGGCTGGATTTACTGCTCGGCACAGCAAAGAGGGAGACCTGTGACCATGTCACGGTGTCAAAAAGTGGCATCCCCTGTGACCATGTCACGGTGTCAAAAAGTGGCATCTGCTGGATGAGCGTGATGCAGACCTGCCCCTGTTCAGGACACACAACACAAATCCTTTCATCATATTTCAGCTTTGATGCAGGCACTGCCAACAGCTTTAGCCCYGCTCAACTACTGCGAGTAGGCAACTCCTTTAGTGGCTTGCTTGTATCTGCAGCATAGCTGGCAAGTGCATCATCAGAGTTATTCATGCCAATCTGTGTGTGGGTGTGTGTTGAGGCTTTCAAAGAGATGGTGTAAAATATCTGTTCCTTCAGGCCTTCATGGTATATAGCCTCTCCTCAAAATCTGTCACTCTTACTCTGCCTTGCACTTTCAGACATCACTTCCAAACTCGTGGGAGTGAGTCCTGTTGTAGCCATTTCAAAGACTATGAAAACTGAGCACACAGCAGCCCAACTGTGAAGTTGGGGAGGGAGTCAGGGCTCTCCAGTTTTAATGTTTCCCTGTTAGACAGTGCTAAGTGTGCTYACTACCCATAGATTTGTTTATTCATAGCTCAGTGAACTGAGGTTTTGATTAAAATTGATTTTRTTGTAACAGTGCTGTCACTATTATTAACCACTTTCAATTCCTTTAAAAATATACARGGAGAATCCAAGCAGTTCAGTTACCTCTATGCTCTCCATGGCTGCGAGAAAAAGTATCAAAGAATAGATAAAATTAAAAAKGAATGCACTTTTTAGAAAATTACTGTTTTCTTAATACTATTAAATACTATTGTCTGAGCYCTTTAATAGTACCCAGCTGGCTAATGGAGAAAGAATGGTTATATTAAACAGGAGATTTTTATTAAAGACAGCTTTAGTTTTTCAAACAGCACAGTTTTGTTTTTTTTTTTTCTGGCTGGCAGAGTATCAGCTTGCCTAGTGAAAACTCTGTTCCCTTGGAAAGAAGAGAAGGGTATAGGATGTACCCAAGAAAAGACAATTCCTCTTGGCTGACMTAAGCAGAAGTATTGGCCTGGGTTTCTGAAAAGAGTTCTTTCTCACTGCAGGGTAAGTTGTTATGCAGCTATGCAGATGGACTGGTTTTTGTTTTGGGGTTTTTTTGGGGGGGTTGTTTTTTTGGGTTTTGGAGATGGGGGGGAATTTGGTATTTGGTTTTGGGTTTTCTTCCCAAAAAGAAAAAAAAAAATGGAAGTTGAAATTAGCAGCAAGTTCATAACAGATTCTGGAACCTTAGCAGGTGGTAATGAAGAGAGTCATGGGAGATATGGTAAAGGTGGTTTTCCATATCTGCAGAACAGGACTGATGGAAATTAAGAAGACAATTCTAAAATAACATTAACTTCCAGAAAAAAATAAGGAATAGTTAGTTTTTCAGAAATAAGAAACTGCTTCCTGGTAGGAGGCCTGAATTTTCATTTGCCTCTTAAACAGCATGAAGTGCGCTGTCAGTTCTCACTAAATAGCAAGAATCAAGTATAATGTTCTGGATGCTACACAGAAACATATATATGWACCATGAAGTAGTAGGAATGTGACAGTACCAGGTTTTAGTGTTTTCATGTTCTCTTCAAAAACTCTTTAGTTGATAAACTGTTCAAGCTTTCTTTGATGTAAAAGTTTTACTCAGAGAAATAAGTAGATTTTGATAAGTGTTTTCTTGCTTGCTTTCATAAAGTCTGGGCAGTCAGTAGAAAGAAAGAAAGGAGAAAAGGAGAAAAGGAGAAAAAGAGAAAAAGGGTGAGAAGAAAGCTCTGAAAAGCTGCACATTTGGAGAGAAAWTGTATTCGTCTTGAGAGGGTAGGAGGGAAGTTTGGAAAGTAACATTACACTAATTCYTCTTTGGAATAATTTATAAAATTGGATATGCAGATAATTCACATACATAGAACTGTAAGCAGAATTGGCCTGGAGACCACRCAGCCCAGCAGACTGCAGAGCCTCCAGAAAGCCCAGCTGTTCCTGTCCTTCAGGACACATCCTTGCTCAGTGCTCTGCCTCTTGCTTACAAGCTGAGGTCTTTTTTGTCACAGTAAACAAAGAGAAATTCAAACCAAGCAGCCAGCCCTGCCTACTGTCTATGCACAGGGATTTCTGAGAGAGATGAAAAACAATCCCAGCTAGTCTGAAAGCAAAAGGACATTGCTTAAAGACAATTATTTCCTTCCTCTGRTTTGCATTGTCCTTACTCTTACTTGTATTTGGATCATTGTTAAATGAGAGACAGATGAAATAGAAAGCCATGGAAAAAAAAACATAATGGACATATTCCCTTCGGGGCATTAATATAGACAATCAAGCAGCTACTTCAGTTACCTTGTTGGTGATCTGTCCTTGTTCCTGTTAGGAAGGCTTGCAATTCCATTTACAGCGTTCCCCTCCACAGTGAAGCAGCRTTCAAGCACAGCTACGTATTTCCAAGTGGGAAGATAGCAACCACATGTTAAMAATTTCCTTCTAGATGCTGCAAGTGAAAAATCATGCCTTGGCTTTCTGCCTGCTTCTGTCTGGCTTAATTAGCTGATCACACCAACAATCTYAGCTAAAATGATTCTCTGTAAAAGRGTAGGGGGGAGCTGCTTGAGCAGTACTGGGTGAAACTTTTTACTGATCTACTACCCAAACAAGATCCCAGAAGAAAGGATCAAGGACTTTGGCTCAGCACCTTCCTTGCCCRGACAGAATTTGAATTTTTKGAGACTGAAAGGATTCTGAATAAASCCTSATACCTCCTAAAACTACAATAACTACATCTAGACAAGTTCGGGTATTGGTTTTGAAGGATTGTTCAGGTCACTGTAGAGAAAGARCCCAGTAAACCTGAGAGCAGAATGTACCTTCAAATCCAAACCTTTATCACAAGCTCCCACAGTGCTTTGGATTTAGAATTACTTYGTAGCAAGCAAAATTACATTTTTCCAGTGACTGAGTATCATCAGCCCAGTCATAAAAGATGRTATTTTCCCTACCTRTCTACTTGCAGGTGRCACTACACAGCATGGTAGCCCCARTTCTGCAGTATATTCACCAGCACAGAATTCATGTTTCTGTGCTCTGCCTGGAGGACTGTACAAAAAGTTTTCCATGGTAATCAAGTCAAAGTGACATGTCCCCTTTTCTTAATATAATGATGCAACCCTGAAAGTGCTGAACAGCAGTCAAACACTTCATAGCATTTATGGCTTAAACACACTTGAAACAAAGATCCTAAAGTCTTTACAAAAACAAACTTCACTTCTCAACTATCTTGCTGGAACTTTGCAGTGTCCATCACAAAGATTTTCCAGCTACAGATTATTTTTAGTTCAAATTTCAACTCAGTAAGCTAAGACATACAGACTGAAAGTGCAACCAATTAGCATAGTTTAAATAGTTTGATTTTTTTTCACAATTTAAGATATGATGCATAAATCTGCAGTGAAGGTATGAAGGTTTATTCACATCATCCCACAGATGCAGAGAGTCCCATGTGTTTATTCAGAGCAGGGCTGGTTTACTTCAGCAGACTAGAGCATATTAGCAAACTGAAAAGGAATGCAGCAGCCCATCTCCCATAAACACCATTTGGCTATTTAAGCCTACACTGCACTAGAAATAGAATTATATCTCACAAACACCACCAAATGCCGGAGCATATAATTTATTCACTGCACGCTATATTATTTTCAAATCAGATTTTATCTGTCCCTTACTATATAAAGCTGGGGAAATATTCTCATGCACATGGAACACTTCTGCACTGAGGAATTACCCCACTTCGAAATCAATTTACAGGCTTTGCACTAAAGGTCGATCTACAAGGCAGATTCAGATTTTGATTTGGATCTTGCTCATGGTTCAGGAGCTGACCCAGACACGTCTCCCAGCATTTTTTTTTACGTTGCCTTTTACTGAGACTTTGCTAGCTATGCTTTCCTTTATCCTACACCATCTTCTGTTGCTGTCCCTCATATCTCCCACTTGATTAAACACAACTTCTGGAATGTTCTCTTCTCCAAGCTAAGAAAAGGCGCCTCCAGTCTCTCTTAACATTCATCCAAACACTGTTTATTCAGGTGAAGATCATTCAATTAGGTCTGTAGTCTTCAAACCTTCCTATAAATGCTGCCTTCCTTTGGCCAAGTAAGGACCATAATCAGTTTTAGTGCCTCAATATAAAAAGATGATTCAAATATAAAAAATAAAAAGGTTGCATTTGACGCAGGCAAAAAATGAGGCCTTAGGACACAACYCTGTCTAATCAATCTGTTCCAAATTGGGAGTTTGAAACCTATTTTGGACTGCACTGTTTTGCACACAGAGGATATGCTCAGATCTCTTATGCCTCCTCCTCTAGTTAAGCTAGGTTTTCACACCGACAGCRGAGCTATTGTGTGCATGACATTTASTGCTGGAAATGGATGCTGTGTCTTGGCAATGAATGGAAAATCTGAGCATTAGCAATGAAAAGATATCTTCAGAGTGTTCCTTGGTCTCTTGTTAGTCATTGAACGTAGAGGAATTCAGCACAGAGGAAACACGCTGGGTGAATGTCAGTGTTCCCAGCTCTTCCCAAAGAAAGAAAAATCCTGCTATAAAACAGAATATGGGCACTGAGCACAACAGGCTCCAGATTTTCAGTGCACACCAATGAAAACCTCCCTGACACTAGAGTTTCAGCAACCCAGCTGGGGTTTATTTGAGAAACGTGTATTTTTCCACATAGGAAAGTAAATTGGGATGCTTGTTTTCAGGTTGTATGGAAAAATCTAATTGCTCTGACTGATTTGTATTTAGATGCAGCTTTATAGCCTGCAGCAAGAAGACACAGTCAACAGGCTGGAAAGTATAGAGTCATCTGAACTAGAAGTTCCTCATTTATTTACAACCTCCCTCGAGAGTGGTGTCCATGGTCTATGTCTGACTGGATTCCCAGGAGACACCACAAGCTCTTTGTACAGGTACAAGGCTTTGCATTTGCTCACTATTTCACCCCGTTTATATCACTTCCYGACTTCACCTGAGTATGCATTTCCATCTCTCTTAATCAGTGTCCTCTGCTGAGACAGCAAACCCTTTCCCAGCTGGAGACAATTCCCACCAAGCAACCTTTTTTAAAGTAAATTTGAAGGCAGACTGGGTCACATCCCAAATGCTGTGTGTGCCTGGCCACCGTGGGCACAGACTGGCACCGCGAGGGGACCGSAGCCAGCTCCGAGCTCTGCCTGTCACAGACTCCCTCTGGATCTGGCATGTGTGTAGGGGTTTATGGCTTCTTTCCTTCCTAGGTAAAGGTCTGAGGATGCACAGAATAAGCCATAGAAACTGTGTAATTTAAAGCTGGCCTGGATTACTCACAAAAGCATGTAATATACTGGAATTCTAATCTAGAATTTGTGTGTCTTTCAAGGCAGACCAAATAAATGGAAAGAGATTGGATGAGGCAATCCTCCCTGCCCTTAGCAATGCCATGAGGATGATGCTCTTCTGACTGATGTGTTGTGTAATGATCTTTTGCATGTAATTCTTCATGCAATTAGACTGAAAGCTGCTGTCTAAAAGACATGTTGAGCATTTATGTCCTGTATTTTCTTACTTTATTCATATTGAAAAATAGGCAATATATCCAGGCAGTCAAGGTGACACTAAAAGTTGCTCTTTTTGCAGTACCATCCAATATAAATTTTACTTACAACAGCTGCATTTAAATTCATACAGGCAACATAGATTAAAGAAGAGCTCACATTTCAGCTGTTTATAAGTTCCAAACAAAAGATTATTATTTGGCTATGGAAAAATGATCTGACAACATATCTAAAACCTGTTTCTTTCAGGGTTTCAAGAACTCAGTGAAGGAGAGGGAGGGATTTAGTGAAATTATTTTGCAGTTCTTAAAGATGACTGAACTTTAGCAGAAGCAATCAAGGACTTGACTTTCAGAAATTTTTATTTTAAGAAAGACTGGAAGTGTCTCTCTTTCCTTTATGTCATATTTACAACATACCATTACATAGGGGCTTTTTGTTAGACAARATTCTTCTGGTAAATCATGATGAGGTATATCTTTGGCTCTTAAATAAAATGCAACTGTTTAATATTTACATTTTGTCACAYATTTTTGCTAAATAAATTCTGATAGTCGCTGAACAGTGTGTTTACCACAGGATGCAGTTTTAAAACATGCACAAAACCAATTCTGCACACAAATGTTTATGTAGGAGAATTAAAGCTGTAGTAATTTGACACCAGACCAACAGACTATGAGGCACTTGGCAAGTTTTTATATTGGACAAGCAAGAAAATGTGGTTATTTGAAAGAAGCAATTTAGGATAAATAAAATATTTACACAAGCCCAAATCTAATCAAGATGCTTGCKTCATGAACTGTATTTACAGAGGTTCTAGCATACAAAAAAAAAACCCCACAAAGAACACACATGAACATAAAATGAGACAAATGCATTTATAAATCAGGTTACAGGTCAGTGAACAAAAGATGTTGTCCTTGACACATAGTCACTGGTCTATAAAGAGATGTGTGTTTTATCTTAGTCTGATTTCCAGTGGACAGATGGCATCATTTTGCAAMGCCTGTGGTGTTACAAGGATCACATCAGCATTGCCACATCTGTAAAGGAACAGCTCCCTAATAGGCAACAGATTCCAGACGGGGCGATTTTTACCCCTAGAASTCACCAAAAGGATACATGGGAATATTACTGGGAAGCCAGCACTGCTGCCTTTTTGGGAGGTGACTCCTGTTCACTTTGCTATCCATCAAATGCAGCGTGAGTGGGCAACTGCCATGCAGCTCCCCAGGACACCGCGGGGAGGAGAGGGAGCCATCAGAGGAAATCACATCAGATGAGCTGCAGAGCATGAACTGCACAGCCAGCAGGGCCCAGTGCACCTTCCTTTATGCCATCGTGATGCCATGTGATGGAAACCAGCTGCTCTGGTYGTGCTCTTCACACTACACCCAGCCCTGCCACCAGAACATGCAGACAAGACCCAAGTGTCTGACRCTCTTATGCTTTGTTTTGTTTTCAGTAATTTCATATTCTCATGTAGGTTGACATTGTTGTAATTAAAGCAAAGAATCACTATCAACAAATCTCTCAGACCTTTACATGAAATGTAAACTGATTTCCACAAGCTATGTCAGCACTGACAATACAATATGAAGCCCTGTAAAATAAGATATTTTTAAAATGTATCTGCCCATTTCATGAGGAAATACATCTGAATACATCTCTAATGGCACTCCATCTCTAGTTATTCAGCAACTYCTTGTCAAAAATAAATTCTCTTGGCTTGCTTTACCAGAGGAATCACTACATACATGCCGAATCAACAAATCACTGGGTAATTCATAATGATGGGTTATCAAACAACTGATAGAAAGCGTTGCATGCGTAGGAGGACTAATCTTAGAGAAGAGAGGGATCAATGTTCGACTCCCCATTCCTAGATTTGCACTTTTAGTGCCCTTATTGATGCTTAGCATCAGTGGGATAACACTTTTTAATGTTGTGTTTTTTTCTTTCTGAAGGAAATAAATCAGGAACGGTTTGGATGCGGCCTTGCTCTCAGCTGAGATCGGTGGATCCCTGGGTGTCCTGACAGATAACCTGTTCCCTGAGCTGGCTCCTGGCAAAGCCCCTGGCTCCAAAGCTTCCCCACAGCTGCCTCCCAGACTCATCTTGCAGGGGGAGAGGTGCCCCCTGTGCTGCCCRGATCCCGCTGGAGCGTGGGTGGGCTGGCAGCACTCTGAGCCAGCAGGCAGAGAGCCACATCACGTGCAAAGTCAGCTCGGAGCCAGGCTGCCTCCTCACTTGTTGAACTTGAAAGCAAAATGGACATCTTGCTGTGGAAAACCTCGATGCCAGTGCATCACGCCATCTCCTGCTGGAGAGGCTGCCAGGASCATCCCAGCACTGCTCCTGCTGCCTGCCAGAGCCACTGGGGCTTAGGAAGGTGTGCAGCCAGAACAGGGACAAGTTTTACCCCCACAGCAGCAGGCTTTTTGATGGGAGACATTCTGCTCCTGGGCCAGGAAATGCCTGGGAGCAGTGTTCTTTCCTCCTTACACTGCACAGCTGCACCTTGTCGTCCAAACTGATCTGGCTCAAAAAGTGATTGTCACACCAAATTCTCCCAGGGGATAGAGCTTTTCTTCTTCTTTTTTTTTTTTTTTTTTTTTTTTTTTTTTTTTTTTTTTTTTTTTTAGTGAGATAGCAAAACACACTAACAGAAGAGATTTCACAAAAAATACTTTTATATTATCTTTCTGGAGCACGCACAAAAGCTGTTGTGTTTGGCAATGAATTTAACAGCACTTCTGTTGTTCCACTCTTTACCTTTAAATACCACTCCTAAATACTCCAGTACTGTTTTATCTGCCTGTTCCATGATGCTGCTGCAGGAAAAATTACCTCATATGTTTGCACCTCCCATATTTGCACACTGTAAAGTTCATCGTTAGAAAACAAACAGGAAAAACTGTTTATATTTTTTTTTTTAAATTTTGCACAGGCTAAAGCGTCTCTCAAAATAGGAGCCCTGAACAAGACCTCCCTGTAATTTCATTTTTTTACTTCCAGGGTCAGGTTTGGAGCATTTTTTGTACACAAATCAGTAAGGAGCCCCAGTGCCAAAAGGCAGGAGGTGCAGTCTGCTCAGTAATGGTAAGTCTCTATAGGTCCAATCTAGAGAAAGCCACACAGGAATCCCAAGAGAGGGATGTTGTTTTACATGGACTACATGTCTATTGCACAGCTTTCTTGTTTCTTTCCCCTTTTTTTATTTTACGTCATTCCTCTTAGTACTGAAAAAATYAGKCTTAGTATCCAAATCCCGAGAYTTCTGTGAAATTTTTTTCACTCAGACCTGCWTATAAGTCTTATGAAGCCAAATGTGATTCGTCTTCCATGATTCTATGATTTTTATTCTTTGTTCAGTTCTCACCTTTTACTGTGGTCTCCATAAGCAATTACACAGAAGTGCAGGATTTGTTTTACACCTCAGATCAAATTTCATTCTCAGCTGCTTCAGGAAAAGGARCTGACCACTTTTGCTGAAACTCATCTCTTCCTGCTGCCTTTGCTTCCCCAGCGTCATCGATGGCACATTTTTATCCTGAAGCAAAGGGTCTGCCAGTTCTTCTGTGTGAGCTGAGGTGGTGAAAGTGCTCTTTGTTATCCAATTGCCWAAAAAACCCAGAGCCAGCAAACCCAGGGATCTAAACTAGCTCAAAAGGAACTTAAACTTAAAAGGAACTTTCTGGGCTCCCATGGAGAGCTGCTTYTCCTCCAGAGGATTTATGACTTTCTCTACTGATCACAAAAATATATAATGGATCAAGAAGATAACCACGATTATAAAGAGAACAAATATGTCCTCTTAMATCCTATTCTAAAATGTCCTACATACAAAACTATTCACTGTAATCCCTRCATGAAACATTTACTGGTTTTATACACTGTTATAGAAACACTAGAAAATATTTTGTACATGMAACAATGTTGAAGTTTTCTCTTTTTGTCCTATAGCTAGTATTTTATGGTTTTGCATGCTGTGTCTCTTCTTTAAAATTAGTTGATGACAAGTGTAAAATATCTGCAGTGGAAACAAAATGCTTAAAATCATGGAGCCATGTTCTGCACACACTTACTCTGCTGTAAACTTCAAGTAGTTCTGCTGACCTCACTGGATTTAAACTAGATTTATAATGAAATTCAGAAACTGTCCCGTACTTTCACTGATTAAGCTTCAAAGTAATTTACTTATGACCTTTTCTGAGTACAAAGACATTTTAGACAGTTATGTAAGCCTCTTGCTAGATACAGTATGACTTCAGTTAAAAAACAATGATGGCAACAATTATAGTTTTCCCTTCTTCAATCTTCTTTAGTACTGCTGGAACTCAAAAACATATTTCCTTTTTTTTGAAAGCTCCGCAATATTATTTTCASTTCTGATCCTGTTCTCTGGCTCAAAGAAACAAAAAAGGTACATCTAGAAGCAACTTACTTGGTGACATAGTTAATCCCCTGCAAAATATCATGATTTTTCTTTGTTTAATGTTATTTTCTTCTGCATCCACTCAAATGCCCTGCAGAATATAGCTTCTAGCACTTCTCAGGAAACTGGTCTACATTCTCACCAGGATCTCAGTGTGCTGACCTGGGAACTGTGAAATAACAGTCCAGTACAGGGCAGTATCTTTTAATTAGTAGTAAAAAAAATGTAAGAATGGAATATGACAAACCCTAAACCAAGATTAAGCCCTTGAGACGTGTCTGAGACAAAACTACCAATACTACCTTTTTTTTTTTTGTTGCTTTGCACTACCCCCAATGTTTTCCTTCCGGAAAGCACTCTCCATAGCTTCTGTCACAGAGCACTGAATCTGTCTCCTRGCTTCACTAGGTGATGTTAGACCCACAAACATTCCTAAGAGGATAGACAGCCCATGAARCTGGCTTATTTTTGACACCACACTTGCACAGCTCATTCACAGCTGGGAGCAGTTCTGATGTGGAGTTTTACCGTATCAGTGCAATCACACTGGGGTGGTGCATTCAAGTACAGCGCAAGGTTTGCAATTTGAATATAAAGAGCAGAGACCAGAAAGATAATTAACTCATGTAAATACATACTGCACATTCTGCCTCTCTTTTTTTTTTTTTTGGTCAGTTGTTGTTTGCAATTTTTCAATCTGCATGGAACAKATTTTGAACTTGGGTAGCCTTTTTGGCTACATGGAAAAGGGGTTAGTCCCTGTGTTACACTTCTATTCATATTACTGATCAAGTTTGGCTCATCAGAATCAGAGAATAAGCTGTGTTGCAAGGGACCCACAAAGATCMTGGAATTCTACTCCCAGMCCTGCACAACATSAGCCAAAACCCTTTCAGTCTTTATCCATGGCAAAATCAATTCCTGCTACCACGAGCCCATRTGCATTACATTCTGTGTGTTTTTACCCCTCCACCTCAGCATTTACTTTTACCAAGCTATTTAATTTGGTCTTGGAATTTATTCACTGCAGGAATCGATTAACACATGAAACCTCACATTCCACACATATGATCTAGTTAAACACAGAGTTAATTTTCTCTGCCTTTATAGCCTTGATTAATTCCAGTGAGTTAACATTTAATTTCCTTCTATGTTTAATAAAGGGAACTGTTTTGGGTGCTGGCTTATCCCACAAAAACTGCTCTCCCTGAACAGCGCTCCGAAACAATGACTCTCCATAAGTTTGAGGAAAGAGGGATTGGTTGTCTCCACAGAGGCTTCCTTGGCTCTCTARCTCTGCAAGTCCTCCAGATCCAGGAGTCTGGGCCAAGCAGAGAATAGGCTGAGGAAAGATGACTCCTATCTTGGCTTCCCTGCTTCTTCCTCAAGTCCTGGCTGTGCGAGCCAAAAGTTTCCTGACATACAAGAAACAAGAAGGGCTTTGGAAACATAAATGGCATATTGCTCCAGCCAAAACACAAAATACTGCTTCAACATTGCTGGAGGAACTGTATCTCACACCTGACAGGTGTTCTGAATGTGAGTTAAGAATTGAAACCTGGCCTTTTGTCTCCCACAATGGCACAACCAATTCAGACCCACAGAATCAYTKAGGTTGCAAAAGGMCATTCAGATCATCAGRWACCACTGTAAACCTARCAYTGACAAGACCACCAGTGGAAATTGATTCTGTTTCAATAGTCATTGTTATTTTCCTGCTTCTGTTTCAAAATCCCTTAGAGCAACCAACTGCAGTTGATCACAGAGRAACTACAAGCTCAAGCAAATTAACTTCATCCATGCAGAGGATGCTTTAAGCAGGGTTCTGTCTGAGTAATGTAGGGTGAAAGAGCCAGAATGTGAATTTGCAACCCACAGACTCTGCCCAAGGCTTTTGCATGGTCACYGTGAAAGCAGAGTAAGTTACYGTAATAAAYATTRTATACTACGGACACCCATAAAGAATATTCTACAAAGTAGCTAACGAACTATATACTCACATCCTGGCTAAGTATCCACTTATTTGTTCCATTCATTAACGTACAACCTAAATTAGAAACCATGTGATTTGGTGAAACTTGTACTTCTTTTTATGCTACAGCAAAAATAAACCAGAAACACAAACAGGTTATRAGAAAGGACCTGAACTCCAGTAATCCACATGAGGACCAGCCCTCCATTCTTCTCCCAGCTTGTCCCTCTGCTCTCCCCTACACCAAAGCTCAGTGTCCTGCCCCATGGCTCAGGGGTCCAGCCCTGTTCCCTGGTTTGGTCAYTCACTTTCCTGGTTCCTCAGGGCTCACTGGAGCCCCGTGACGGCCCCAGCCTGGCCCTGTTTCCTGCAGCCTCCAGACTTTCCACTGAACTGCCCTATCATCATCACAGTTAAAAAAATAAAAGAATTTCCAGTTTAGAGAGTTTAATTACCATTGATTTAATGCTTGTCAAAAGCTTTTTCCTCCTGATGCAACTAATGCGAAATTCCAGGAAATGACCAGTTAAACCCAGGGAGAGTCTGATGGACACTTGTGTTGGCTGGGCACACAGATAGAGAGTCCAGCCAGGACAGTCCTAGCTGCTTGAAGTGTTCATAACACTACTTTTCTGCCATATTCTAACTCATAATATGAATTTTTCCCCATCTCCCCAAGCCACAGCCGTGGGATCTCGCTGGTTCCTGGCCCTGTGAGAGGAGGGTGAGGTGGGTGCCCCACGCTGTCACAGAACCCTGTGGAGCTGTCACACATCACTTTGTCTCCAGCCTGGGGAATGTCCCTCTCCAGTGCCAGTGCCAGGCCCTGAGTCCTGATGTGTCAGTGTGGCCCTGGTGACATCTGCTCTGCTTCCCAGGCTTCGAAGAACAGAGTGCAAGGACAATAAAAGCCCCTYTCCAAAGCAGACTCTTTCTGACACCCCGTGTCTGTATAATCTCAGTCTCTTGGCTGGGCCCTCTRGAGTAGTGCCAGCAGGAATACCAACACTGAGTTACTTTTCCTCACCCTCTGCAGCAATACTCTTCACCAGAGATGTTTCTCTTTCACATGTGTAAGATAATTTCCAAAACAAAGGATTTAAATACATGTTTCTAATCTTGTTTGGATTCTATCCACAAGGACTGAACAAGAGCCTATTAAAGAATAAGATAATATAGCAAAATCATACTATTATGTTTTAGAAATATTTTTTCAAAAGAAAGAGAACATAAATAAGAAATAATTGCTCAAAATATTCAGACACGTACCAGAAGCTCTATCATTTGGGCACATATTTTATTGGGTTATTTTGAGACTAACTCTTTGCTTATATTTTTTTCTGCTCAGTTTCTCATGAGTCTGGATTGTTTTTCCCCATGCCCTGCCACTCTGTGGTTAATCACATTCTCTTTCCAGCTTCTCCTCCCTCCACTTGGATGTGCTCTTCTAGGGTCATACTTTCACCTTCTCACCATCTGCCTTGCTCGGRTGTTTACTCAGTTTTTCTGAGCAGAAACAGAAGTTTTTCTTGCTATGGGACCTCTGCTCCAATAGCTCCCTCTGCTCTGCCCTAGGAGCTTTGGAAAACTGAATTAATGAGTGTGGACAACATTATTTTGAAGGGTGCCAGGCAGTTTCTGCAAGATGAAAAGATGCACTTTTACAGGATCAAAGCCTCTGGAGGAGTAAAGACACCTCTTGGCCTGAAAACAGAGCTCTTTTACAAGAGTTTTTGTGCTTAACCTTTTATAATGCTCTGTTCYGTAAATTACAATAAAACCAAATTCTGTTATTTGAAACTAACACCCTCCTCATCACACCACCTTTGAATTACGTGCTGAATGATCCAATTGCAACCACTTGAGTGATGGGATGGGACTGGCTACAAAGTCAGCTGGCAACATTAGGAGGGCTATTTTAGTTGCTGCCAACAGCTCAATCACGTTAGCCCACTGCCACACTTCCCTAGGGACCTACTGCAGGGCCGGGTAGAAAAAAAATGTTATAAAAGAAAAAARTCTCCAAATAAYGCAATTKCYCWCACCCACACCCAAAAAAGGGAAATATTTATAAATAGTTCTGCCTGTATTTATGTAGTTTCCATGGTTCTACATGTCAGACTCCATCCATACTTTGCCTCAGACAGGCACTGCACTTACTCTCTGCCTGTAACTTTTCAGGGATCAGGGAGGAATTTGGTTTGTGATTTTGACTGGACAAACTGCAAGCAGGAAGAAACGTCACTCATCAACAATGACACATTTAGCTAACTTATTATAATATCTAATACCTGAGTGGGGCAAAAAAATGCAGGAAATGCATTTTGGTGACAGCAAAGACCCCTTGTCCCCGTAACATTTTGAGGTGCTGCCATGTCAGGCAATATTTCCTGGTGGAACCTGGTTGTGACTGAGGAGACTACTGTGAAAAAGGGGGTCAGAAAAGGTCAGCCTGTTTCCCTGAATGTCCAGCAGAAGGACAGGCTTGTGTCCCGCAGAAATCAGGCCGGTCCTGTTCCCCAGGAGGCTTTTGTTTCCTGCCCTTATTCTTGCACATGACGTGCATTTTAGGTACAAACATGCACAAACACCATTTCTACTGATCTGTGCTGTTATTCATCAGGAAATGGTGACTGTTGTGCAGAGTTCTTCCAGCAGATTAATGGCTGGATAGGAGAAAATGGTGGTCCATAAGTAAAGTGAAAGATATTAACTCTAACAGTCACTAAATCTTCAGGAAATGCCCTGACCTCTGTTGGTTACTGCTATAAAAACTGAAAAAAAAATCCTAGGCATTTTTTCTCTATGACATAACRACCACTGGTATTCATAGAATATATATTAGTAAATCCTTTGGCTCTCTCTTTRTGCTCTAGTCATCACAATTTGCTATTTTGAGGGAAATACATGCTAATGTGCTGGGAAGAGTGAGGGAAGGAAACCATTATTGCRTTGAAAACCACAGTCAGAAATGAAGGCTCACTTTCTCATTTTMTAAAGTGTCTTTACTTCCCTGTGGCATCACTTTTTAAATTCATATTGTTGTTTGGAACTTTAGGTTCCAAACCTCAGAGCTGTTTACTACCTTCTTTCCCCTGGGTAACTCCTGTTATTTTTATCCCAGAGGATTCATCAGAATACAACAGCAGGGTGTTTGTGTGACATATGTGTGTGTGCAGAGGAGGAAATGASAGCAGAAATTCTGCGTCATAACATTTGGAAGGGATGTTATGRCCCAGACAACCAGCCAGCAGCTCTGAATGCTGATGTTAATGGACAAAGGGGGCAAAACTACACCTCWGCTTGAAGAGGAAGTTATCAAAGTGAGATGTTTAAAAGGAAGGTAGCTACATCTGCTTAATCCTTAGCACTTTACTGGGGCCTTTATTGTGCAACCTTTTCTCCCATGTGCATTTCATCCTCTGTGTGCTCCTCCTGCCAATCTGCTTTATGGACATTTTATTGCTTTTAAGGACCTCTCAGAAAAGACTTCAGCTTATGTGAGGACTAACAAGATTTCAGCACCCTGTGTCCTTGCTCCTCACAAGATGTCATTGCACAAAGGAATCCCAAGGAATTCTTTCAGAAGGAATACCATRMTGTTKCCCATAAATCTAAGGGCAGCAGATGAAAAAATTAAAACTCAGATGRCACTAAGTAATACAAGTTAATTAARTAAGRCAGAGGGATATTTTAACAAATGCTATCCTTCCACACAACTCAGCAGTATTTAAAAGATAATGCTACTRTATTTCCATCAGAGTCAGCAGAAGATGCTATAGTCTTTGGATAAGATCCTCTGCCTCCTGGCAAGCTGTTGAGGAGGAGATGGAGGCAAGACCAATGCCTGAAATGCCTTGGAGGATAATGAAGGCATTGTTTAGTCCAGCTCCAATTTAGTTACTCATGATGCAAATTGGAAAATATCTACTCTTTAACAGCTTTGGTAGCAACATTTGTGATTAAAGGCAAATATTAGGTCTGCATTTTTGGAACAACTTTTGTTACAGGATCAAGGCAGAGTTGTAGGATTTAACAGATCCACTCCAGTTATTTATTGGAGTCACACCATGTRCCTGAGAGTGTTGTCAAAACGTTTCTTGAACTCTGGCAGGGCAGGTGCTGTGACCCCTTCCCTGTTCCTGTGCTCATTCATCCATGAATTCCCCAGGGCTTGTAAACCACGGGTTGAAAGTTGTTAACCTCTCCCTCTGCAGAGACCTTGCATAAGCCAAGAGCTCCTCACTGCACAATCCCTCATGGTGTCCTTAAACCATTTCTAYCCTCTGTGATCAAGCTGCCTTTGCACAAAAGATGATGCACACGAGCCACAGCACTGCCTTGCTCCTATCCATGCAATTCTCATTTCTCTTTGCAGGAGGCCCTGTTTTAGCCACACCTGCTACACATTGAGCAACACTTCCACTCACCAGTCCGCAGAAACTGTTGCCTTTGGTCACCAAACCTCTATCCTCTTTGTTTGCAAAGCAGATCTTGCTGTGACCCTTTCTGCCCTTACAACTCCATTAAATAGTTTCTGCAGGAAAGCTAGGAAAGTCCTGGGATGTAACAGAGMTCYTRTCTACCACCASTTATCACCTTGAACCMATTGCTTAGCCTGTGTTGTTTATCRAGTTCAGGGATCTYACCACACCTGAGAAGTTTTTGSGAGCCAGCCTYACCTGCCTCCMCTGATYCCACAGCCGTGCTTTGTGAGCCACAAAGTGATTTACTAAGGCAGACCTAACAGCTCMCAGCTGTTGGAAAAGGACCTAATTCCACTGATCAGCCATCTCTGGTGACTTGTGCTGTTGAGCAGCTCACCTTTCTTAGGCACTAACAGCAGAATTGACTTTCCTCATTCTTTATTTAAGAATTTTTTTTTTTTTTTTCTTTCTTGTGCATTATATACCACATGTGACTTCCTGAACACACCAGCTCCTCATCCTCTGGATCATTTTGCTTGGAGCCATCCACTCTTTCAGCCTTTTTTTCCCACTGATTTCTAGAGGACGCTCTTAACTTTCTCTGCTGTGATGTAATCCTCACCATCCTCATCCTCCTTGTAGACTTATATATTCTGAATATTATCTTGTCTTTAGAGTGTCTTTTCCTGAGATGTTCAGCATTKATTTTCTGGTCTCTGGTGTGTAGTGCTTCCTTCTTAGCCCTTATTACTTTAAATACCTCTCTCACCTTGAAAAATCTGAAGATAATTCTGCAATTTCAAATTTCTTAAGAAAAAAAAAATATTTCCACTTTATCAGCTTGCTTGCATTTTCTGCAAAGTTTTGGGGGTTTTCCTACTCTTAGTGTGCAGGGTCCTTCACAGTGTTCCCTGCCTCTYGCTTTTCACAGGCCAGGGCTTCTTGTACTTTCAAGGGTACCTTAGCAATTTTGACAGCATATTCAAGGCAGAGCTTTTTAAGGACCTGTAGATATTCCTCTGCCTTTTGTTCTGACCTTTTGCCAAAAGCTTGTGGCTCACCACCTTCTCACAGTGCAGTTTTGTTACAGGCATCTCTGGCATGTTCTACTAATACCTTGATTTCCCTTCACTGCTTATGCTGCTATGAAACAACAGGAGATTTGCTGGAACTGTCACTGAGATAAAGAAGAGGCAACTGAGTTTTGGGGAAGAATCACTCATGATATTGTCAATACCAGATGGATTTTCTCAGGGCAGWTTTCTTTTTAGCAGGAGCACAATGATTCACATGTAGATGACGTAGTAGAAGCTTTTGAAGGTAAACATTCATTCATTTATTGGGGTTTAGTTTCTGCTGCAGTTCCCCCTGCAAGCTCTCAGCAGCTGAATAGTTCAAACAGCACTTGGTGCACAAACATTTCTCTCAAGCTGTTCTCTAGACCCTGCCCTTGCACCTGAGCCGTTTGGTCTCCTGAAGCAAACAGATAATGTGAATGGATTTGGTATAGATGARGAACACAACAGACACAGTGCACTGAACTCTGAGCTCCTCTAGCAGCTTCACAAGCTCTTTCAAAAAACAATCTGTATCTGACAGTATCTCCAAACTTCACTAGGTCATTGCAAAAAAAACCCCCAAAAACCTGAAAAACATCACAGAACTAAAACTTCAGAGAGACTTGGTAAAATAAATAAAGGTTTTTGCTCTGTATGATACTGCTCTGTATAAAYCATTAGCAGAAGCATCGAGTTCAGAGGAGGCATGAGCTTCATGAAAGGTACAGCAAAGAATCTAATCTTAACTTACATACTCTGTGATACAAAACCCATTTTGTGAATTAGAGGAGCACTGGGCAAAGAGACAAGCACAGCATCATGTGGCAAACCAAATGCATTATTTATTAGTTAGTAGGGCTTCTGTAATACAATTCCGCACATTGACTTATTTATGAAGTGCAGTAAGAAAGAAATTGAATTCTTGTGTGAAGAAAATAAGGTTTTATATTCAGCTACTATGCCAGCAAAAAATGATACTAACAAATATGAGCTGAAAAGATGCCATAATGTTCTTAGCCACTGCTTAGGAAATATTGACTGAAGCACATCAAAGCAAATGAAGGAAGTTTCATGTGTTAAGGGTGAAAGATGACACCCAGCTTCTGCTTTCTCAGGCTGCCAAAGAGCTCGTGCATTAAAGGCAGCAGGAATGAGAGCTCCTTTTTGCATGAAACTCATCCTCCTCCTGAGCATTCATGGCAAACCATTCACACCATGGCCAGGCTTGGCACTGACAGAGATTTGGGCTGGCACCACCAACACTAAGCTACAACAATCCTTTAAAATAAAATTTGCCACCGGGCGCAGGAAGGTGACTCAGGGTGCAAGATCCTGTTCTCCACACTTGTCTGACTGTGAGACCCTGCTGGCTCTGTCACTGGTGACACCCCTGAGCACTAAATCTAATGTTAGTTTGTCTGACACGAAGCCTTTTGGAGAGACAGGATGAAACCATGGCATTGAAAGATACTCTCTCTCTTCTTTGTATCACAGTGTCCATATAGTGCCTGTGACTCTCCTGGTGACCAGCTTTCTGGCTTCCCACTGCCTGGCATTGTATTTCTGATTCTGCAGTTGAAGTACCTAACTCTCCCAGTTCACTGAAACACAGTGTGATGCCCAAGGGCTGTACATTTATTTCTTCTTCGTCTCAGAAATGGAAATTAGTCCCTATTACTAAAGTTACTATTCTAAGTCTCTGGATTCTGCAATTCTTCGCATAAACTACAGGGATTGTCTTGGGCCTTCACATGCCACTTCATTATTTAAATTAGTGTAAGAGTATATGGAAGTATTTTACTTAACCTTAAGCAGAATGAATCCTTAAAAAGATGCTGCAGAAAACACTGAAGTGTCACTGATCAGCAAACAGCTAAAGAATGCATTTTCTCTTTTATTCATGTCACACAGTTAATCAAAATAATTTTTACTCTCTCTTTTAGTTTGTTTTTTTTTTGCATTTGCATTTGCCACATTTCAAGTTAATGGCTTTCTTTCCTTTTCTAAATCTCACTTTTTCTAGAAGTAACAACAGAAGAATTGCTTGAGTAAAGTGAAACTTAGAAACTGATCAGAGACATGCTAAAGAAATTAGGACTTTTTGGGGGAGCAGAAAGAAGAGTGCCACAATTGATTTATCAGTTTTAAAAGYGGTGGTACACAACATCAAGGGCTTCCAGACGTTCAGACACAGAGGAAAACTCAGAGTGCAGAGAACAGGCTGAGGCTCTGCTCTTCTGCAGCCTGAAAAGAACTGCCCCTCTGTGGCTTGCTCTGCACTGGCTTAGTTCCCGCATTACCAGCAAAACAACTGCCTAGCAACTCAGCTTTTCCCACAACATTTCCTGTGTGCCCAGAAAAAAAAAGGATAGCACCTCATATTCTCCGTGGATAATCCCCTTATTTGAGAGCTGTATGCAACCCTCTGGACACATGGGAGCTGGAACCAGCRAGGCAGCTGCTGTCGTGACAGCGCAGGAAAAGTCAAAGCAGTCCCTGATCACTGCAAGTTGTGCAGGTTATCTGCTCATCCGACAGACAGCAAACTTGCTGCTTCCCTCGCTGCATCTCCCCAGACAAAGGCAGGAAGCCATGGCTGTCAGCAGAAAGGTACGGACATCCTTCCTACCCAGAGCCTTGTTTTGTGAACTGCGGGGGAGTYCTCCAGCATGCACTTCACAACCGTGGGGAGAGTCCATCTGAARGCGTAAATAATTCAGTCCTTTAAARAAATAGTGCTGGCTTGAACACGTGAAATTGTTTTTCCAGTTACTGCCTTTGAGAAACATTTGCAGTCACACAGTGATGCCACAAGATTTACTAATAGTTACGTTTTCTTATCTGACATCCCAAGCTGCAGCAGCATCTTGCAACTCAATATTTAAGTTACTTGCCTCTCAGTTTCAGCACCAGTAAAAAAAGAGCTGCCTTGCATCTCCTGCAGCTGTTTCTGAGCAACATGCTGAGGGGACTGCAGAACACACAGCTTTGCCCATATGTTCCCTGGAAGCACGAGCCTTCTCATCCCGCCAAATGTTTGAGAAGCACTGTAAATAAGCTCTAACCAGCATAATTAAGAAAGCACTCTAAACCAAACACGCAAAAATTAGGGCAACAACTTACTTGCCGTCTTCATAACTTCCTCAGGAACATTGTCTTTTCAAATGAGTGCAACAGGAAATTGTGGTGATTACAGGAGAGCTGCACGACTGCAGCTCAAACCACAAAGTGCAGAGGCACTCAGCCCTGGGTTGGTAACAGCAACAGGCAGCCACCTCCCCTTCTTCTTGCACTTTGCATGTAAATCTTAAACTGACGCCATGTGGAGAGAAGTGACTTTAACAAAGATCTACGTGAAATATGTTTGTGAAAAGGCTTTATTACTCAGAGCTCTCTGCTCAGAATTGCAGTGCTTAGCTCTGTGAAGTGCTCTGATACCTACAGAAGAGAAGCATCCTAGGCCTGCTACCGTTTAACACTGATTTTGTCTGGACGGGTGTTCACAGTSTTTACTAAAGGCAATACTGACCTTTAGTTCCTCTTTGTCACAGAGAGACGAACTTGGGCTTCTCTTGCCCTGCCTTTGCTGCGGTGTGGCAGAGATGTGCACACTCATGGGTTGAGCAGGTCCAAAGACACCCTCACACGCCCTTGCATTCTCTGMTGAGGCAGAACTTGGTCCATAAGTGAATCAGCTCCTACCTTCTTACAGCAGGGTTTCGCAGGAGGGCAGACAGCTCACTGAATCCSTGCCAGTGCCCCACAGCCTTTTAGACAGGAACCACAATCTCTTTTTCATTTCTGAATTAGCATCTGACAGATGCAGAAAGCTGCCATTAATATCCAGCTTACAGAAATAAGCATATAAGTCTGGGAACTTATGAAAAAGGTCAGATAACATCAGATACTGCAGGCATGTGGCATGTGTTTGATAACTGGTTTGCCTCACCAGGGTTTATACTTTCAGCTCTGCATTTTATTGGTAAGTTTAGTACCCACTGAATGGTTAGATAAGGTAGAGATTAGCAGCAGAGCAACAAACTATTCATCCAAGTGTAATGTTGATACTAAGTTGTAACTGCAAGAACAGCTGAAAAATCTAGCAGAGATGTGGCTGGAAAAGATGGCAAGATTATAGAGAAGAGCAGTTTTACAGCACTGCTGAAGGGCAGATCTAGCCTGCAGAACCTGTGTTTCTGGGCATGAGTCAAGAAACTTGCAGAATTCCTCCAGGAACTTGGTCTGCCTCTGCAGGGTTGGYGAATAGGGAAAAATGTTTGTTTGGAAGCTGAGTCAGCTCCGTGACAGACCCCAGGAGGTCCTGCTCACACAGCTACATGTCAGACTGAAAATCACTGGAGATGTACATGTAAAAGGAAACATCTGTGCCAGCAAGTCAGCAACKCTGAGCAGGGACTTGTCTTGCACAACACAAGCTGAAGGGCATGGAAGGAGAAGTTTTACCTAGCTTCAGTGAAATCCATCTGGTTTCTCTGCATTTTTCCCATTAAACATAGACAGTCTTTCCTTGCTGAAACTGCAGAGTCTGAGCAGCACTGTCTGGAAAAACGTGGTTTGAATTTCTGTAGAACCCCTGCCTTCACCAAGCACACCTGCTGTGTGGTTATTTGACACCCCAGGTAATTCTGCCACTTTTCGAAGAACCTGCAAACGCAGATAAAAAATGGCATTTTCCCCTTCCCCATCCCCCCATCTCCACTACTATCTTATCAGCAGATAGCTGCAGCAGATGATTTGACAAGAATGATGGGTATTACTCACTGACTGAAGTGAAAAGGCTGGCCCCTGGCAAATCAGACACCTCTGTAATTGATCCAGAACTAAAGRTCCTTTTGCCCTTGAGTTTCATGTTCCATTTCCTGTCTGGGTTCTTCTTATTGCCTTAACCCTCTCTTTCCTTTTCAAGTGACTCTTGACTTTCCAACTTCCTCACTTCTCTCATATTCCTGGAATCATATAATGGTTTTGGTTGAAATAACTTTAAAAGTCATGTAGTCTAAATCCCCTGAAATGAGCAGAGACGTCTTCCACCAGTCCAGGTTGCTCAGAGCTCTSTCCAACCTGACCTTGAATATTTCCAGAGATGRTGCATCCATCACCTCTCAAAGTAACCTGTACCAGTGTTACACCACAAAAAATTTGTTCCTTATCTCTAATCTAAATCTATCCTCTTTCAGTTTAAAACCATTACCCCTTGTCCTATTGCAACAGACCCTGCTGAAAAGTTTGTCTGCATGACATCCTTTTGCTAAGAAGACTTCTAGGAAGTAAATAAACAAATTAAAAAAAAATAATAAAGGCCTTTTAATGTTTTGGTTGTTTCCCTTTGTCCCTCCATTCTTCCCTTGAGTATGGACTGTAAAATGCAAGCTCTTGTGATTGCTTTCTCCCTTCTGTCCTCGCTCCCCAGCTTTTTCAGGTACAGCCACCATTTCTTTTTCATTAATTTAACATTGCTTACTCCTCTGTGGGCACTCATCCAGCTGTCCTGTCCTCTCTACCAATTATTCTGAGCTGCACTGCATGGATGTAACTGACCAGCAGCGTGAGAGAAGAAACAGGATCCAGCTGCAACATTCCAGGGACTTCCCAAAGCAATCCTGGTCTATTAAAGACTGGCTTTCTATTTAACTTCAGAGACTTAATCCTTGCATGAAACCCAMAACAGCAAAAGGAAAGAGGCACCTGAACTGTTCCAAGCAGTTCAGTTCACAGGGATGAGATGCCAACCCAGCTGCAGAAGAGGCACCAGCTTTGGCCTCAGCATGGGATGGGGTCCTCTTGATTCCTTGTGTTGAAAGTGCTGCTCTTTGCATTGAATATTTACACCTTTGCGCTGTGTTTCTTCCTGCTCTCRATGTTTAAACATTCACCTGGGTTTGGGAAAACCCATTTATTGTTTGGATATTTAATGATTCACAAAAGTAGATGGAAGAACTCAAGTCTTCTTTTCCTCCCCTGATCTAGACAAGTACTCTAATCATAGAGTTATTGCCTTTCTCAAATTACTGCATGAAGTCTTACCATTTTGCAATGAAAAGGTTAAAACTATAGCATTATGTAGCTAATTTAAGCATTCACAATAGAAGTGAGTTCAAAAATCCATGAACAGAAAATGAACTTGAACTTGCACAGGTGTTTGAACTATTGTTTAAAGGGTGAATCATCTCGTCCATTGAACCAGATTCATCGAATACCAAATGTACCTGGTCTTACCACTGAGTTCAGTAGATATCTGCTTAAAAATAGAGATCTCAGTGTAGCTTAGCTACGTGCACTAGGTAGCAACAGACTGTACACAAAACATGCACTTTACTCCTGAGGGAATTTCACTGCTGGAAAATTGGCACAGAGAAACTCCCTTTGTGCTCTACAGAAGTACTGCAGGGGTTTTGAAGATATAAATTTTTAACTCTGATACCAAAGTCTTTGTTTTTCTGATGCAATAATCTTGAGGCAAAATAAAACACTGAAAAATGTTTCCTTGCTAGGAGATATGCTTTCTCTTGGGATCCAGACAATTGTTCAGATAATTATTGTTAAAATAAATATTGATCTACCACTGATTGCATTTGGGTAATGTTAAGACATTGCCTACCTGTGAATTCCTCCACTGTATTTATACAGCTCTTTTCACTTAGTGAGACACCTTGTTGTTCTCACCCAAACAAAGATTATTGTAAATACAACTGGAACAAATGRAACAAATTATTTGGAACAAAATTCTAACCTTTGGAACAAATTCTAACATTTCTCAGAATGATCAGATCAGCTAAGCCAGATCTGTAGTACAGGTCTATAATTTACATCTGAAAGTGGAGACTGTAGAGGTTCACTGGATGCAGAGACAAATATCTGCGGACTAAATAATTACTCTAAACAGTCTGTTTTGATGAACACTGCCTGAAACAAAACCAAACCACAGGAATTCATATTAAAATCTTGGTTCTCTAGAGTTGGCAGTACTGTTTCTAGTAAATAGATGATTATGCAAGTTTATTTTTGAATGGATAAGGAATTGCTTTGCAGTTCAGCCTTTTTGTTATGTGAAGGTCTCTCTTTACATTAGCTTTTCTCATTAGAGGGCACATTCCTGAGCAACATTTAAAAARTATAGTTATTGCTTCTTACTTTGTTTCTTTAATTCAAACCATGTGGCTTCACTGTGGGGGAAGAGACAAGGAGAAGTTTAAAACCAAACATARCATCAAGTCCTGCACTTTTTTAAAAGGGAAGGATTTTCATTTGAAGTGCCCTTCTTAAGGTAAAACTTCTGAAGAAGATATGAATCACAGAAATGTTTCAGGGCTGCTCCTCCTCCATTCCTCATAAAGATTTGTTTTCCACAGTATAAGTGCTAGTTCTTTGCAAACAGTAAAAGATACCTCCTTTACAAATTCAAAATTGATTTTTAGACAGTTAAAAAACAACATCCAAACAATTCCTTGTCTTCTTTTCAGAAAATTTATTAACACAGCTGGAAATAATCACTCTGTCTTCTTTTCAGAAAATTTATTAACACAGCTGGAAATAATCACTC
>NW_026623332.1:1231771-1233814 GCF_030028575.1 Malurus melanocephalus | reverse complement strand
TACCTATAAGACATATATAGGTGCTGGAAAATGTTTATGGTGTAGGACATCCAATGAAAATATACATAGGATCTATTACCATATATATAAAAGCTTCTTTACAGGAAATGCAGAATGTAATGTGAAATGTGAATTTAGTGTGAAAAGCTTAGSCTCCAATTAAACCCATTCTTTCTCRCGACCCACTACTTTTGTCAGAACTTAGGTCTCTGAAGAGGCATAGAAAAAATATTTACAGGCATAGAGAATCTCAACACTACAACTTATTTCAAACATTAAAAAATACATCTTGTGTTTCTAAATCCAGGCATATTCTACAATTTTCTTCTCTGTCGAAGGGTTATGAGGCTTTTGCAGAATCAGGACTTCAGATACCTTTTTGTCAGTTAACAGGATCAGATAAAGTTTCCTCCCCAAAGTCATATSCTTATAAACTACTGAGATGTTTCTCTTGTTATCTTTCATCCAATTTTCCAGTCACATTCTCTTAATCATTGTTCCCTGAGATTCTACTTAGCATTGGACAAAATTGCTTAAAAACCAAGCATGGTATTTTGAGTATTAACAAATGATCACACCCAGGATTTAAAGCACAGATCATTGGAATTCTGTCATCAATATCTTCCCTCCCTCATCCACTAACTCCCAGTGACAGTAATTTCTGTTCTTTAAAGATACMCTTTGCATTTCAAACTCACAGAGTATGCTTCAAATTAAGTGAAAGTTATTAAAGTGACAAAAGGTTTTAGYAYTAATAAYCAACACAAAATGATGGCATAAATTRSTGTGCRTGATCCTGCAGTGGCAGAGATGAGGCAATTAATTTAGAAACTATTCTTGTGGCAGCCTGAAGCAGCTTCTCTCTGCCAACACCCCTGTATAGGGTATGCCAGTATTGTCTGCTGTGGTAGGTTTGCCTGAGTACGAGAATGACTTTTGAAATCATTATTTCCCCTGGATCTGAATAAATGAGARCAGGGACACCTAACCAGGCCAATTCACCTCAGGCCTGCCAGCTGATATTTCCAGGTAGAAGTAATTTAAAAAGAAAGAACCACAGGGTGCTGTGACAACCCCTGGTAATTCCCACTRCTCACATGTAGGATCTTTTTGCARTTGCTGGGAAATGATTCAGGTTGGGAGTGCAGGAACTTCCTGTCAATGAATCTTTTTACCAATTGTATGTTATTGATTGAGTGAATAAATAGAGAATCACAGTAACTGACTGCTTATGTTAAAGTGTTATTGCCGACCTTTTATTTATGGAGAATTCACTGTATGAAGTAAAATCAATTGCTAAGCAATGGGCCATGAAAATAAAGTAGAAAGTGCAGGATGTGGGGACAGTAAGAAATGTGCATGTTAGAGTCAGTCAGACTCCATTAATGAGTGGACTCCATGATCTTAAAGGTCCTTTCCAGCCTAAATGATTYTATGTGCAACTGCTYAAAAYAGGCATTCTGCTTGAGGGCAATAAAGTTCTCAAAGCCTAATTATAGACACAGAGAAAGACAGGAAAATTAACTACTTTAAACTACTGGACATTTACTTTTATGGTTTACTAGTCAGAATTTACTGCAATGTGAATTCTGTAACCTGGTACAAAGTGACCAGGGATGGAGATTGTAATGGAAACACTTTTAAATTGTTGTTRTGGGAATTACTGTAGTGAAATCCACCTGAACCAATGGAGGAGAAGCCCTACAAGAAGCAGTGCAAGGGCAGCAGTRACCCAGCCCAAGCTGGCTTTGGTGCCCATGACTCCACACAACAAACCCACTGCACCTCTCCCATCCTGAGTGATGACCACAACTGAGGGAGCCCAAAGCCATGGACTGAATGAACTCAGTGGACATTTGTGGACAYTTTATGGACATTTTACAGGGGTCATCCATAAACTAAAGGAATGATAGCTGTGTATTATACCAAAAGATGTCAAGGGGTRTGCTGGTTAATGACGATGTGTTGGATAATGTGGGATCTGACCGTGACATAAGCAGTATGGAATCACTGGGGAGAGTGGGATGGTTTTGGATGGGGCAG
>NW_026623332.1:1205603-1231306 GCF_030028575.1 Malurus melanocephalus | reverse complement strand
CTTTTGTTTTATCTATTAAACTTTATCTCAACCCACACGTGTTCTCACTTTTACTTCTCTGATTCTTTCTCCCATCCCATGGAGATTTGTGGGGCTTTGCTGCTGTGGGGTTAAGCCACATCAAATATATTCACTTGACATTTCCAGAYATGCTCAATTGTATGTAATGAATGGCCATTATTTCTGTGTATGGCCATCAAACTGAAATTCAAGTTACTTCTACAGTGAGTCACACATTGGTGAACTCCTTTCATCATCTGTTTTAATGGCCAGATGACAAAAAGCTCATACCTAACAGTTGTAAAGGCCACATTTATTACTAATGAATCCTCTGAGTCTGAGGAGCTTCCCTGTAAACAATTTTACTAGCAGTGTTAYAAGTAAAGTGGCACCATTTGGGAATTCTTATTTTACACTGACAAAAATTTGATCAGAAAAGGACTGTGAAACAACTTACCAGAGATAATTTAGCAGGGCAGTGATAAAACCAACTGTGACAGGAATCAGGTCTGCTGGTCCCTTTCCTTCTGTTTCCTAGAGCACAGGAATGGAAAGATTTATTACCAAAGGTATTTGCTTGMAGAGCAATTATTAGTGCTGGCTCCTTCAGAAAAAGTATCAGCTGTTTAAAATGTACCAACTCTGTGCTACTGAGTTACATTTGCATGGTGCAAAACGAAAAAAGAGAATTCTCTCTGGAGGCTCTGGCAGCAATTTCCCAGTTTTGCTCTCAAGGTCTACATTGTTACTCTCTGGTGTGAAAGGGCTCTGCAGGACATTGTCACCTCTCCCAGGGGTTTCAGGGTGACAGGCTGCAGGGACAGCCGCAGAACTCTCCTCATGTACAGATGAGAAACTTGCTGGAATCAGAGGCAATGCTTCAAATCAGAATTCAGCTTTTGCAGTGAATTGGGCTGATGTGTGAGGCAGTGGAGTGGCTTAACCTRATCATTGTAAGCAGAAGCTTGGTTRCAATCCCATATAACCTAAACAGAAAAACAGAGAGGAAGAGAAAGAGGAAGAAAGAAAAAAGAAGGAAGGAAACATACATCAAACAGAACTGGTTATCATAACACACATATTTGAAGGTAGGAAACACTGGAGCCAGACAAAAAAAGGAACCGAAAAGATAAACCAGARGCCAAACCCTCTGCTTGTAAAAAAGGGGGAAAATATAAATTTTGAACCTGTGTGTCCATGTTTTGCAGCTGCCAGGCTCGGGCCAGCAGAGCATGGGATGGCAGGAATGACTGCTGTGCCAGACCCAGTGAAGATTCCCAACAGCCTCCTCTGCAGCTCAAGGTCTGTGCTCCATTTCCACTTCAATATCAAGTGAGGGATTTYGCTGAAACTATTGCAACTAATTACAGTCATGAAGATAGTGGGATTTTCTGTGAACAGCCTGGAAAGACCAAAGCAACATTTGTTTTGTTTCRTTTAAAAAGCTGTTATTTTTCTCAGTTCCTAGAAAACTAAAGTGATGGCAAGAAATGTGATTGTGCAGATTGCCTGAACKGGTGTTAATTATTTTTTAATCACTGAAAATTAAATTAGGTTTTAAATAGATGTTATTAATTCTTGTCTAAGTTGTCCAAAGACAGTGTAACAAGTTAACAGATATCAAATTATAATTACAAGAATACATAATTATATCAATTTTACAGACTATAAGAAGGAAATACTGTCTGTTCAATACAGAATTTGTTAAATTCACAGCACAGGTTATTTAACCAAAGCAATGGAAAAATTATGTAAAATATTATCTTTCATCCTAAATAATTTTGTTTATGGCTTTTCATTTTTAACTAGCTTGGAGGGACTCTTTCTATGCTTCCATGCACTGCTGTCATGGTTTCACTCCAGCCATCAATTAAAGATTTATATTTCTATCAATTTTGAGACCTGGGGAAAAATCTGCAATGAACAGGGAATTTTGTGGAATGGGACTCGATCTACAATGGGGAAGAAATGCCCATTGTCTTCTGGAGTACCAAGATGCCAGAGGCACTCTGTGTGACACTGTAAAGCACTAATTTTCTCTGACAAATCCCTCTGCAACCACTGCAAAGCCCAGAAGAGGCCAGATTAATATCTAGGAATTCTGCAAATTTTCTGGTCATTATTGGACTAGCACATACTTAACAAAATACAAAGCCTTCTGAACTCCTCATTAAAGGCTGCAAGGGAATTCTCAGAAGAAGATGAATAGGAAATACTGCTATGTAAGGGACACAATACTGTAAGCAGTCCAAGATTAAATTGCATCTGAAAAAAAAACCAAAACAACCCAACAATATATTCCTACAAGTAGTGGAAAGTGGAAAAGAAACACTTTTTTTTCCTTTTAAAAAATCCTCTCACTGCTGACCTTGAGCCTCACTGAAGATGTGTGAAAGACAAGAGAAGAAACTTCATTTAAACAAATACAAAACTGATTTGCAGTCCATTTGCTGACAGCCGTGTAACACTGTCTGGCAAACAGACACCAATCTGGATAAGAAATCTGTTCGATTAGCATGGAAAGATGGCTACAGATGGAAGTGGCTGCGTGGAAGAACCCAGCCAGGCAGTGACAGGGTTGCTTTCCTCAGGAGGTCCAAAGTTGGAAATTAAACGATGGGGCCAAAATTTTATTTTGCATCAMAGCATGTCAGGATTTTCAGCCATCTGCACCCCAGTATTCTCTTGAGAGGCAGCAACCTTTGACATGCCAGCTTTTGCTAAAAGAAGAGGAGTGGCTAATTGGATTCCTAATCCATTAATACTAATCTTTTCACTGAAGTGACAGCAAGTGTGATTTGTCATCTTTGCTTCCCCTGCTGCTTTATGTGGCTGTGAAAAACTGGAGCATGGAGTTGGCTGCTGCTGCTCACACTTCACTGGTGTGGTCTCCAAAGGCKCTGGACTAAGCTGAACTAATGACCTGAGAGATGCTGCAGAAGCCTCTGGCCAAATTCAGCCATGTAGGGTCAGGATTTGCCTGTGGGTAAATCCCTGGTACCCTGGAAGGAGTAATGAATATTTACATGGGAGCTGAATCTGGGGTACAGTTTTAAAATTCCTTTCTGAGTATTATTTACTGCAATCCACAGAAATGAAAAGTGCCTTGGGTTTTCTTGTTTTTTTTTTTTCCTGTGCAGGGATGAGCAGGTTTTATAAATGTGGTTGTATAATTAGACTTTGTTCCTTGGGTGAAAAGATGCAAATGATGCAAAGTGTATTGCAGCTTTGTTCCTTTAATGACCACGCCACATATTGGTAATTCCATTATGAAGCTGCATTTTGTTCAATTTAGTGGGACAGAGCAAGAAGGGCTACCTTGGAAGCATCCATGAGCCCAGATTATTTAAGGCACGTGCTGTAGATAATCTGAACCCCTCAAAATTACTCCCATTCTGCTCTTGCAATCTCTCCCACAACTCATCAGCCAAGCACAGTTTGCCCTCAGCTCTCATCCTAAGCATTGGAAAAAGGTGTTGGAGAAAAGATGCTCTAATAGTTTGAGATTTATGGGTAAAATGCATAAAACTGAGCTGAGTGTTTTAAAAYCCCATACATTTAGAGAACTCCCAGATGGGTCTCACTGGAATAYACATGTTGAAGCAAAACTTTCCAGCATTTGTTTGACTGTCATAAGTTGTACGGACTTAAGAATGGATTTTTAGGAGGATGTATCACTAACAGCGGTCACATTTGGAGAGCTCACAGTCTGATAATTCTTTTATGTAGAACATTACTGTGCTGGCTTACCTGAAACAAGTAAAAAAGTGTGAACAAATGAAGAGAGAACATGAACAAAAGTGAAAGAAAGATGAGGGCACTCAAGCCACCACAAAATGCCATATGCCAGTGATGCAAATGAATGCTGCTGCTCACATCCATYGGGGAGCTGAGGCAGAAGCACTGGTTARTGGTCCTGGAGAATGGCTCCATYGGCCTRTGTGACACACCAGCAGCTGCCTGCWGGTTTTCTCTGCTGYRRATTCCCCTGTGGCCGTGCCCTGAGCTGTAACTACAAGGAAATGTCTAACCAGGACAAGAATTGAGGTTATTCAGACAATCCTGTGATAAGATAAGGACAGGGGCAAGGTCAGCTGGATGGAATCAGACTCCAAGAAAAGCTTGGTTTCCTGTCTTGGAGCAAAAATAGTAACTTCCACATCATCAGCCCCCGCTCTCACTTTTTTTTAAGAAAACTGAAATCCTCAAACTATAGTTTCTACAGCAGTTTAGGGGMTTTCCTGTTAGAAAGTTGAAAAGTAGGTATCCTTATCAGAAGCTAGGAATGTGCTATCTGCACATCCTGGGGCAAGTATTTTATGACATTTAGAAACAACACATGCCCCACACTAGACCCACTGAGCTGGAAGAGCAGGGACAGTGGCTTTGGAGGCACTGAGAAATGCTGCAGCCTGGGCCCACCCTCAGACTGGATTCTCTGAGCATCCACACAGAGGAATTTGGGTCTCACTGTCAGGAGTGACTGACACAGGGCAAGGTCTCTGAACCAGAGTTGTGATGGGAATAACGGATGGGGCATAGCAGTGTTGTGTCCTGCCAGTCAGCCTGGAAGTGGCTGTGATGTTCTGTGACCTTGGCAAGGTACAACATGGGGGTTTTCCTTCTTGAAAACACGTGGCAGTGCTAGAAGGGAAGACTCAGYCAATCTGGTATGGAGCTCCCATTTTCAGTAAGAGCAGGGAGACTGCCCACAAACCCATGTATAGATTAGAATCTCCTTCTGCCCCGACATCTAAGCTAGTTTTGAAGGTTTAGGGGGTCATTTTAGTTGTCTGGGAAAACCAGCACTGTATTTGTACTCCAAGTTTGAGTCCCACGGCAGTGACAGAGCTGGTTTAAAACTAGATACTGGCATGCTGTTAGCAGGGCAGCTGTGCAAGTGCAGAAACCAATGTGTGCTGCARCATCTACCTGAGAAACTCAGAAAGTTGTCAGGCTGTTAGTTTTAGGATGGCTTTGGCATGCCTTGATTAACTACAATAACAATATATTTTACCATAGTCCTGATTATTCCCCTCTTGATAATATCCTGCTTTTTTTACACAGAACCTCCTAAGCCCTGCTGCCCTTTACCTCAGGAATCAGTGTAATGTAAGACATTTTCATAAGCTTGCACTGAATAGTCCAGTACACATTTAAACTTTGCTGCATGCCTGGGATATTCAATTACTGAAAGAAGCTTGATTGCTTTTTATGTTTGTCTCTCATGTCCACCAGTCTCAGTTACAATTTAGCTATTTTCCCAGCTGAACAATGCCAATGACTTTGAAAGGCAGTTAWGTGGAAGATAAATTTCAATTAGCAGGCAAAAACCTTAAGGTAAGCTGTGGTAGGGCATATCTTTTTTTAGTTCAAACAAATTACTATTTATAACTGTGCAGTACAGTGARGATRAAAGAACACCCTCCTCCCCCAGTTTCTAGCCACCCCCTACCAAAAATCAATTATCTCCCAYACCTTCCCAGGGCATTAGTASASAGCTGWGGGAAAGAAATATGAATTACAGAAKCATTAAGGTTGGAAAAGACTTCCAAGATCATCGAGTCCAAGCTTTGACAGAACACCACCRTATTAACTGAACTATGRCACTAAGTGCCATATGCAGTYRTTTCTTGAACAGAAAGARTGAAAATACWTTCTTCCATAATGCATTGCTGCTGTTCCTAACTGGGCTGCCAAGTTCTAGTTGGGCTTCCAGCTCTAGATGCTCAAGAGGGTAGCAGCATGAGTGCTAGTTATTACATGTAATGGGTACGGTTTCATGTGATCATTGCTGAAAAAATGGTTAAAAATCCGGTATGAGGTTTTAGCAACAGAAATGCCATTGGACAGTGCTACTCTCCAAGAGGAACAAACAGCTGAAATGAACTCTGCAGTTCTAGGCAGACCCTAAATCACAGCAACATCAGAATAACTTTAGAATTATCCCTCTGTCACCTTATGCTTCATGAACACAGTCCAGACTCTAATTCTCAGGATGGAGGGAGCTTCTACAGATGATTTTGTGACAGATCAGAGTGAGTTTTGCCTTTGATGTTGGCCAATGTGCCTTTTTTTCCTAATCTTGTTTTCCTCCTGCAGTGAACACATGCATGATACTGATTCTGTTTTCTGATGTAAAACCACAGCTAGAAATTTGTGTGTAGGTCCAAAGGAGGTAAGGCAAACAAAAGCATTTGCAAAGAGAGGCCCAAAAGGGATGAAAGGATATTTACAAAATTCCACCATGCTGGAGGGCAGCCTGTGCTGTGCTGTGCTGGAGTAGGAAGCACAGGAAGGGCTCCATGGAGAAAAACCTTCAGTGTGCTGAAGAGGTGAATTCATAGAGTTRTTACTCCTCCTTTTCCTCCCGTCAGATAAATGAGTTGCAGGGAAGGTAGGAAACTATATTTGGGTGAAGGATTCTATGTCCTGGCCCTTGGAGTGATCAGATAAGTAACAGGAGCTCTAAAAAAAGCATATTCTTAGAAAGTGCGTCATCTGAACAGATGCAGTGCTGTTAAAGTTCACTGGATAAACTGGGTTTTATTTTGTCCAGCATCTCTTTAAATACAGCAACAAGAAGTCAGCAGGTCCATGGGTGCATCCCCACTGGAATGTTTTGCTGCACATTAATAACTCCACAGCACAAGGTTCCAGCTATGCTGGCCAACACAAACACAAAGCAGTTTTTGGTTTCAGTCCCACACAGCACCTCTGGGAATTACGTTGAAACTTCCTGTTTTCCCCACTACCTGCCATGCATTTCACAGCCTACAAACGCGAGCTAGTGAAGAGCTTTTAGAGATCATACTTGGAAGGGAACCAAAGAGCAAGAAAACAGCTTCAGACTAACACAAATGGCTGAAAAAACCTGCCTGTGAAATATGGGCAGGAAAAGGGGCTTATGAAAAGGACACCATTCATCCAGGACTCCTTTCAAAGTGACTGTACCAAAGCAGCAAGGTCCTCACACTGAATTTCAACACAGAACTGCACCCCAGCAGCTCCTGGCTCTTGGCAGACATCTCCACCATACTCTGTGCCTGCAGGCACTGGGAGCAGCAGCAGCRTTGTCCCTGCTCTGTGATTTTAAAGGAAGATGGAAACAAACATTTGTTTTACTGAACAGTGAYACTTCTCCATATACAAATACCTTGATTTGGCTTCAGCTGCTGCATGCTGTCTGTTACTTTCCTTGCCTTTGCATCAGCATAGGAGAAGGAGAACCTGAAACTCTGTGGTGGCCACGTATCATAGAATGGCCTGGTTTGGAAGGGATTGTGAAGATCATCGAGTTTCAACCCCCCCTGTTATGGGCAGGGACTTTCCACCAGACCACCTTGCTCAGAGCTCCATTCAACATGGCCTTGAACACTTCCATGGATGGGGCAACCACAACTTCTCTGCGCAACCTATTCCAGTGCCTCCCTGCTCTCACCGTAAAGATTTTTTCCTAGTATCTAATTTAAACCTGTTCTCTTTCATTCTGAAGCTATTACCCCTTGTCTTGTTACTATATGTTCTCATAAATACACTTTCCCCTTGACAATTACCATTATTGATCTTCTAAAGAGCAGGTTTCCACTTTATTTAAAAAAACACAATAATGTTCAACAAACCCTTGGTGAGCAGTGAACTGCTATTTCACATCAATTCAGTCAGTAGTGATGGACAGTAAAGCCTCAAACAATTTAGTGTTTCTTCAAAGCACTAAACTTYAGCTTGACTGGGCTACTTTGCTGTGTGACATTTAGGTCCTGATGTCTGAGAAACACACAAAACCTTGTGGACAGCCTGAAGACTAGAGCCATACAACCAATTTTTGGATCATAGAATCGTAGAACATGGTGAGTTGGAAGGGACCCACAGGGATCCTTGAAGTCCAACTCCTGCACCTGCACAGGACCAACCCCAAGAGTCACACCCTGTGCCTGAGGGAATTGTCCAAACACTTCTTGAGCTATGTCAGGCTGGTGTCGTGATCACTTCTGTGGGGAGCCTGTTCCAGTGCCCAAACACCCTCTGGGTGAAGAAACTTTTTCTAATATTTAATCGAAAACTGTTTTGTTCCTCACTTCAAACAAGAGGAAACAGATTTTTAGCCTTTTATTAGTAGCACTGAAACATTTCTCAAACATTTTAAGTCAGCTTTGGCCCAGAAAAAGATCATCACCATCTTTCCCTGTGGTATATAAACCTCATGAGTCTTTCTAAATCTGCTCTACTTTTTTGGACCCCAATTCAGAAAAAAAATAGGGCATTCATTTATGACCTATTTTCTATTATTAGGAACCAATCAGTTTGCAGTAGTAACAGATAAGAGAGTCCAGTTCCATGATAACAGGAAAGACAACATATTGACACTCTTTGCAATAAAAACACGTTCACAGAAAACTTTTTTACAGCTTCTGGGAAGCAGATGGTCATTATGCCATTACAAACAAATGCCAAAAAATATCAGGTAGAATTTTTTTTTCCCTGCACATCAGGTTTTTTATTTGTGGTGCAAAGTTTCTTTTGATCACAAGAGGGATTGTATTCCTGTGGTGGGTTGACCCTGCCTGGGTGCCAGGTGTACACCAAAACTGCTTTCATTACTCCCGTCCTCAGCTGGATAGGAGAGAGAGAATATAAGGGAAGGCTCGTGGGGTGGGATAAGGATAGGGACAGATCACTCAGCAGGTACCATCCTAGGCAAAACAGACTCAACTTGGGAAAATTAGTTTAAATATGAAATAAATATGAATAGGATAATGAGAAACAACATCAAATCTTAAAACATTCAAAAATCATTCATTCCTACCAACACTACAGGAGCAGAGGGCYGTAAGTCCTTATCCTCAACTCTACCCCCTTGGAATTCTTCTCACATTGCTCTGTTTGAGTAAGAAATAAAAAGAAGTGAAGTGAGGTTCCATCTCTGCTCCACTCCGCCTTTCCAGCAGGGCAATGTTATTACAAATCAGGCCCTTATCTCCCAAGCAGTGAGGTGAGAACCAAAGGGTGGCTTTTGAAGACCCAAAAAGTTGATGTGCTCCATATCTGTCTAGTCTTGGAGCTTCCCCACCAGCACAGCTCACCTGCCTGTGCATCCAGCACAGCCCAGTATCTCTCTCTAAGGATGTGCAGCTCTTGCAAGGGCCCTCAATCAGAGAGCTGATGGAGCTCCTCGGCCAGAACACAATGTCCTCTGGCAAGCTGCTGGCAGCCCAGGCTCTCAGGTATTCAAATCTCACCATCTTCACATCCTGTTCTTCCACTCAGAGACCCATCCCCAATTCCTCGTGCCATGATCTCCACATCACAGCTGTGTGACATTCCTTTTTTTTATGTCCCTATAGGAAATCCACAGAAGGTTATCGAATATGTAGAAAGTCTGGGGAACTTTTGGAAGAAGCACCATATACATTTGACCTGTTGCCATCCTTTAGAAGCTACTTCTTCTCTTTTTTTTCCCAAGCTATCAATCTTTACTAATAAATAATTACACCACCAGCAGGATTTAACACCTGCCATTGATTCCCTCGTGCATTTCAGCCAGCAGTAGGCTTCAGTTCCTGTTCATTCTATGTGCCCTGAAACTCCCTTGAGCTTGGTCTTACCACAGTGGCAAAGCTTGGCATTTACTCTTTGACCTTGTGCTGCATTTCTTTGTTGGTGTCGGGCATGGTCAGCATCTGACGGAGCCCTGGTCAAGTCCATTGTTTGTGAACCCTTCAACTTCCCATCTGCCTCTCTCCAGAGCAGTACCTCCAGTTCATTTGCTTCCAGCTGCAGCAGGACTCTCTCCTGGCTCAGCAGATCCATTTTGGGGTCCTCCTCATTCTGGTCTTCCCACAACATATCAGCCTCTCTCTCTGCCTGTTGGACCAAGCACTTGCACTGAGACCTTTYGCTACCACCTCATCAGGACATCTTTTTGACATCTTGCCACTATTTCCCCTCTCGCAGTTTTCCATTTTTCTGCAACGCCTACTCATCCTGTAATGGCCTTGTCCAGCTCCCTGACACACCAAACCTGAGCTAATAAGGCCTTTGGTCGGGTCCTCCATCCCTGATGTAATGCATGTCTGTCCTTGACCCTTCCATGTCCCTTCATTATCCCTGCATACCTGCAAGCAGTTACAACAAGARGGGGTACAGAAATTCTGGCCTTTGTGTTCTTCAGTCTCTCCCAGCATGCCTGCTAAAATCTGTCCTTCTCCTTGGCACTCCTATAACCCACTTTGGAAGCGGTGCCTTTGTTGGGGATCCAGTTGGCTGCTCTTCCCCAGGAGGAAGGGATGTGTGCCAAGGAGCGTGGCCAGGCAAGGCTGAAAACCTCCTTCTTAAACCTCTTTTATCATTGCTGAGGACTCCAGCAAGGGACAGGTCCATGTGACCGGCAGCCCTGAATGCAGGGGCTTTGCAGGAGGTGCAGARTGCTCTGCCAGAGTGCTACTCACACATCTCCCTCCCAGGGAGCAAACCACAAGGCAGCAGGGGCTAAGTGATTCATGCCCTGCTTGGATATTCTAAAAATCCACCATCTTTGCCTCTCCTGAGGCATGAAATAAAACATTATTCACAACAGCACTGAGATAACAGTTTCTAAAYCCCTACCCTTCAAGGTCYTGRAAGGAGAATAAAGCTGAGTGTTAAYCTAGACCTGTTTCACAAAYGCAAAATCTCCGYACCATGACCCAGGAACCCTCTGTGACTRCCTTTGTTTCTGCAGCACCTTAGATAGTAGAAGTATTTTTTCTTCACCACTAGACAAGTGAATAATTAGCAATATTTTAATAATATAAACTATTTAACAGATTTCCCTGATTTTTAATAAAGCTACCAAACAAGGACAAACCGACTGATTTCTGGCAGGTCTGTCTGGAACAAATGGTGGAGGCGGCACTGCTGTCTGCAGACTTGCTGTTCCCACATGGGGAGTCTCTTYACCAGCCTGACTGAATTACAGCAGTGTTACCAAGGAATTTACCATTCCAGGGAGGCTTAAAATAAAATAATGCAGAAAAAAAAGTGACTTTTTGAAGATTACCAGCAGGCTAAGTCCACACCACAGGCRTTGCTGTGACTGTATATTTTGCAGATGCATCTAACCTAGCATTWAAAGTTGCCAGAAGCCTAGGAACTGCATGACAGACGTGCAGAGCCCCACACTGATGCTATTCTGTAAAATCAGTGTCAGCACTAAGAATAAAACTCGAAGGCTACATCTCTAGTAGTAAACAAAACAGGCTAGACACTTTTCCATAACCTGAAGCAATGCAGCATGGCCTGGCACATGCACATGAATCTAAACTGTTCCCCTTTGCCTCCAGACATGATGGTCATGTCTGAACCTCCCATTAGGAAAGGTCTGAGGCATCCAATCCTTTTTGTTCCCAGCAATACTGCTAGCTGGCATGGACCAAATCTGTGCCATGGAGCGTTGTAGCAATTAAACAAGACACATGATTGCAGCCCAGTGCCCCAGTCCTGTTCTACTTTCTAGTGCAGAGACATAGCCTATGGGTAGTCTGTGGCCTTCCAAAGCCTTTTAAAAGGCTCTCTGGGGCYTCACACTTTATCAGTTTTAGCTGCTTACCCCAGTGGATCCTCAGACCTTGCCTGAGCAAAATTGCAGTGCTTTACATCTCACTCATAAGTAGATAAAAGGCTTCTTTCGCTGGGAAACACCGAGCCATGAACATCTCTTAGAATAGCTAAACCATAGAACCTTAGAACACATAAACCATGACAAAGAACCAAAGAGAAACCTATGGTAGAAAACAGAATAACCATGGCTGCYTAGTCTGTCAGAGGATTTGGAAATGAGAAGGAACTGGAAGAGGTAAACGGGATAATTTTGGGGAAGAGTCCCAAATGGATCCTGGCGTTAAGATGTTAATATATTTGTAATATCATGAACTTGTCATAATGGTGAGCTCCAGCAGAGACATCCCCACATTCACCCATTCCTTCCAAGGATATTACTGGTGTATCCCCAGCTGGTTTTGCTAAACCCAGCCGTGTTTCACAAAGGGCATCTTCCCTCTCTGTGATGGTGATGCTGCTTGCTGGAAAAACACATTGAAGTTATTGTATGTGTGGTTGGTTTGCTTTTTTTCTTTAAATCACCATTTTGTATATTCCTGTAAGCTCTAAAAAGATACATAGAAACCAAGTAGAAAACCTGCAATATTTCTGAACTTTCAGTTTTCCATATTTCTCTAGAAAAGAAGTAAGTATGTATAAAATACAATTCTCTAATTCTCCTGGCATTATTGCTAACATACACAATGCAGATTGGATTCAAAGCTGCTGAATTTAAGGAGAGCTCTAAAACAAAGAAAATGGCCTCAGCTTCCTGACTACTGATGCACCCATTCTGAAAACCACAACACCAATGAATCTGTGGGCTTAGACTTAGTGCTTAAAACCAGCGAGAAAAAAGAATAGAAAAACTATGTGCCTAATTGCATTTATTAAGGGTCAGTTCAATTTTGAATCTACCTTTTGAATTCTGTTGGAAGAAGAAATGAACAATTCAATTAGGATTCGATGATAGCAGAACTGATGCCACAGGCACAGCCCATATCCCCTCAGGAAGGGCAGGAAAGGCCTGATGTGCATTAGTGCTTTGGTTTGTGGGTTGCTGAAAGCTTTTAAATTACATGTTTCCAGAGTAAAATGGTATGCATAGGGGGGAAAAAAATGGAAATAAGGAAAAAAAAATCAGAAAACACTCCATCTGAGGGTGCTTGGGGGTGGAGAACAGGCCAGGGCTGTCTGCAGAGGTGTGTGGTGGCATCTGGAGACACAGGGACCCCGTTCCAGCTGTGTCATGTGTGGGATGAGCACGGGACCTGTGTTTGTCCCAGGCTGAGGTCAGSCCGTGGGAATGTGAGASAGGAGTCAGATCAAAAGCAGGGTCWCTTCTGTGTGTTTCTCTCTCAGAMCCCATGCTCAAAGGGCAGCCTTGTTGGAGTGTGCATTTCAGATACAGCGAGCTGGAAAATCGTAGCACTGGGGGTTACACAGCTGCAAATTAGGTAAGAATCAGGCACAAAGCACCAAACTGAAGAACAAGGGGAACAACAAGAGAAAACAGATGCCTAATGAAGTGAACATTTACCTTTTTAATACTCATCTTGGCCTGATTGGATGGTGGAAACAGGAGAGAGGGAGAAGTTACAGAGAAAAATGATCATGAGAACATCTTGATTTTTAAGAAAGAATATTCCTTTGGATAGGCATGATGTAAAACAGAGTGAGCTTGGGGAGACAATTCCTGAAATTAGCCCTTCTGAAAAGCACTTGAAGAGGAAATTCAGCTGTGGTTTGAGTGCACAAGGACTTCCAGGAATTAATCTGATCTCCCAGCTCTGCCTGGCACCACATCAGASGGAGAGGAGCTGGGAGGTGAGCAGGCTTTGAGCTGAAGGTATCAGATGGAAGTTTTGCTTTTCCATTCTCTGTGAGACAGGCTGACATGGGAAMGCACCATATTTAAAAGAAATAGTTTGTGACACAACTTTAACACATTTAAAATGCACAAAAAAAAATCAGAACCTGTTTAGTAGTTATTCTTTGCAGTGTGACAAATAATGTTTCAATATTTGCATGCCCAGGCATCACTAAACATCTTGAAAAATAAGCCTAAAGCACTAGTTTTACACCTAAATTAGTGGCTTGCTTTTAAGATATCCAAGGTACCCAGCCATCATCCTGACTCCAGAGGAAGCTCTTGGAAGCAAATCAAAAAGGGTGGGGGAAGAGGGAACAAAACAGATTGTTGGAGGCAGATCCTGCTTTCTGATTATTTGGGCCCMACACAGTCACCATGCAACCAGGAGTTGGTTGATGGGAAGCTCCAAATTGCACAAATGGCTTCCAACTCTCTCTTTTTTTTTTGTAAAGCAGTGTGTAGAAATCGAGCAGACGGCAGCAAATCAAACATTTACTGCCTTCTTTGTCTGCAAAATGAACGCTGACACACTCTCCTGCATCTGGGGGCTGCCTCAGCATGAGCAGAGCCATGAAGGAGTGCATCATGGTGTTAATTCTTTGCATCATTATATTAATTCTTGGGCAGAACAAGGAGTTACATCAAGGGCATTGCCACACTGCTTCAGCAGGATGTTCATCGTCCCCACAACTGTCTGGACCCCTTGTGCACAGAGAGCAGCTGCTAAAGGATGGCACAGCCAGTCCTCAGGAGCTTGCTCCCATTATGTCTCACCCAAGAAAAAGAAGAAGCCCCATCAGACTGGATATTTTAGTGGTATGACATGACCRGGAGCAAAATGCCATATGTCTTCTGTCTTCATGATGAAAAAGTTGAGGGCAGCAGACATGGCTTTTTAYAAGTTCCTGATGCTCAAAAGCCTTGGGAAATCGAAGAAAATTAAAATGAAGCCAAAAGGAAGAGCTAAGCATAGTTTTCTATCCACACTTCACTTACTTGGCATTTCTGTCACTGGGCCAGTGAGGGCTGGGATCTGCTTCTCCACAGAGACAAAGGCTTAAGTGCTGCAAAGAAGGAACTGATTAATTTTTTCATGTTAACTGAAASCATATTTASTAGAGRACAGTAAATCATATTTACTAGAGGACAGTAAATMATTTGCRAGGGCAGTAGCATATGAATGGCACCTTTCACACCTCAAATTATATGGAAACCTGTTAGATTAGTAGTCAAACAGTATCAGAAATAAGAAAGTGGCATCAAGATCTGCAGCCATTATTCAATGAATTTGAATAATRAGGAAGGGAGTTTAAACTCATGTAATCTGCTTCATCTGGGACTAGCTGACTTCACTAACCAGAAGATGAAACACATGAAATGGAATTTATACAATGGAATARGCTTTGCTCATTTCCCCAGCTGGTAGAGTTTTCATGTGGAAATTTAGGAAAATGCACATAAATAATTCCTATGCTTTAATTTATTTTTTTTCTAGAAAAGCTGAACAGAAATAATTTAAATAAATGGCATGCAAAAAAAAGAGGCCAAATTCAGCCTTAAAATTTAAATTTAAATTAACTCAAATATATAAAAATTGTTTTAGAATAATAAGACAATCCAAAAAATACCCTTATGCAAAGACAAATTCTGATATGATTTTAGTGCTGAGGATTGTGTGAGAGAGAGGAATTCCTAACAGAAGGGAATGAAAATCGTCAAAGGATTTATATGTTAACAAATAGGATTCTACCAAAGATCATCTATTTCAGAGAAAAGCACCATCTGTCACCCTCATACACAAAAAAGAAAAAAAAAAATCAGATTTTGGAGCTCCCTCTGCTGGAAGCAATTACTATCCTTTGGCTTTCCCTCGGCACATCTACCTCAAACGCTTAAAAAACCCCACCACCTTTTCAGCAATAAACTGCACGTTTCACATTCCATGTGATACCAAGGAAGAAGGGATTTCTTTCCTCTCTACATAAGAAGAGCAAATGCATGTAAACCAGTACTGCTCACTCCACAACTGGAAAAAAAATCACCAGCAGGGCTTAAAGATTGACTGTACTACCAGTGGGATTTCTTTCATTGTTTTTCTTTTTTTTTTTTGAACACAGGAATTCATACTTGCAAAGCTTTCCCCACCACAACCATTGTCCTCTTTTTTTCACTCTACCAAATCAACAGGGAATCAGTAAATTACTGTTTGAAAATTCTAAAGGGCATTCTCAATAACACTGCTGCAGGAACAAGCCTTAAAAATATCATGCCAAACAGGGTATTACTCATGGCAGACACGCAGCAGAGCTGACACAGTTGTGATAAGTTCACACCTAAAAATGTATCTGCAAGTGTAATTGGGCAGTGCCCCAAATGCCTGGTTTAGCTGTAGGTGCCCTGCAAGACTGACATTTTGGGAAGAGAGCTTGGAGCATGTCAGAAGTGTGTCAGCTCAGGCAGGGTGCTGTTTTAAACAGACATCTTAGAACAGGATGAAGCACACAGCGGAAGGAGATTTCTTTTTTCCAACCACGAAATGCATTTAAATGCCTTCCTCAGTGCATTTTTGGGTCAGTTTTTATCACCTTTGTCCTTTTTTCTTGCAGCCTTTTGTCTGCAGACAGGTACACAGGCTTCAGCTATGCAGTGTATCAGCTGCTCTGCTCAAAGCAGCACCACTGAGCCCAGGGACTGCCCTGCCCATCCAGGCTGGGGTGGGACACGCTTGGCACAGCTCATTGGCACGCCTGGATACGCACAACTTCACAGGATTTTAAAAAAAACAACTAAGTTCATCATCCAAGAGCCAGCACATATACATATTTATGTGTGCATTCTACTAATATAGAACGGATATAAACCCCTGGTGGAAGAGATAAGAAGTGAAAGAGCATTCTTGGGGATATGCACAGGCAACAGATCCAGGGTGAAAAGAGCTATGAAAAAATAAGAGTCATAAAAGCACAGAATCATAGATTGAGGTTATGAGGGCAGCACTAAAAAAGTGAAAAATGATGTGAGAAGTGAAAAATGGGGTCACTGAGAAGGAATTAAAGGTGGGACAGCAAAGGCAGGAAGGATCAACATCACAGGCCAGGGAGAAGAAGGACACTATTGTAGGGACAAAGGAAGAGTGCCACCACATCTCACAGTCTCTTTCCTGAGAACTCCCCCSTCTCCCCCACCATCAACCTACACAGAAAGGAACATAAGAAGTCACCTTTTTCCTTTTCTAGACCAGAAAAAGAAGCGTCTTATGCTTTCTAATGTCTTGTTACTCTTCATCATTTATTCCCACAAGTACCAGCCCTCTCTTTTAATGTTAAGTTTAAATGCTTTGCTTTAAATCTGAAAACTCTGCGTGATCAATGGTGGTCATTAACATTATTCACTGCTATATTTTAGATATTGTCCAAGATGTAATGAYACAAGCAGGTCTAACCCACTGCCAGCAGAGGCACTGCTGCCACAAATGAAGAGAGAGTGGCTTAAATCAATAGGCTGCTAAACAGACCACATTTCACTTTAATAATTACATTAGACTGCTGAATTTGTAGTATTATTTTAGTGACACTGGTTCTTTGAATATGAGATCATGTCTGATAACTTTATTTAACTTTATTTAGTTTACTGTGTTCAAGATGAGTAGTAATAAGGATTTAATCTCCGGGACAGCTGTTAAAGACTAATATTTATTTCTTGGGTACAGTTACTTGACAGAAGATAGACTTACAGAAGGGTCATACCACTSCTTAAGGTTAGGGGTCAATGTGCACTAATTCTAGGATTTTCATCCTTTTATCCTTCCTCTCTCTAAGTATCAAAGGCAAAAGAAATCTACAACTATTAACAGGAGAAGAATGAACTCGAATAGCGAGAACAGGACACATAAAGTGAGTCAGAAGAGAAGAGTGTGTTTTCCCTTTGCTGATTCTCCCTGACAGGCAGACCAACAATTGCTTCGTGTCTGCAGGGTACTGCTTTCCCAACTGCTGAGCTGGGTCCATTCTTGGGATCCCCTTGGATGCAGCTGGTGGCTGCAGCTGTCAGCAGCTGCTTAGGCAAACTGCAGCTTGGAGCACCACAGTACAGCCAGGAAAAAGCCCCCAGGAACAAAAGGCTGCWGTTCCCAAACAGGTGTTTTTTCCTAACCTCCTGCCTCCAAGCTGTATTTCCAACATACAAGCATGATTCAGAGAATTATATTTTTTTGCTGTTGCTCCCACTTCTTTTGTTGCATGGCCATTTCCTTTACATCTGGCTTTGGTAGTAATTTTGCCCTGTTCAATCAAATCTGTGGGTGGGATAGCTTGGGAAACTGATCTGCCTGAGAGAGCCTGGGAGATAATTGGTGGACTTGCCCTTAAATCCATGGAATAACAGCRTTGTTTGGGTTGAAAAGGACTTCAAAGATCATCTAGTTCTAAGCCCCCTGCTATGGGGGGGGCTATTATCTATCCTCTAGACCAGATTGCTCAAAGCCCCATCCAATCTGATCTTGAATCCAGGTCCCTGTGTGTAGAACTGTACCCTTCAGCTTTGCTGCCCAAAAAACCTGTGGGTATTCTTCAGAGAAGCCATGGCATGGGGAAGWTGCCTTATTCTCAAATTCTGCTAGTAATGACAGCTGTGCAAACAGCTCCTAAGAGATCAACTGAGGCCTCTGCTGGTTATTTTTGAAAAGCCAGAGGAGGCAAACAGATATTGTTGTTTTCACATCCAGGGGGTATGTTCCTGGTAGTCATATTAAACATCAGCAGCTAAATTTGATTTATTTCTTAACAAAAATTCCCTTTCTGTTTTGTAGACACCAAAGGAAAAGGGTACCTACTTTCACACTAGATATTGACTAACAAAAACAAGGATTATACATAAAGTGTGACAAGAGGTGACAACAGTTCTTTAAGGGAGTTGTTATCAGATACAACTGTTTGATTACAAGCCTTGGGAGACTACACAGTGTAAAACAGACTTTGAAAGAATACAACAGAGAGTCCACAGTGGGCAAGTTATCAGCTCACATGGAAGAGGTGCTGTCTGATGGCMTCTTCATTTTGGCAGGAGTACTTTCTCACCAGTTCCTTAAGAAACATCCAGTTACATGAAGCTGAAAGAATAGAGAGGAAAAGCATCTATTTTTACTCCAATCATTTTTGTTATCAACGCCCCAGAGCTTATTGTCTGAGAGCATAAACTGCATAAAGCTGTCTAAAAATAAGCCCTTACACAATATTTAGTACCAGAAAATAAATCTCTTTAGAGCAGGAAGAACATATTAACTGCTATTCTTACTGATTCCATCAAGCTTTCAAAACTCAACTTAGCTGGGTTTGRGCAACTTTTCCTTTCCCATCTACTTCTTCCAAGTTCTCCTCTATTYTCTCCCCAGAAGATCCCAGCCTCACCACCAGAATGTTCTGCAACCTCAGCCAACAGAGAAAACACAAGCTTTTCACATCCTAAGATATTATGAGCTACAGTGAAGGAAATGGGCTGCCTGTGACCTCCCCTTACAATATCATGAACCAGAAGGTTCCTAATGGAGTCACTTTCCCCTCAATTGTCTCATCAGACTTCAGCCATCCTGGGGCAAAAAGGCTGATTGACATTAAGTATCAAATTTATCTCCCCCAAAAATGATGGTAACATGTCAGGGACTGTATAAGCAAAAGAATAATCTTAAGAACTAGTATTATTAATCAAGATCTCACTTTATGAGGGAGTGCTCTCACCCCTGTTTCAGGGGATTTCACAACAGAAGCTTGCAGTGCTGCCTTCCAGGGGTGCACCCAGATTTTTCCCAGGGAATCAAAAACGAGGGCTAAGGGAAAGGGARGGTGCATGTTGAAATCTAAACAGGACAAAGATGAGATGTCTTTGGGGCTCATGCTTAGACCCAAGAGACAGAAAGWGCTCCCATGTCCTATAATTTAGGCACAGCTGAAAGTATCTAATACCTGCAAATTCATGTTACATGCACTTCAAAAATGTTCTTTCATATGACTTTTAAAATTATTTATCTAGTCAGCAGTTCCAAATTGCAGACAGAAACAGCCATCTATATGCTTGCAGAATACCAGTTCTGAAAGCCACCCCTTTCTTCAGCTTTTGTTTGGTTTTATAATTGAGTTAATGCTATATATACAGCGATTTTGACTGCCATTTCATTTTCTGTAAGAATTTCAGCACACTGGTTTTGATTAATTTTAAACCCAGTGTCTCTGCTTCTGCTCTCTCCCAGCAAACAGACATTCCAGATCCAGAAACAGACAGTTAAATTTAATAAACATGTAATGCTCATCTCCTTTACAATTTACACTGACACAATGACTCAATTAAGTTTTTGGCATCACAAACACTCTCAGTTTAGGAAGAGTGGTGGTTCTGTGGTAATAATAGGAACCAAACACTTCTTGTATTATTTGCCTCTATTTCTTGAACTGTCTATCTCAAATACAAAAATTAAGAGGCTCCAACAGYGGCCATTTGGATGTAGAAGTAAAATTAAATTAGACTGAGAGTCTATCAGCCATATTAACCTGGGTACACTGTGAGCTCATGAAGCAATTGTTTTTACTTAGTTTAGATTCCCTGATATGAATTCAGCATGGTAAGACTAAAAATATGATTATGTCTGGATTTTTTTAAACATGTGTGTGATGTTTAGATTAAATCCCTGAAATTTCTTCTTAAACTAGATAAGGTGCATCCTCTAATTAATCTTTTAAAATTAGAGATCTGAAGTTAACATATCCATAACTCATGAACTTCTAATAACAAAGCTTGTTTGGAACATAATTTAAACTTGGATATATGAGGAATATATTTAAAATAAAGCACACTATTACACTCACATTCTCAAAAGAAGCCATGCTACCTTGAGTTCTGGAGAGCAAGCAGAAACAGAGTTCATTTGACTCAGAATGGGAATTGTTCTGCTGAAAATAATGAACTGTTGAAAATCTGCAATTTGTGTGTCTTTACTTTGTACAGGGCACACAGCTGGCAAATTCATTGGGATACAATGGGATACAACATTATATCTGTACTGGGATACCTCAGTATCTGTAGGCACCTGTGATCCATGTGCTTTCTCCTTCATCAGAGGAAGGGAATCTCTGGAGTGACCCCAGTGGGGCATTGTCCCCTCCCAGGACAGGCTARTGCTTGTTTAATTTGTCTGTAAGACCTTCAGTGATGATGCTGCCACAGTCTCTCCATGGTCAGTGAACTCTGCTGGCAGCACCAGCACAGCTTCACTCAGGGATCTGCTGGTGGGCAGCTCTGCAGTGTCCTGGGTGTCACACAGAATCACAGAGTCACTAAGGATGGAAAGGACCTCCAAGGTCATCAARTCCAACCTTTGACTGAATACCACGATATCAACTGGACCACAACAATGTCACATCCAGTCATTTCTTGAACACTTCCAGAGGTGGGGACTCTGCCACTTCCCTGGGCAGCCCAGTGCTTAACCACTCTTTCAGTGAAGAAATTCTCCCTGATGTGCAGCCTGAACTTCCCCTGAATGTCTGGAACTGTGCTGAAGTGTCAGATATAAGCAGGTTTCCTGCTCCTGCTTTGGGCCACACCTGAGCACCCAAAGCAGCAGGCACAGTCGGTTCCCAGCACAGCCTGAGAGTCAGATCTGCCCACAGGGAAGAGCTGCCTGTTGGGAGGAATTGCCCCCAAAGCAGTGAAGGTCTACTGCTTAACAAACTGTTGAAAACTTTTTAAGTGAAGTTGAAAGCAATCAGGATTGTATTAAAGATACAATCCAGATGCTGGAGTTTCAATTTACACCTTGTAATAGTGCAAGGCAAAGCCTTGATAATGGTGTCCCCAGGTCCCAGAGGTCCCAGCCCGGTCTTGCTGATGAGCTGACTGTCATCACTGTTGGGTGTGCTAGATAAGCGAGGCAGGGAGCTAAGAAGCTGAATTCTGCAGAGTTTTAATCACCCATCAAACAAGCATTTGAAAGACAGGCAAGAATTAGAGTTCAGTAAGAGTGTCCTTAGCCAAAACATCCATGGGCCACCAGAAGAAGCTGGGGAGTGGAAGATACTTCATCAAAAACCAGGAGCAAAGATTTACAAATATTACCAGATACAGAAAGCATGTTACCATTGTCTTAATTTGGAAGAATGGAGTTAACAAAGACATGTGGTAGAGGGAAATCTGTATTAGCTCTCTAAAGATCAGAGAAACAGACTAGAGAGAAATATTTAAAAGATCTTTTTGGCAGATATTGTAATTCTCGTGTTATAGTACTGGTCAAAATTATTTGATTGTAATTCAGAAACTTTTGTGGGCTGCTATCAGTAACAGAGAATAACTTCCTTTTTCCAAACAAGGAAAAGTCTCTCMCCATAATATTCAAGGAGAAAGAGTTTTTCAAGAGCATTCAGCTCAAAGCTGGATTGCTACCAATTAAGCTAATGTTAATCAGCTTAGTGCCCACGCTAATKCATAAGCATGCTATTGAGGAAAGGATAAGAAGTACCAAAGCCATCCTCGTCTTGGACACTGCTGACAARGAACTTTAAATTGTGCAGCTCTCAGTGATAACACATTGTGCTGAGTGGGTATTTACTGTCTCTCCAGCTCCTTTCCCTGAAAGAAATAATTAAAGATAGAAGCAGTCCCTAACTACAGTAGCAAAGAGATCTGGAGGACACCTGACCAGCTCATTCCACAACCATGTGGGTTTTCAGTCTGCGATTTTGATGTAAAATAACTTCCAGTAACATTCCTCCTTGGTCAGGACAGTTTCTTACACTGAGCTGAGGAAGGTGTAACGCCCAAAGAGTCCAGGTCTGTGTGAGTCCATGCCAGGGAGTACTGCTGAGGTACATCAGGATTTTTGGCCCCATTCTAGAGCTATGGATTGGAACTATTGGAYTGGGACGTGCCTTAAAGATCATCTAGTTCCAAAGTGCCTGTCATGGGCAGGGATACCTCYCACTACATCAGGTTTCTTAAAGCTCCATTCAGCTTAGCCTTGGCCACATCCAAGGAAGGGGCATCCACAACTTTTCTGGGCAWTYYSWKYSMSTKMYYWMWCWCMCWSWSARKRAWKKWTTYYTKMYWKCKAWYSWAWMTMWATCWWYYWTCWKTYWGWWKSMAKYYMYYYYYSYYYKKYCKSTMWYKWYYKTSYWTGWAKWMMKTCYYTYSCWKSCMRMSSWMWSYCWSMSMKWKCTYYMKSCWGAACGACCCCAACTCTCTCAGCCTGTCTCCACAGGAGAGRAGTTCCAGTCCTCTGATCCTCTTTGTGGCTTCCTCTGCACCTGCCCCAAACAGGGGGAGCTCCTTCTGAAGCTGGGGGCCCCAGAGCTGGATGCAGCACTCYGGGTGGGGTCTGACCAGAGTGGAAGAGAGAGGAAGGGAGAGTCACCTCYCTCGACCTGCTGGCCACTCTTCTTTTGATGCAGCACGTGAAGAAAGCTCTCCACAGCTGACTCCGTGTTCCTTCAGTGCACTCATGATATTGGAACTAATTCTAAAAATAAGAAAACATGGTGTGACCCAGGCCAGGGCGCTCGGTTGAAATACCATGTRTCTTAGTTTGGAAAAGAGTATTTGAGGTCAAAGTCTGTCTCTCCATCATGGCTTAMTATGAAGTGCAATGGTTTCGGGTAACAAGGGTGATGCTGACRTGTAATATATTAAGAAAGAGATTAGCATATCCTATCCATATCTCCATAAGTGGAGATTCTTATAATTACACTATGATTATTTCTTCCAACCAACAGTGGTACTCAGAGATCTTTCAAATTACATTTTTAGCATGTCAGGAGAGTATTCCTACACAAGAAAATATGACATTATTTTGCTGTTGTGCTTCCYGGGAGCAGGAAAGAAGCAGTGCAGAAAGCCACCGTGTTCACTAACGAGTATTTTTCACAACAGTCGGCTCCAAGGACATCTCCCACTTACAAAAAGAATTGAAATTTTGGAGCTCCCTCTGCTGGTTCTACAGTAACTTTGACGCGCTTACTTTCCCTTCTCTACAATTGCTCATTATCACTTCAATAAGTAACTTCAGGTTGGACTAAAAAAAAAAAAACAAAACCAAAAAAGTTACCACAGTACTTATTGGAGCACATGTCTGGGGTAGTTAAAATTACACTGAAGAAAAGTGTGATATTCATCTAACAAATAGAGAAAAGTCTTTTAAGTCTAATTTCTTGACTTCGTGGTGCAGGCGTGCAGGTGTTTGGTGGGAGCTTATGTCCCTATCACTCCATTTTACCACGAATTTCTCATATATGTGCATTCATGTTATGTGACTGCTTTTATACACATTAGTCTGCCTTACTAAGCACAAACAAGATAAACCAGGAAGCCAACACTTGTGAAAATGCTGCACAAAACAGCCCAAACTCATCCTTTATACACCTTATTTAACTATTACATTACTAGAACTATATACTAGAACTAATTAACTATTACTAGAACCTCCCTCATTTTTATGCAAAAAAAAAATTCTTACTGTCACATATGTAAATGGCACTAAAAGGTTTCAGTTCGGAATCTGCTGTTCTAAGATGGCTCAGTGTACCACACACACAATCACACGGGATTTCAGGTGCACCTGAGTAAGAAGCAACCAAACAGCTGAGACAGAGCACAGTCACATCAGGAACAGGGTTTGTCCAAGGTATTGCTCAGGTTTCATTGTCTTCATTATCTTAACAGAGCTCAGGGTCCTTAACTTTAAAAGGTAAAATATAATTACATCCAAGTATTTTCCAAATGGATTCTGAATGGTGTCCAAAAATAAATTGTACCACGTTTCTTCCTGTTTTCTTGTAGCTAACATACTGGTTTTGCAGTTAAGCTGCCATAAATCCCAACCAATCTGAGCTCTGCACATCAACTGTATCCTATGAAAAGAAAATGCTAGCAGTGGACGTATACAGCTCTCAATGAGGCTGATAAAATACTAAGAGGGAGAGCAATAATGTAATTATAAGAACAGCTGATTAAATCAAGATAGCACTCAACAGAATAAGGTAATTCCAAATCTAATAATTATATTAGATTATATCATCACTTCAGTGACACCGCTGAGAGGTGATTAGAGATGGAACTATAACTTTCAACTATTTAACATTTTAATTTACATTTATTTAACCACTAATATAGAAAAAAAAAAAAAAACCCTTCTATTTTCTCCATGTTCATTGAGAGAACAGCATATTTTCTGTTTCAGTTTTCTTGAAGAAAAGGTTTCTTTCAAAACATTAGAAAGGTACTTAGTTCTGAATATTGATAACTGGATAATGGACCCATAAATACATGCTGCTGAGCAGAATCTTGTGAAGGTYGTTAGAAAATTGTCCCACTGAGGTCACTGGAAATATTCCTTCTGATTTTGGCAAAAACTGGAATGACCCCTTAGTGACTTTAAAGTTCTCAGTCTTCCCAATATTTTATGGTATATTTAAAATACTTTTGGCACAGGTCTTTCCTATTTATTTAAGCGAGGAAAAGATCTTTCAGTGATGCTGTTAATCACTAACTATAGAATAGCAGAGCTGTGAGACATAAATATTCAGAAACTATAGCCAGACACTGTAAAAACTATTTTTTAATCAAAAAAGTAAAATTGCCATAGCTTAGGAGAGATCTATTCTACCTTTGAATGCAAAAGTTTCTGAACGTCAATCTGTGATCCAAAAATCTTAAAAATCACGGCTGTAAAGCATACACACCTTTGCAYTGAAAGACAGACATTTTTACACCTCCACATTGCCATGAGAATGGGAATGGAGTAAAGCTGCTGTCCCACTAGTAGTGTTGAGTGGGAGTGAAGCTGGTGAAGCTGCATGATTCCTTGAAGTAGAGCTGTGCTGCCACTGAGATGGACTGGAAGTAGAGCTGAAGGTGCAGCRGCTCAAGTTGCTGACTGCCTCTCTCACGCTGAAGCTACACAAGTGTTACTTCTCTTCTCTGAGATGKTTTGTTCTGACAGATGAACAGTGGCTTGTGGTGAGTAGGTGCCTTGAATGGAGGAGGAAACCACTTCAGGAGAAAAGACAAGTAACATTTCAGGGAAAATGCAGCGCAYTCACCTAGGATTTGGCAATGAAGATAAGCAACATAAGGATGCTGCTGAACATGGAAGATGACTGCATCAGGGAACTCACAACTCCCACTGTTCTTCAGCCTTGCTTTTGRTTGCCAGGGAGGATGGAGTTAGAATAATGTTGACATCAATAACAGGGTGATTTGGAACTTGGTACCTGCT